>NC_083766.1:29440699-29770699 GCF_963514075.1 Conger conger | reverse complement strand
AACGAATGCATGGTGCCCCAATAAATATAGACTTGTAGGTTTGTCTGTATCTCCAGTAGACAGTAGACCAGGCCTCTTCCTGTGGCCCCAGAGGCGGGGCTGTGGCAATTGTTAACTAATATTAATTCATTAATAACAATGTCAGAAATTAAATGGAACATATATTAACAAATGACTGCCCCTTGCTGGTTTTGAAATATCTATTTTGATATATTTCATAATACCATCAATGGGCCATGCACCTGTATACGTATGTATATATGAATGGTGGCATGGCCCACGGATGGATGCAGAACTTGAAATAAATGTTCCCCTAGTTGGCCCTTAGAGTATCGGGTACAATATATTGCAGCGAATTGTTATTTTAGCCCATTGTGCAACCTGGAGCCTGACAAACTGTTATGGATAGCAGTGATAGTGCTTGCCCATTATTCATTAACGATTTGAGTAATGTATAGCAGACCAACCCTTTGTTGCTATGAGGGATTTTAGAATAATGTATGAATTTCATGCATATGAATCAGTTGACAGCAGACCTCAGATGAAAACAATCTATCAAGTATTTTTCTTAACCCCAGAGAGGGGGAAAGAGAGGGGAAGATAAAGAGAGTGAGAGACGCGGAAAGATTAAGAAGGGAAAGGGAGAAAGAGAGAGATATTCCAGGGAATGGATGCTGAGAATGAGCTAATGAAAATCAACAAAAAAGCACTGAGATCAAGCAGTCACGGGCCCCACTGGGTAATTGCTGTGCGCAGTGGGAGTATCCACTCTCATAATTATAGCTCCAGCTTTCAGTTAGAGGTGAGCGCTATTTATATTTAATGTCCAACTCAATGTTGGGAAGTGAGATAGGACCAATTCCCTGTAGCAGCTATCCCTACAGTTACTTTGTGATTAATTGTAGCAGCTGGAAGCGAAATATATCTATCATTGTCAAAGCAGATCCCATTTAAATGGAGTCAAACCGGTAAAATAACATGCACAACCTTCAACACAAACTGAATGGGCATGTAAGTAACAGAATAATCATCTCCAACACATAAACCCCAGGGACTATACTCACACTTGTTAAGTTCACCTTTCTATTCATATATGCATATTTTTATATTTAAATAAATCACTTTATATTGACAGTGGATGTAAAGGCTCTCACCCAAGTTTTTATTTTATTTTATTTTTAATACAACATTAAAGAGGCGGCACGGATGGTGCAGTGGGTAGCACTGCTGCCTCACAGCAAGGAGGTCCTGGGTTCGAATCCCCGTCGGCCGGGGCCTCTCTGTGTGGAGTTTGCATGTTCTCCCCGTGTCTGCGTGGGCTTCCTCCGGGTACTCCGGTTTCCTCCCACAGTCCAAAGACATGCAGGTTAGGCTGATTGGAGAGTCTAAATTGCCCATAAGTATGAGTGTGTGAGTGTGTGAGTGAATGGTGTATGTGCCCTGCGATGGACTGGTGACCTGTCCAGGGTGTATTCCTGCCTTTCGCCCAATGTATGCTGGGATAGGCTCCAGCCCCCCTGCGACCCTGTTCAGGATAAGCGCATTAAGATAATGGATGGATGGATGGACAACATTAAAGAACTATTTTAACACCAGCAGCTCAAAGTCAGATTACTAGTCATCACAACTGTATACCAAATTTGGATGACTTATTACACAATTGAACTGACAATTCAACTGGCTCATTCCAGCAGCCCTAAGTTACATTTACAACTTACAGTTACATAAAGAAACCAGAAATCCGTCACCAATATGTTTGTAAATATGGTGACTGTATAAGTCCTGGACCAGTGGATCACAGGATTCTTCTCTTTTGTTTTCCTGGCAGCTGACTGTTGCATATTTGTTTAAAAAAATAAATCATTAAAGACAGAAGGTTTCTGAAATGCAAAGGTTTCTGTAATGTAATATCATGAATTCTGGACATTTTGTTGCCCCAGGACAGTAGAATGTCCAGTGATCATTCAACTCAAACAGAGTGCATACAGTATGATGATAATAGGGACCATATGTACTCTGTGAGAGTCAATTCAACACTGAATATTTTACTGTGTAGGACTGGCATAGCACATCTTTATGTTGATGTTGTTCTCAAAGCTGCCACAATTAACTCTTCTGACCTACAAAACTAGCAATGTCAACTAATATAAAATCCATTATAAAAAACTAACCTAAAAGCAAGAATAAATGAAAATGGGTCCAATGTGTTATCATTGGCACAAATCACTCACTGCTGTCTGATATTTATTCTGTCTGCTTACCAGTTTTTTTCTGGAAGAATTATTACTTGTGAATGCTCCCAATGTGAGAAGTTATGAGGCAGGTCCCTGGCTTTGATCCTGAAGAGCCACAGGGTCTGTTGGTTTTTACTGTTACTCAGTACTTAATTTACGTAATTGATCATTTCATTTGGCAGTTCAATACACAGCTTGCTCACTTTAACTGGTTCCTTGAGTCTGAAATGGTTGCTGATTTTTTGTGACAACAGAAACAAGCGGATCCTTTGGCTTTCTAGAACCCTGGGTTGCAAATCCCTGTCAGAAGAAACCTTATCTTCAGACAACAAAATGTCCCACTAAATGTGTGCCATATTTTGGTTCTTACACTGGTTTAAGTGTGGTGTATTCTACCAACTCTATCTACTTGGGGCTTACAAGCCACCTACAAGATCCTTAAATGATTAACTTGTTGTTAGTGGTGCATATGGATTTTTTAAAATCACAAGGAAAGTTTACTAATCTAATTAATTAATGTGACAGATGCAAATGTTGTCTATTGTTTTAGACTATGATAGTAATTTGCTGGCCCCGTCGGCTTGATTTCATATACAGTACAATGTCAATTGTCAATACCGCCAATTGAGTTTATGTGAGTCCAACAGGGTGGACTTTATTGCAATGGATTGGATTTTTGCACTTAACATTTTACTCTGTAACTATACCTAACCTGCGTATGAAACTGCTGGAAGAGCTGTCCCTCCAACTTTCAAATGCCATTCAAAATAATAATATTAGTATATATTATGTCTTGTTGAACAAACATATCCTTTCAATTTTTTGACATGGTGAGATATACATTGCAAGCAGATGTGAGGGCAGTTTTCCAATGTCAAGAACAAGAGAGAGAACCGTGGGGAATTAATGGGGTGGCATGCCTTTCATCCTCTCCACTGCTCTAACAGAGGACAGTCTGGGAATCCCTGATTCATTCACTTATTCTCACTTATCTGACTTGGTTTCTGGGTGATAAATGTGAGAGATGTGGTGTTGTTTGTTGTTTTCTTAAATATATTTCACAATAGAGGGCATTCAGGTGCATATGTGAGTCCTTTCAATACTACACAGTCCACAGCTAACAGGACATTATTCAGTCTGCTGCACCTAGCCAACTGTCTATTTGAGCATGCAAGCTATGCCACTTGCATGCATTTCTTGCTTGCTGCTAGAATAAGTCTGCATGGTCAGCAAGGGACAGTCACACAGTTCACTGGGGAAAACCCAGCAGAATCACATTGTGAACTCCAGCTATCTTAACTTTGGCCCAGCCAAAAGCAAATACAACACAGGATAACTGAACTAATGTTTCTCTCTCATAAAATGTACATTAAACAAACAAAATCAAGATAAAAGTTTCAAGTTTCGTTATTGTCAGTCTACCGGTAACTGATCTCAAAAACTGTTTATCACTACATGTGAGCTGGGTTTGCCTAAATATACAGTATAACAGCAAGGGCATTTGTGCCATAAAGCTCAAATTGAATATGAGAAATACGGGCATTCTGCTCATATTCCAAAATATTGTCATTTCATTCAATGCATTAATGAGTGACAAACTGAATATTTATTCTATGCTCTCCATTTCCATTGGATTTTTGTCAAATTGTGAGGGATTACATACTGTGAGCTCTGTATTTAAAGTGGAGTGGAATATCGTGAACATGAATGGGTGTGCCTGGGGGCCACCAGATGAAAGTGCCAAACGTGACCTAAGACCAAATGTTTTCTGACACGTGTGCTGGCATATGGAGTAGTCATATTTGCCCTTGCTTTCTGGTGAGCCACAGAGTGGGTAGTTTTAACTTAAAATCAGCAACCAATTCAGACCAAAGAAACTAGGTGCAATGAGTTCATTGTCCACTTGGCTCCTTTAAAGAATATGTTAATCGCTGAGTAATATCAACAAAAAAAACAACAACAAACTGCACATCCTCCAGGTACTCTATGGCAACACTGACCAAAAAGCAGACTGACCTAGAGTGGCAGGGAGTTCTCATGCTATCTATTCTATATGCCATGAATATTATATGTGCTTAATTAAGTAATTATGTGAACAGCTATTTCATGATCAAAGATTTTCATCACAGTGAACATGGTTAGGCATGGCTATGGGCCTAAACCCATGAAAGTACTATTAGACTACTATCCATATTAGACTATTAGAGGTCAAAAAGGGACTTAATGCACATCTAGAAACTGTGACCAATGACTAAAGTAAATCTTCATGCTCACGACAGATGCTCAGTCAGAGGCCTTCAGCTGTCAGATCTTCCTTTTGAAAACAGGCTCAATGATGACTGCAAAACTTTCCATTCTATTGTTTTAAGAGGCCACAAGGGGGCTAAACATAACCAGTGCATGAAAATGAAAGTCTGAAATTTAACATTTTGTGGGCCTTAAGCAACCCCAGACAAATTCTGAGCATTGCTTAGAAATACAAATGCGATCTATTGTAGCCTATGCCACTGCATCCCATCAATCATCGCCAATGCACATGCACATCCTTGATCCCAGAGAAGTGCGGAGTCCGATTCAGGGATGGTTGAGGCCCTAAAGATTGCACTCTAAATGAAGATTCAATAGGAACCCTGTGAACCCTGAAGAGCCTCTTCGTATGGGGGTTTTCACACTGCACACAAATGACAGAATGTTCCATAAAGAATTACAATGGGTTCCCCTATGGAATGAAGCTAAAGAACCCTTTCAGAGTGGTTTGCCAGTGGCTGGCTCTATATGCCATGAAGAAATGTGCTTAAAAAACTCTCTTAAGGTGCAAGGAAACACTTCCGTTGTGCTAAATTATTCATCTTACAACTATTAAAACGGCAGAGATCATTTAAAAAGACAACAGTTCACTGAAATGTAGGTCAGCATGTGTGTTGCCTTTCCAAGTGTGAGCAGGGATTGACGTAACAGCACGCGGCTGCCCCTTGCCACGGTTAGACGAGTGTTTTCCACACTGCTGCTGCGAGCAAGCAGGTGGGCTAGTCCCTTGGCTTTTGCACACAGCTCTGAGATTTCTCCCTTACAGCTCAGTGGAGCTTAATGGGAAACAGAAAGCCTCAAAGCGATGAGTAGGATCACAGACTCGCAGCTGGAAGCAGGGAAATTTTCAGAGAAACAGATACTTCCCATAGTGCCCTCTGTGTTAACCCGCCGGACTACAATACATAACATTCATTCATTTTGGAATAGTCTTCATTTTGGACATCATTGTTTTTCGAACAACACCAGCTTTCCGAAGATCAGCATAGTGAGGTGTTCCTTTCCTTGTGAAAATGCATGATTACATGAGTCAAGTGCTTCATGTTGACAGTAGCACCCACCCTCCGTCCGTTCCAGTACCAAAACACTGCGTTTAGAAACATAAGCGCTTTAACTCCATTTTAACGAGGCTGCCCCATCACTGAATCAGCAGGTGTGTTCCGATCACAGTATGAGAATGAGAATAAGACCAGAGGGCAAACACAGATATGCAGAAAGATGACTGAGTTACAATGGGCTTCGGCCATGTGGCTGTCAGGTGAAAAGCACATCTCTTGGCTCTCTGCTGTGGAACTCAGTGGTCACATGACCTGGGTTACTCCAATCAGTGCCGTTTATCCGACCTGACAAGTAGTAATCCTGCTTAATTATCCCTCTGGTCTGCAGCCCCTGTTTATTACATCCTGAAATCAATAAAGTTAATCTTAGACCCCACTGCTACCCATCTTTCATCCATGCCTGCATATGCATCCAAAAATGCCTGGCAGGCAGCCTATTTCCTATCATTTTAAACTGCTTAATAGAATATAATATGCATCTTTCATTTTGTGACAGTTATCAGATGTGTGCTTATTAGAGTACTTGCGGGGGCTCTGCATGAATAGCAACAGGTTGTCCGGGGAGCAAACCTCAGCACTTTATCAGCAGTTTAATAATTGTGGAATTTAGGGAGTGACAATGATCCTGTTATGAGCAGGAACCCTCAAAAGAAGCAGACATACTAAAGACAAGAGTAACGATCCAGCAGTTTTTCCAGACGAGAATTATTTCCCAAAAGCATTTGGCAAGCTGTTCCTCGCGACATTAATATGTTCACCTTTGGCCTGCGAGAGCCGTGATTCATTCACAGGGGGAATAATTAAAGTTTTGTTAAATGTGTGAGAGATGTGTGGCCCTTCTAGGACGCGTCAAGGACAGGTTGGTAGGCGAATATGCACTTCGAGTGGACAAAACTTCGAGTGCCATAGCAATAGTGCTGCCGATTTCACTTCACCAGCATGACAAGGAAGGGTTTAATGTATTATGTGGTGACGATGACAGCACGCTTATATGAACAGACAATGAAATTGCAAGAAGACTGTTGCTTACCTGTTTGGTGAAAAGGATCGCGGTATCCCAATACTCGGGATGTTTGTCATTATTTTTGTTCAACTTTTTCTGCCAGGTGCAGAAATTGCGCAAAGTCATAGCTGCGTTACCGGAAACCTTGGGTCCTTTGTCAGCTTCGCTAATGACTATGAACTTGACGACCACGATGTTGATGGAGTTGAGAATGCTGGGATGCTTGTAAAGCTTGGCCGCCACTGACATGAGGGTCAAAAGGTAATGTTTAAGGTCGTCCCCGTGGAATTTCTCCATGGACTCATCGGCAACGACGAGGGCTTCCACATATCTGGGAATGGAGGCAAATCTTTTCGAGCGACCCAAGGTTTTTAACACCGTTTCAGTCGCGTTCCCGTTAACGTGTCCATGGATGTGTTTATATTTTTCCAAAAACTGTAAAATGTCCTGGTTTAAACCAGAGTCCACTCCACATCTGGAAGTTGAATTGCCGCTGTCGTGCGCAGTGTTTCGGCGGCGGAGAAAGTGCGGTCTCTCCGCATTTCCTGTGTGTTCCGATTCCGTGCCATTCTGTACTGGATTGATGAAATATTCCCACCCTTTGTACCCAAAAGCACCTTGAATACCTTTGCACAGACTCACAGCTGCATAGGAATCCCGGTCAGAATTAACAACCCCAGAGTAGAAGCACCGACTCAGATCTGAGCTTGCACCGGTATTTTGGGA
The DNA here is from genome assembly GCF_963514075.1 of Conger conger. NCBI lineage: Eukaryota > Metazoa > Chordata > Actinopteri > Anguilliformes > Congridae > Conger > Conger conger. Next base: position 29,763,371 of record NC_083766.1, on the reverse strand, counting down.
TGAAGTATCGCCTTCATCAAAGAAGGCAGGCGCAAGGAAATTGGAATCTGGATGCAAACTGAGAACAAACTCCTGCTTGAACGCGTTAATTTTAAAAAGTGCTGCTTGTCCTGCTTCCTCCTCGTTGCTAACAAAATTGTGTTTAGCAGAATTTGGATGATCCAGCCTATGAGGAATGCAAAAATCACTTTCAATAGAATGTGCAATTCTGGTATATATTGACAGGACATTAAAAAGCAATACAGTTGTCCAAATAAACATAAACATGATTGTGTCTAAAATTGTACGGTTAAATGATTTAAACAGGCGGCGAAAGTTCGCTATTTGCGATGTGATGATTAAACTGATGTGTGCGATAGCCTATCGATAATCCAAGGCACTGTTGCCTAGCAGAGCTGCCGCTGTGTGTCCTTTCAGTACAAAATCCCCAGTATATGATCCACTCCCATCTTCAAACTGCCTGATGAAATGACTGCAGCCTTCTGTGGGCTTTATGCTTTTGCCTCGAGTGTAAACATTGAGGGATTGTAATCAGAGTTTTGGGGAGGTGCTGGCGGAGCTCATTGGATATGCCTCTTGGTTTAAGGTGAAGACCCCAGTCACTTGTAGCTCTGAAAATAAGACTGCACTGCAACGAACTATGTGAGGCATCGCCCTCATTATAATTACAATAACCATCATCATGATCTAGTGACAGGCTAGTTCAGATTCAACATATTATCCGCACGAATACGTTTTCTTAAAATAAATACTTGGATGCATGGATTGGATACATATATTACGTGGATATACAACGTGTGCATAAGTCACGTACTGTATTGATTTCCAATTTTATGTATCACATAATAGTTGCACTGCCGTGTTGAAATCGAAAACCTGAATCACAAAAGGCAATACTTGATTTGAAATATATCAGAAATCTATAACTTCAGCGCACATTTTCCATCGCGTAAATGGGCTGCATATAACGTCTTAATATATAAGGGTTAAACAAGAATGCTTTAATCGTAACCGTTGTCGTAAATGCAGATGCCAATCTCCCATGGGGTATAGTTGTTAATGTGAGATGGTAGCCTTCACTTTCAATGAGGCTGTGTAGCCCATTGAACTCGTATTCTACCACAAATGAGCCCCAATGAACAAAACATTCTGTATATCTTTTGCATACAGCAAAGATGCATACAAAAAAGTAACATGACAATCGTCCACAAGAACCCTTAAGTGTTAGTAAATTGATGCACATTTCGTTACTTTTGTTTTCAAGCGAATTATAATCCGGAGCATGAGTCATTTACATACGATTCAGCTAAATAATAATTCATTAATTCATTAATAATTTTGCTTCAGAGAGCATGAAACAATACAGTTTCGTGAGTTATTACAGTTATTTTTCATACAAGCGTGACACCTAGTGGTTGAATATCAATTACAAATAAACTACAACGCTCATATGTTGACATTTTCAGGAGGGTTTGAATTTGATTCACAATAAAAAACAGAAAATGTTAATGGCGATGTAATTGCTTTGAATCAATTGATTGATTTACAGAAACCCGTATTATTACAAAGGTTTATTCCGCTGCTGAAAAAAGTTAATCCTTTCAAACTTTCCCGACTTTGGGAAAATGAAAATGTGTTACAACACTACAACCTTGTGGAAATGTAATGTAATACAATTATAGGAATTTTTATTATAATTATAATAATAATTATTATTTTTATTATTTTATTATTATAAAAATAAGTATTGTTATCATTATTATTATTATTATTATTGTTTTTGTTCTTATTATTATTATTAGTAGTAGTAGTAGTAGTAGTAGTAGTAGTAGTAGTAGTAGTAGTAGTAGTATTACTATATTACTTGCATATTCTGAAGGCATAGGCTGTATTTCAACATGACACATTCTTACTTATAAAAGTCTGTGGCATAATATAAATGTCAATGATTGCATAAGTACATAGCCTACCCTGCACCTAATCCTAAGCAACAATAACAACCAACAAATAGAAAGTGCATCCCACTGGAAGAGCTTCTGACCAGAACTCCGGGTACTCCGGTTTCCTCCCACAGTCCAAAGACATGCAGGTTAGGCTGATTGGAGAGTCTAAATTGCCCATAGATATGAGTGTGTGAATGAATGGTGTGTGTGCCCTGCGATGGACTGGCGACCTGTCCAGGGTGTATTCTTGCCTTTCGCCCAATGTATGCTGGGATAGGCTCCAGCCCCCCTGCGACCCTGTTCAGGATAAGCGGGTTAAGATAATGGATGGATGGATGGATGCTTCAAGTTTGCACATTGAGGAAAATGTTAAGATTATGAGGTATAATTCTATAGGCTATGATGGGATTCAATATCGAAAATATGGTTCTTTAGTTGCTGAGTCCTGTTAGTGTAGAAGGGAGATACGGCAAAACATTTACGTAACAATGGGACTCATGCAGGCGGCACGGATGGTGCAGTGGGTAGCACTGCCGCCTCACAGCAAGGAGGTCCTGGGTTCGAATCCCCGTCGGCTGGGGCCTCTCTGTGCGGAGTTTGCATGTTCTCCCCGTGTCTGCGTGGGTTTCCTCCGGGTACTCCGGTTTCCTCCCACAGTCCAAAGACATGCAGGTTAGGCTGATTGGAGAGTCTAAATTGCCCGTAGGTATGAGTGTATGAGTGTATGAGTGTATGAGTGTATGAGTGTGTGAGTGAATGGTGTGTGTGCCCTGCGATGGACTGGCGACCTGTCCAGGGTATATTCCTGCCTTTCGCCCAATGTATGCTGGGATAGGCTCCAGCCCCCCTGCGACCCTGTTGAGGATAAGCGGGTTCAGATAATGGATGGATGGATGGATGGATGGATGGGACTCATGCAAGAACCCGACCTGCGAGTGATCTCGACCTGAAGTAGGAGTCATGTATAAGTCATGCAGCGCAGCACGCCTGGCACACCAAACTCGGATCAAACTTTCAGACTAGGCCTTGCAGATCAAATATGAATCAAGACTCAGCAATTGCATTGCTTATTTCTCGCCTCAAATGTTTTCAGAAATGTATTTCAGTGGATTGTTTAGGAGAGAAAGGACAAAGGTCTGCTGTATTATTATGTTTTGTCAAAAACTATCAGAAATCAGTAGTCTCTTGTTCATGTAAATCCAATCCAGTACCGTATATACAGTATAACGGGCACCTTCATTTAGGAGGATTAGGTGCCTAAAAGTTAGGTACATTTGTTGAATCCGAGGTGGCACACTCCTATAAGTTCTTTGTCCGAAAAAAATATATATATGATAAGAATATGAAAATGTTCTTGCATGAGGCCCAATCTTTGTGTATGTGGCTGTGGATGACTGTTCGCTAAATGCTGGTTCTTGCTGAAATGTATTTACACTTACGTACGTGATACCAGAGAGTGAAATAAATGCTCATGCACAATGTGTACATCCTTGAACTTTTTTCCCAATAGAGGGCACTTGTGTGTCTGGCAGGACATTTTCCAGTGCCTTAGAGAACATGAAGGCAAATCACATTTCGCCCGGTGCTATTTAAAGTTTTCGTGTTGTATTGAGAAAGGAATGTACAAATAGAGCAGCTTAAATTAAGAAAAACTTGGGATCCACTCCCACACCTGTAATATTCAATTCATGTATCAATATGACGGACCTTCTTGTGCACAAACCTGTTTAAAGTGTCATACGTTGTATTTCCAGTCGGTGTGTAATCAGCTTATGTAGGCTACAAATTTGTTTTGCTTCGCAACTATTACTCGTCATCTGGCTGTAATTGTGTAACATAGTAGGTCTAACATATAGGCAACGTTTAAGCAGAATGGTTGCTTCAAGACATCACAACGCATCACTTGGTGTTCTCCCTATAATCCAAATAGCCAGGTTCTCAAAAAATGTAGCTATACATTCATTCAGTAAATTAATTCATATCCGGTGAGTCCGCTAGCATCGCCTTTTATTTTAAAAAAAATTTTCATGCATTAAAAAGAAGCATGAACACTTGAAATAACACGGTTGATGGGGTAGACGAATCGGCGTACTGTGGACTGTCTGCAAGTCTAACTAAAGTAGTTTGCGGAGTGGGAGTGCTAGTCTGTTCTCATTGGATGAGGTTGATGTGCAAGCTTTTTCATGAAGTAGGCTACGAGGGGGAGGAGAGTGAGTTTAGGTGGGTGAGGGATATCAAAAATAAACTTTTAAAGAAGGGGAACGTATAAATACGACCGCCACTCTAACCGTTCACTGACACAATCCAGACGAAAGAACATGTGTTAGCTCATAGATTAGCTGCTTCACACTATATTAGCTTCAATACAACTTGCAGAATCATATTTTGAAACGGAAACCAATTTGGATGTCTAATTCAACCGCCTTTCAATTAAGAAACTGAACTTGCGCTACATTTTTACAAAGTTATGGACCTTCTGTATACAAGTAGACATTGCTTGCATTCACATAAATTATTTTATAGGCTGCATTAAAACTTACCTACTTGAACATTTCCTTAAATAAGACATTGCTCATTTGCGTATTGTCTTCGTTTTTAAAATGTGTTCAGCGTTGCATATTACTTTGTTAACTTTGTCAATATACAGCATTGCTCGTTCTGAGTTGCTAGAATCCGAGGACATTATACCTATCAGGGTAACTAGTCGGAGAAACGGCGGTCGTCCGTGGAAAAGAGACCAGGAACTCAGTTTCAGTCTCACTGCATTTGGTAAAGACTTCACGCTTCACTTGACTCCGGATGACAGGTTCCTAGCTCCGACCATTAGGGTCCAGCGCATCAAATCGAAACGTCTTTCTTCACTATTAGATGCATTTAACACAAGGGAGACAGGGACGCAATCTGACAGTAACAATATCAACGATGTTAACCACAACAAGGACATTGAAGAAGATCTGAAAAGTTGTTTTTATTCGGGAACCGTAGATTTCAAGCAAGACTCCTTAGTTGCTGTCAGTCTGTGTCGTGGGATCCAAGGATCGTTTGTGACAGATGGAGACGAGTATCTGATTGAGCCTAAAAGGTCTGGAATTGGCAAACTGAAGAAAACCATCAAGCAGCTGCACGTTATTAAAAGAAGAGTTTCCACCAACACGCGTGGGGCTACAACTACATTCGACCAATTGAAAGATGAAACATACGGGAAATCAGAAAGAAGCGCATTCTCCTTTGGTGAGATGAATGGTCAAACGCGGAATAGGCAGAAACGTTTTGTTTCTGCAGCGAGATATGTCGAGACGTTGGTGGTGGCAGACTCCTCAATGACACGTTTCTATGGAGATGAGATAAAGGTAGGCCAACTATAGCTTTCTACTCTATAAAGAGGCCTTATACTATTAATTATTGAATGGAAAAGATAGCTATTACTAAAACTACAATCACACAAACATTTACAAAATAGATGTTACAGTCTAATTAAAGCAAAATATTTATTTGGAAAGAGACTGGTATAGGCGCCAGATATCACACAAATTAAGTTATTACGTTCCATAATATTGGACATATCAATATTTGTGCAAGTGTAATCACATTAAGTTACGCAACATTTCCCCAAAATGGTAGGCTTATGAATGAACATTGCTTTGCTTTTCTATAAACATTTTGGTTACTTGATACCATATCAGGCATGCTTACTCTTTTAATGGGTTTGATAAAGTACATGTATGTTGATGTGAAATAAAACATGCTGGTATCAAACTAATATTATTGATGTAAAAAATTATAGTATCACTGTTAATTAAAAGTATGTATATTATTTACAAATGACTATTAATTATTTTGAACAGCTTGAGGAATTGTAAGGCATGCTAAAATGCTTGTTTCTTATATTGCAAGTGAGTTAGTGAGAGCATGGTGTGAGGTTACAGGTAATTTGTCTTCTTAGCGAAGACAGTTTTAATTCATTTTCCGTTGTTGAGTATGCTACTGTCAGTACAACTGGTACAACAAGTAGCTACACTCCTAACTGCATGCCAAATAAGGTATTTCTGCAGTAAAGGAACATGACATTCAGACTGCATGCCAGGGAGATATTGATCATAATGTCTGAGCCAGTGATGTTTGGATCTCCCCAGTGCATACACAGTAAAATGCCCAGTGTTATTTCAACTCTAGTCATAGGGTACATACAGTATGAGTCCAATTAGAACCATATGTATAGTATACTGTAAGAGTTGGTTTAACACTGATCATTTTACATAATAGTGTCCACAGGTAAGCCATGAATCTCTCTCAAACAACCTGGGGATTACAAATTACATGCAGGAGATCTGACTTGTTGGGATTTCTTCAGCCTGGTAATATGTTTTCATGAGAGGATCTGGGATTAATTTTGTCAGTACAGATCCTAAAGTTCTTTGGAGATGATGTAAACTTGAATTGCATAATCTATACATTCGTATTACCTGAATCTGTATCACATTAACTGGTTTATTGTTTTTTTAACTTGAGTTTCATTGTTTGAAGTTGAATTTAATGGTTTAAATATTAAATTGAATTTGGCCTTCATTGCAATCAATTATGACTTTTAGTTTCAAGTAAAAAAATTCCTATTTTTGGTGGGAAAATTTACAACACGTTTTGCAGGCCATTGTGCAGCAATCAATAAATATACAATATTAAGTAATGCTGGCAACATTCTCAAGTCAAAAATAGGCTATATGAATGTTTTTTGGCGGGAAAACGGACATAGATACAGTAAGTTCAAGAAGGAGTTCTTTAACTGCTTGCATATAATACCTGCATTGATGAAGACAGTATCAAAAACATGTCAGCCACATGAAAAAATATTTCTTATGATCTCATGCACATGATCTGAGAATGGAATATCCCAGGTCTCCATGTACTTTTTTGTCCTTTCACTTTAATTGAGTGGAAAGAGAAAATTGAAAACACTATTTCAAAATTATCTGTCAGTGTAGTTCACTTTATTCACCTATTCAATGAAATCTCAGGATAGCTTGATCTCAAAATAAATCTGTTATTCCCTTTGGTGAAATTGAGCAGCTCAGAACCAACACAAGATATTTAGGTATTTTAGGCTCAGGTCTTAATGAACCAGTCTTTTAATGAGCCTACTCTGAATGGCTCTTCTTCCAGTTGCCAAACAGCTGCTGGTTTTAAATCTAAAAAAGGCTAATGACTACAGATGTCCAGGATCATTTATCAAATGAAGTACATTTGCCAGAGTAGTTAACCACACCACACCACACCACAACCTGAATTTGATAGGCTATTAACAGTAGTGCTGTTCAGTTTCTCAGTCATCTGCTTTGTTATTCAGTGTGTGTAATGCCACATTCATTCATCTATGATAAGTAGACGTGTCAGGACACAGGAGAATATGGGACAGAGTAAGGGCAACCCATACAGGACAAACTGTTTTTGCCTGAAGTATGGGACAGCCAACTTTATGTGAAGTGACCCATGCCATGCATGAACGTTCCATCACAGCACTACATCCTGACCCTGGTTGCCATGGCAGCACAGATCTACAAGCACCCTAGCCTGAAGAACTCAGTCAGCATGGTGGTGGTGAAGGTGTTGGTGGTTGAGGACGAGGATGTGGGGCCAGAGATCTCCAGCAATGGCGGCGTGACTTTACGCAACTTCTGCAACTGGCAACAGCTCTTCAACCCCTCCAGTCACCGACACCCGGAGCACTATGACACTGCTGTCCTCTTCACCAGAAAGGTAAGGCCAACTTACATTATTAATGTTATTATGGACTGGACATAATTAATGTTAAACCTTATGTTCCTTGATCATATTTATCTGGGTTATTCACTGAGTACAGCTGTTCTGAATAACTGTATACCAATCTTTGGAATATGGGCAAAATATGCATAATTGTGATTTTTACATAATGTAAAACACCTCCCAAATAGATGAGTCTATAAACTACAATCAAGATGGTGGAGAACTTGGTTTCTTTCCAGGTGACTCCAAGGTATAAGTCATACAAAAAAGAGACAAGAAACCCAGTTTAATATACAGTATGAAATACATACATGCATATGTCATATACATTATGCAGTTATATGCAAAAGTTTGGGGAAAGTTGTTTATTTTGCCTGTGTACTAATCAAATTGTTATTTTTCAATCAAACATGAGGACTATGAGGAATAGGACTTTTTTTCATACTTTTTGTAAACACGCATTTAACTGTATTTTTCATGTATTTTGGTCCCAGAACGGCGAAACAACGAGGCTGGCAATTCTCGTGTTTTGCATTCAAGTGTGTTTTGGAAGAATGACCGTTGCCTGTTAATTAAAGCAATGCCATTCAATGAGTGCCCCGATTCCTATTAAGCATCAGCATGGGACAAATTACTATCAGCTGTTTAATATTTCACAGGTTTAACATATTACTTTAAGTATTTATAAATGGAATGCTGTGAGTGTCAGGACATGGGTTCTAATCTTTTGGAAGCGTTCATAGAGTCTATTTCATAAGCTAAAGGAAGGATACTCTGGCTTCAGATGAGGGCCAGACAACTGTGCATGCCAACCAAGCAGATCCGGCCTGACACAGTAAGGGACATAACCGGCTACCCCCAGGGAGCCCCCTAATTATTCAAAATATATATTATTTTGGGAATGGGTGGGTTGGGGAGTTTCCAAATCAAATTCTGATTTGGGCCTCTCATAGGCAACAAAGAAAGCTATTGTGCTGATGAAGAAACAAAAACCTTAATTAGATGTATTGCAGTTGGTGTATTTCAAAGTCAGCTGAATGGTCTTAAAGAAGAAGTGAACTACTGGAGGACTCCAATCATCAGTGATCAGGCCATTGGTGGAAGAGAGCTCTGGGAAAAAAAAGCCAAAATCATCAACTTCAGTAATTGCTAATGATCTCTATACATTGGGGGTGAAAGTATCGCAGGACACTGTGAGCAGAAGACAGAGAGAGGAAAATTACAGAGGCTGCACTTCCAGATAACCTGGAAAAACAGAAAGGGGCGTTGTAGTTTGCAAAAAGATGAGCCTGATGAGGTTTGGAAAGTCCTATGGACCAATGACCAAATAAACATTTACCAGAGTAAGGGAAAGGTGAAAGAGGACTGCTCTGTACTACTTCATCTGTCGAGCATAGTGGAGGCAGTGTGATGGCTTGGGCCTGAAATTAGTTAAGTGGTCATTATTGATCATGTAAGCAGTGACGACAATAAAAGAATGACAGTTGAAGTGTACAGAAAAATATTACCCAGCAATAGTCAGAGAAATCCCAGCAAACTCATTGGGCAGATGTTTATCAAGTGCTTGATGTGGCCCAGTCAGTCAACAGATTTTCACCCCACTGACTATGCGTTCCAAACTTTTTTTGAAATTCCCAACCATCATGAGCCTAGTAACGACCATGAGTCGCAGACTCAATGCAATAATCAAATATAAGGGCTATGCAATGAAATATTGACTTTTCAAGTTATTACATTTGTCAAAACTTAATTTGATATGATACTTATGCTTTAAATAGGGGGACTCAACTCATTGGATGGCATTGTTGTAATGTAGTTCAATGTCTTTAAAGAAAACCATTAGATGAATGAAGTCTGTAGTAATGATATGATGTTGTAATGTATTTCACACGATAGTATTCTGTTTGCAGAACTCAACATTAGACTGAACATAACATAATGCATTTCAGTACATCATAGAATGAGTTAAATGGATTTTGGTGAAACATTGTGAAACATTCATGCATTTTGAACAGCGGTGGCTCAATGTTTAAAACTGCACATCAGGCATGACTGTGTGTAAGTATGGCAAAACTACTTGAATATCAAACCTGGGGAAACATTAGAAATGCAGTTAGTTGAAAGCCTCAATTTAAAAAGATATGAAATTACAATCATCATCCTGCTTTGATGTTGCAATATGACATTGGGTCAGCTTAGAAAAATGCAGGACTGAAAGTGCTGTGAGTATGGGTCATTTTTAGAAGCACTTTAAATAAAGCTTCATGTGATGACAGTGGCTATTTTAGACAGGCCGGGAGGGTGTTTTTAACAGCAGTACAGCAGCACTTTTAACACCTGGCCTTAATCGGCCTCGGTTCTGAAGAATGTAGGCTGCGTGTTTTGCGGTGGCAGGACCCTAAAGTGAAGCATAATTGGGGGTATATTTGCGTACTATACTGTGTGTTGTCTCTTCTGCAGCGAGCGCTTACTAGAGAAGCAGAACTGACTTCACATTACTCGTAATCCCTGTGCCCCTCTGGTGTCCAGATGTGGTTTAAATTATGTGTGGAAGTATGTCTTGTGGCCTCCGTCTTCTGCCCAGGAAACATTTGTTTCTATCATGGGAGACCTTGTTATGAGAAGGGAAACTTACTTTGGTGGCATGCTGTTCACTGTCAAACAGCTAAAGGTTCCTCTGTCTTCAAGTGTGGCTGCTGTTTTATTTGCTTCATTAATTTATGAGGGAAATGCCAGAAAATATATTTCATTGGCAAGAGCTTGCTTGGGAGCAAAAATAACTATATACACTGCATCATATGAATCTCTCCTCTCTTCCTCAGGACATCTGTGGACATCAGAGTTGTGACACTTTGGGGGTTGCTGATGTGGGTACCATGTGTGACCCCAAAAGAAGCTGTTCTGTCATCGAAGACAACGGGCTCCAAGCTGCATTCACCTTGGCCCATGAGCTTGGTGAGTGGAAGCCTTTTCTATGGAACCATAGGCTTACACTATAATCGCCATTTGCCAATGAGTCTTAAAGGGTACCCATACCCCAAATGCACATATGTCTAGATCTGTTCAATACATCATAAAAAAACTTTTCCCATTCTCCGAAGCTAAATCAGTCATGCATAATGACATATTTCATTTATTTTATCGGACTGCGTCGGTAGGTATGTACGTCATTGTGACGTGAAGTCAGTAGTGTGAATATCCTTTATCTCTGAGGATCTCTAACTAACCCCCATCCTCAGTGCATTTTTGGAAGTGTACAATTTTTGTTAAAGCTACATTTTTTTCCCCTTAAAATGTTTAATGAAACTAGCCTTTCTTGGAGCTCTTCATTTTCCATAATTGATTTAGTGTCCATACTAAATCACTCAGTGACCACTTTATTAGGTAGTTCTGCAGGCAGAAACGCATTGTTAATGACAGAGGTCAGAAGACAGGAAGTCTTCTGGTCGAAGTTGACAGGAAGGTGACAGTAACACAAATAACCACGCATTACAACAGTGGTATACAGAAGAGCATCTCTGAACTCACAACACGTCAAACCTCTAAGTGGATAGGCTACAGCAACAGAAGACTTAAGTCTAAGTCGAATAAATAGCTAATAAAGTGCTCACTGAGTATAATTTAATCAGTTAAGAAATTTGCCTTTGCCAAATAGCATATGCCATAAAATTAAAGCATCAATTTATTTGACTAACCTTCTTAATGCCATGCATAGCTACTGTTTCTGACATAATGTGTCGCAATGCAGGTAAGTCCTTTAATAATTAGACCTTAAAAGTGTCTAATCCAGTACAGTGAACAGCTTTACAACTCAAGATGTTAAAAAGCCCTTCCCTGTCTCCCTGAAGCTGTATTGAGTAAGGCTGCTTGCTGTGATGTCTTCAGTAACAGCAGAGGTGTGTCTCTCCACACAGGCCATGTGCTCAGCATGCCACACGATGACTCCAAGACCTGCGAATGGCTGTTCGGGAACCAGGGGGGACACCACCTGATGGCCCCCTTCTTTGTCCACCTCAATAAGACCCTGCCCTGGTCCCCGTGCAGCGCCCTCTATATCACCGAGTTCTTCGATAGCGGACATGGTGAGCTCAGATCCATGTAAGAAATACCCTATTCAACAGAAGTGACTGACTCCCTCCTTCTGAATATAAATATATATAAAAATATTCCTTAAAAAAGTAATAGATGGGCAGAATTTCAGATACATGTTTTTGTGAAATATGTATTTGGATATATATCATACTATATGTACTGTAATGCTGGTTGCTTGCCAGTTTTATCGTATCACCTAAACATACGTGCCATCTCCAAAGACACTTGATTGTAGTTTGTAGACACACAGCCAAATGTTTAGGGTTTTTTAGGAACATCCTTGGGATCAATTTGGGATTCACTAGCTTTATCTTCTTTATCTGCCTACAGAATTGAAGCTTCTGCTTAAGCTGTTGTCTGTAATTTAGGTCTTTATGGTTGATATAATTTTACTGTAATTTGGGCTGAGATTTCACAAGCGTTATTTTCGGAAATAATAGTTCTCCTGCCTTTACACTTTTCTGACCACAAATTTTGCTCTCTAAAAACCACACTTGTTATATTCTTCTGGGAGTTTATACAACAGTTCATCATCTCTCTTCTGGCTTACTGCTACTGTACAGTACAACTGGAGCAGTAAAATCATGTATGTGATTTATAGGCAATGTCAATCAATGGTTTGAATTTCCCTTCCTGGCCAGGGAGGTCCTGTCTTTGCGGTTGTTGCGCACATAGAAAGAAAAGGGTATTTCACAATGTGGTTAGCCATTACCCTCAGGGCTAGTCATCCTGCATAGCCATGAATCAGCAGAGCAAAAGAAAATATTTGCCTTGCAAAATAGCTGACATTTCCGCTGATTTATATATCCATCAATATTTCCGTCTGCACCACACACTTTGTACCTGTGAGTCATCAGTGGAGGATTCCAGCATACGCATTCCATCTTTAACAACTGATCCCCCTTCACAGAATGAGCAAGTACTGCCAAGCACATTCTTTTCTTTTGGAATAAAACTGTACCTATGGGTACTGATGTTCCGCCTGATAATGCCTAATCTTTAAACGGCAGTATAAAAAGGACTGTAAAGTTAGTTGTATCATTGTATCTGAATGCAAAGAAATATGTTACAATATGATTTGTGACACAGAAAATGCATTTACTAATGGTACAGTAGGCCACTGTCAAGCACACTCCTAAAAGCATCACTCTTAAACCTTCTTCCACTGTTTATGTAGGGTCTTCATGTACTTTATATGCTATGCTTTTATCACCTCCCAAAGTCAAATAGCCCTTTCTCTGACTGTCCAATGGTATTTATGACTGGAAAACAAACACATTCCGAAATGTTTCAGCATAATGTGGCAAGTTAATGGATCTGCATAGTGCATAGATCCAAAATGGTAAAGAAAACAGCTCCCACTTAAGCACTTAACCACTTGCAAGGACACATACTCCAGCACAAGTCTGGTTTATTAGGCCATTGAGGAGGCTAATGTTTCCACCCTGCTTGGGTCTTGAACATAAGTTCTACTCGAAACCCTGCTCCGCTGCATAATAAATCATGTTTATTATGGGGCAAGACTGTCTGTGGTTTTCTTTTTTCCTTTCTCTTGAATGTTTTTATTGTGCTGTTCTGCGTTGCTTTACACGTTGGATTTGTACTCAGAACCATGTTTTCTGCTGACAGGGGACTGTCTGTTGGATGTGCCGGGCATGACTGTGCCTTTGCCTGCCGAGGTGCCGGCCCGCGCTTTCAGCCTGGACGTGCAGTGCCAGCAGGTGTTCGGGGGGGAGCTCGAACACTGCCCCAACACCTCCGACACGGACGTCTGCAGCAAGCTGTGGTGCAGGGAGAGAGGGCAGCTGCAGTGCCTCACCAAGAACGGGAGCCTGGCCTGGGCCGACGGCACGCCGTGCGGCTCCAACAGGACCTGCCTGAACGGCGTCTGCGTGGGAGCTGAGGAGGTCCTGCAGCCCAAGGTGAACCCCAAAAGAGCCTTGACAGACAACCCTCCACCCACAAAAACAGCCCGTCCCTCAGAAGACTTGCGCTTTTATGCCGCCTATGAGTCTATGCCTCAACGTGCCCTGAAAGGGTTTCTTTTTTTTTGTTGTTTTGACATGTACATCACTCTCAGGCACATTCTCGCCCTTTCAGAAAATGTCTTGTAGCACTTCTTGTGCTCCAGTCAGCACCCCCTTCCTTGCATAGCGGCTTAAAATAATCAAATGCTCTGCTGCATTTTCCAAATGCCCATTCAATTATTAGCATGATTATTTCTGGTGCCGTGTTTAAAAAAGACTTTCCACTAGGGCCTCCGTAAGAAGCCAGTTATGACCTCAGATGTGCTGGCAGGCTAAAGACTCCTTACACCCTGCTCATGAAACTCCCAGCTAAAAGCATGCACTAAGTTTGCACACGCCAAGCGCACCATGAATTTTGGTAGTGCAGATGCATGAGGCTATGACAGACCTGAGAAAGAACAGCTCTGCCCAAGGCAAGGTACTCCAGTAAAATGTTCAAATTTCATGAGTGTATATGAGTCCAAAAGCGATCAGCTGTACCCTATCACAGTAAAATATACAAACGTACTCTCTCAGAATATTTAACACTGAACATTTTGCTGTGGAGAGACACAAAACTGTGATTTCACTGTACAAAGGCTAACATCCAAGCCAAGATGGCACTGATGTGATCTTGCAACCTTGGATCTTGGATGTCGGTGAAATCAATAATCAATGTTTGTCATTGAAAGCAATATTACGCGAAGGCAACAGAGATTAGTGGGGAAGGAATTTTTTTGTGACGTTGGTAATTTGATGAGTATCTATGATAGGTAGGAAAGTAGTTGAGTCATGTCTCAACGTCGATCAGCCTTGTAGCTGTGACGCAGGTTCAGAAATTGTTTGGGGGGAGAGTGAGACTTTGTTTGGAATATGTTACAATTTGTTTCATTTAAGTCTTTGAGATGAAGCTATTGGATTGACATTATAAAAACAGTAAATTCTTCTGTGCTGATTCAACTCTAACAGTTTCCACAAGTCTACACAGGAGGTGCAAAATGTACTCTGTAGGAATTGATCTAACCATTTTGCAGTGCAGTGTTTAAAAGTCACTAAATAATAGACACTTTAAAAGTACTCACTGCTTAACTTCATTTTGAAAAAGAATATAGTACCTGGCTCTGCTGAAGTGGCCCCTGATTGGTGATTTCTGGTACAGGTAGTTATAGATGGAGGATGGGGGCCGTGGGGGCCTTGGGGAGATTGTTCCAGAACATGTGGAGGTGGAGTGGAGTTCTCCCACCGGGACTGCACCCACCCCGAGCCCCAGGACGGGGGGAGATACTGCGAGGGACAGAGAGTCAAGTACCAGTCCTGCAA
The DNA here is from genome assembly GCF_963514075.1 of Conger conger. NCBI lineage: Eukaryota > Metazoa > Chordata > Actinopteri > Anguilliformes > Congridae > Conger > Conger conger. The sequence goes on along the minus strand of NC_083766.1, from coordinate 29,748,253 downwards.
CACTCGCCCCTGTGGGAACAATAAGGGTACTTTTGCTTTTTTTCTTATTCTCATAACTTGTTTTTTCTGATTCCTCGTAATTGGTTTTCCTGTTTTATTTCCAATATATTTTATTATGTAGCCTTCTTTCTTGCCATATTTCCATTGTTCCCCATACTTGCTTGTGTTTATCTTCATTTAATTAATGTATCTTTACATATGCTTGTATTTTATTGTTACTTTTACATGGAAAGTCTTTTTAATAACTGTAGGAAATCAAGTTTATTCTTTTTGTAGTAGCAGTAGTAGTAATATTAATAGATAGTAGTAGATTTGGCATGCTCCTTCAACACTTTAAGCACACAACGTACTGCAGCTTGGATGCTTATGTGCAGATATTGTGTGTACTGTATGTTCTTGTGCAGGTAAATAACTACCAGTAGAGATCGAGACTGAAAATGTATACCCACATAACATTCAAACCTCATGAACAAAACCAATGGACTATTCGGCTCTATTATTGTCAAGTTCAGAAAAGATTGAGCTTTTTCTTATTGCTTCAGGAAAAAGCTTCAGAGAAGAGCAGTGTGAGAAGTACAACTCTGTGGGTGACCTGGATATCCATGGCAACATCAGGCAATGGATTCCAAAATATGCTGGTGTGGCCCCCAGGGACCGTTGCAAGCTCTTCTGCAGAGTGCGAGGGGGCAGTGAGTTCAGAGTCTTTGAATCCAAGGTACAGTGTGACCACTTTGTTTATACTTTATTTATTTAATCTTTTTTCACCCTTTTTTTGTACTCTTGCAATGTCCAGTTTTCCATACTTTACCAGCCATGCACAAAGATGTCCATCTTTTTCAGGATGTCATGCCAACTTCATGCCTAGTCATTTATTTCAGTAACCACTTTCTTTGTTTATATCTTGATATGACCATATAAACATGTAAACTATTGCATTTGTCTGCTCGTTATTATCTATACGATAGAAGAAGAAATCCTTGGCTTCAGTTCTTCTCCAACCTGCTCACCTGCTACAATAGACCTATCTTCTATTGTAATTAATATTGAAATACGTATTATATATGATTATGTGGCAAAACAACAGGATTAGCATTCTTTTTTATTCAAAAAGCATGGGCTCTTTAATGAACACAGTGAATCAAGACCTTGGATTAATGTCTCATGCAGAGGACTGTACTGGGGCATTGGATTTCTATTTGGTCCAGAGGGGGGAGTGCCCCCTACTGGTTCACCAACATCTTTTTCAGCAACTTGGGGCCGGATTTACTATGACCTTTTAGCAGACACAAAACTAATAACACAACCAATGATTGGTGCAAAAGAAATGCCTCCATGACCAATCATTGGTCATGTTATCACTTTTGAACGTACATGCTAAGGGTTTGTGCATGCTAAAGGTAAATGAGGCCCGTAGTTTTCCTAGGAGGTGTCCCAACCCTGCATACCTGTTAGACATGAGAAGGCTGTATGGTGATATAGCTGCTGGCTAAATGAAGTCCCAACCAAAGCCATTACTGTGTTGTCAATGCATTGCATTACATATGTATATGTCATTGTTTTTGTATCTGTTTCCTGTGCTGTGTAGGTAATCGATGGTACCACGTGTGGCCCCGACACCACGTCTGTCTGTGTCCTGGGCCAGTGTGTGAAAGCAGGCTGTGATCGGGTGATTGGGTCCAACCAAAGACTAGACAAGTGTGGTGTGTGTGGAGGGAATGGCTCCAGCTGCAGGAAGGTGACTGGCTCCATGAACAAAGCCATGTAAGTGTAATAATACAAGGCATGCGTGCTGGGGATGGCGATTGGCTATATTTAAAATACATACAGTATATATGAAATATGTGCATACTGTAGCTCATATGTAATATATAAAGGAGGCATAATGTTGAAACATAATCTTTGAATGCCTCTGTGCCTCCTGCCAAGCATCTTAAACCTCCAACATTTTGATTGTAGCTTATAGATATGTTACATTTTGAGAGGTATTTAGTATTTTTACGTAGTTCTTCATTGCTGTATGAAAGTGAAGTTCTCAGAAAGTTCCCAGAAAATTAAAAACATTAATTTTGTTCAAAGCTGATCACAAAAGTACCTTTTTGTTTTAGCAAAAAGAAAAAAACTAACGAAACTTTTTTTTCATCCTTCAGGTATGGCTATAATGACGTTGTGACCATCCCAGCTGGGGCCACCAACATTGATGTCAAGCAGCGCAGCCATCGAGGAATCAAACATGACGGCAACTACCTGGCTATCAAGGGGGAGACGGGCGGCTACATCCTGAATGGGAACTTCTCTGTTTCCACAGTAGAGCAGGACATTCCCGTATCAGGAGCTGTGCTGAAGTACAGTGGCTCTTCCACCACCCTGGAGCGCATCCAGAGCTTCCAGCAACTGAGGGAGGCGGTGACTATCCAGCTGCTGGCCACAGCTGGAGATGCAACCCCACCCAAAATCAAATACACCTTCTTCATCCCCAAAGATGTCTCCTTCAGAAAACACAGTGAGAAGAAGGCCTCCCTGAATGCCATCCAGCCTTTCGGCACCTCTCACTGGGTCTTGGGGGAGTGGTCCGACTGCTCTAAGAGCTGCGGTTCCGGTTGGTCCCGGAGGACCATTGATTGCAGAGACGGCGGCGGTTTCCCCTCCCTCCTCTGTGACGAGCAGCTGAGGCCCAGCGACATCAAGCCCTGCGGAGACTTGCCTTGCCCCATCTGGCAAATGGGGCCCTGGTCCTCCTGCTCTCGAACCTGCGGCCTCGGGCAGCGCCACCGCAGCATCCACTGCCTGGACTACGCCGGGAAGATAGTGGAGCCCAAGAGTTGTGACCCTGTCAAGAAACCCAAGCCAGCTGCTATGGAGTGCCTTTACCAAGACTGCTGAGACCTGCACAGAGCCTGCTAAGTGCTGAGCCAAATGCAGTGAAGGATAGGGACGAGCAGAGTAAGGGAGTCGAATGTTGAGGAGAACAATGAAATAAAGGAATCAAATTGCTAAGGACTAACCCACCTTGACCTGTGCCTCAGACATAGGCTTGAGGGAAAAAAAAGGTGTAGAATCTGCACTACTTGATTTAAGCGAGGTTACAGAGTGTTGGACCGGTTTGAAAGATTTACTATTCTTTATTCGTTTTCTTTATGTTTTTTCATGTTTTTCAAAACCACTATTGAAGGTTCAGCCCAATAGATATCTACCTCAGTTGATGTGAAAATTGTATATCATATCCATATATTTATAATATCAATCCTTGGTAAACTGGAACAAAAGTATTTTTTTGCACAAATATATGAAAATGTGTAAAATTGTAATGCTCAAGACACACCAAGTTACAGCATACAATGGCTTACAAATGGTTTGTCCTGATCTGTGCCTCGCCAAAATGTTAAATTTTAGGTCTACAGAGAGTTCCTTGGACTTCATGGCTTGGCTTTTGTCCTGACATGCAGTGTGAATTGTGGAACCTTATATACACACAGATGTGTTCCTTTCTATACTATGTCCAACTAATTCAACTTGCCACAGGCACAGACTCCAATCCAGTTCTAGATGCATCTCAATAGTTTTCACTTCATTGTTATGAAGCCAGAGTATGTTTTATAAATTTCCAAAAATAAACTTGATTCAGGACTTTATATTAGTGAGTAAGTAAATTGAATCATTAAAAATTGTTTGCGTAGGTCAACTACATATATACTATATATACTGCATATGGTGTAGTGTTGGCAGTGTTTGAAATGTTAAATAACCATATTATGTATTTGTGCAAAAACAGATTTATTTTTTAATCATATTTTTGATATTGTTTATCAAGGATTTTAATACATTTGGAGTCTACATAAATATAAAACAGTACTTAGGGTTATTTAAAAAACAAATTATTATCATTCTAAAATCCTTCTCTGCAATTGTTTCTTTACTGAATGAGAACAAAATTGGGTGGGTTATTCCTCAGGCAAGAATAGATGTGCGTAATGATGAGGCACTTAGATGCATTTTTCAGTGAATGGTCATGTGTGCGCAGATCACCATGCTTGCACCAATGTAGAGTGTTATAATGTTTATTTCTCCCTGGGAAAGTGTATCCCACTCAAATGCAAGTGCTGATGGGATTATTTTGCACAAAGTAAGGTGCAATGTGTGCAGTGAGAATATTGTCAATGGCATTATACAGTCAGTGAACCTTAGTCACTAGCTGTTACATTGTACCCATGCAATTGTATTGCCTGGCGACTTGCTGAAGCAGAGTAGGCTACTACAGTACTTTGCCTGCCTCTGAGGTAGACAAACTGCCGCATGATTCAGCATTGTAAGTAACACTGCGCTAATTATCACTCGGTCACTTTCGTTGTAATGTCTGGTTTGCACAGGCACAACATACTGACTTAAGTCAGTGATGCAGCACCAAGCTGACATGTATCATTGGTTCTGGGGCATTCATCATGGAGCCAGTGTGCATTCATCAATGTGAACATAAAAGGATATTTTGGTAGCCTTGGGTAACAAATGCAAACACTTGTTTTCGAAATGTAGAAGTGACTGCCAAAGAGAAAGACATAAGCAAATCAAAAATAATTTGGCTATTAGGGGCCTATTGTTCTTTTGATAATACTGTATTTTCTTTATACCTTTAAAAAACAGCAGTGAAGATCATTCTGCTTCTATCGTTTCCCTCTAAAATGAACATAGTCAAAACAAGATAGAACCTAAAATTTGAAATTATGCTCGACAGGAACGTTTTGCATATTGAACACACACAAAGTATCATCACAGTACTTTGGGATGAAGCAAAACATTGACTTACTAAATTTGCACAGAAGTCATGACTGTTTGCTATGCTTGCAGAATGGGAGTTTGTCAGTTTCTGACCAACCAAACTTTCTGGTGACCCTAGACATTGACATCCTTGCATCTGATACTTATTTATGATGCTCTATGGTGTGTATATTAGCAATTGTTTGAATGTAGTAAAAAATAGTCGAGTGGTCTGGTAGTTATGACGGTTGGTTCTTGATGTAAGGTAATAGATATTTAAGTTAATTTCCATACAGAAAGCTAAAAAAAAAAAAAAAAGAATACACGTGTAAGGAGATTCTCATTTTGTTTCAATGTGTCCTATACATTTTTATATATTTGGTTAAACATATATTAATAAGATTTTTTTTTTTTTCTTGAACTGTATTTAATGTAACATCTATAGAAAAATATTGCAGATATGCCTGAGCTTGCAGCACTCTAATCTTTGATCATATTTCTAAGGCGTTTAAACTATGTTCAGATGTTCTTACCTTTATGATATGGTAAATAGGACTTGGGAAATCACTGAATCTGTTAAGATATTGCACGTCAGACTGCAGCACTGAAAGTAATCATTCACTATTTAGTCAGTTAGCTCCTTCCCTTTTGTGAGTAACATACTTTTAGTTCATTTGCATCTAATTAAGTTTGCTGATCGGATTTCTGATATCTGATGTACTTTCAAACTGTACACAGTCAAACAGAATGAAACTGTCAGAACAAGGTGCCGTTGCTCATGAAAACAAAAGCTTTTACCGTAAAAATGCTCAAAACTGTATTTTGAATACAGTTCTGTTTGAAATACAAGGGATTCTGGAAGGAAAGGAACATTATGCTGTGTCAAAGCAATGTTTCTTTATTTATAAATATCTAATACATTTCCTGTATCTAACCAAATAGGACTTGCAAAGTTCCTAATCATGAATAACAGCAGATATTGTGTGACAAACGTGTATCTGTTATCCTGTTGTGTTGTGATATTGTAAATAGATTTTTTTTTTTTATTATTCTGTATTTTCTCATTAGAAATGTTTTGGCTTTTGTATGTTTTTTTTTTTGTTTTTTTTTACTATTAGTGTTCCTTTAGATTAAGCTATTTATACATATTTGTTCCCAATGACACATTATTAGTGATATATCCAACTGTTAGAATTTGAATCACTCAGCCCAAAGCCAGATCTAAAGCTTGATTTTTCCTCAGCTTGTTATATTTATGATAAAACTGTTTTAGGTTAACTTTATGATTATCTATATAGATAGGACATTAATATCCTTATTTGGTGATCTGGCAGTTGCCCATATAGGGGAAAAGATACAGTATACAATGCATGCCTTAATAAGAATACTGTATAGGCGAACATGCATTTTTAAATTAATGTGTTGAAATATAGGATATGAATACATCTGTAACAAGTGAGATATTACGAGCCTTCGCTTTCGCTGCACTTCACCGTGCTGACTAGCGAACTAGCTGAGCTAACCCCGCTACACATCCACCAAACCAACCACCTTTACTGAAATCCACGCTACCCTCATAGAGCTCGAAACCCTCCTGTATTCTTTATTTATTTTATTTTTGAATGGGGTATAAAATCAGTGATTGGTCCTTACAAGTGTTATAGACATGATTCAATAAAAGATACTTTTGTGGCGAATTACATTTTAGAATGGATTTAGGACTAAGGACTGAATGTGAGGAGCATATAAATAATTTTTCCAACTAATTTCAGAATTGGAAAAATGGTAATAATGTACTGTATATACAGATTTAGCTATAAATCCTCTTCTGACGGTTCTGTTCAGTTCCTATCCAATTCATATGTAATTTGCAGTACAGGGCTTCTGTCTCGCACTTTGAATTAGTGTGTATAATCCTTTCCACCATTGCATGTGACTTGGTGAAAAACAAAGTCATCTACAAATAAATCTAATAAATAGCTTAAAAAAAATACAGATTACATATGCGTCTTCTGAAAATTTGGGGTTAATTTCAAATGTAGAATGTGTATGCTGTAATATTCCTTCAGTGAAGGCCTGTGCTCTCATAGCTTCCTTGTCAAGCTATTTATTTCTGTAAAGTTTCTGTATCTGCACATTTCATCACAATAGAATGAATGTTAGATGCTGCTGTCTTTCAGAATTATAAGTGGTTAGTTATGCGTAAATGCATGAATAAAGATGCATCGCTTGCCTATTGTCTATTGTTTATTTTTTATTCATATTGTGCTCAAAGGACACATTATTGCTTCAAACAATTATGGTCACTGTGAAAAGATAAGAGGTTGAATAACTGCCAATTTGTCTATCAACGACTATTGATTGATGATGTATTGTTTCTATCACAACTGGAATATATGCAGGTATTTATACTCCTGTTGTGGTTCATTTAGCTTATACATTTATTTATAATATAATGTATTTAATCATGCATGTTTTCGTAAAGATGTCCCCATGTTCCTTTCCATTCTAAAAGCGTATCATACCATAGTAACACTGAACACTGATGTTATGAACGTCTCCCCCGACAGCAGTCTCCTTACTCGCTACTAGTTAGCTGTCTGGCTAGCTCTAGAGTTGGTTTGATTCTACCGCGCGATGCATTGTGGGACAAAAATAAAGTGCAAAAAAATATCTGAAGGGACAAAGAAGCAAGACGAAGCGGAACGGGCCTTAGTAAACTTTCTAACAATTTGTGTCGGGTTTTAAGACTTCCTACAATACGAGGAAACATTATGCAGAACAGATTCTGAAGCTCTATCGATGCGATAAACTCTAAATTAACTGAGAAATGGGACTTTAATCGGCGAAAGAAAGCAGCCCCAAGCCTGCGAGCTCCACTGCTGTGAGTGTGGTGTATTTACGTTCGCATTTGACTCGCTCTACAAACCCGAGGCTTTGCAGTTGAACGATAGGCCGGGTCGCCCTACTTTTGGTTGAGAGAGATGAATGGCAGGAACAAATGTCAGTATTTGTGCTGAATAGTTGGTGCACCACAATGCACACGTAGAAATGGTGCCATTTGCTTATTTGCTATAGCTAGCTTGCTAACCTAAGCACCAGCCTAGCTAGCTAGCCACTGACGTTAGGTAAGTCTGCTTGCTTGCTAGCTGTGATCATTGTTAATGGAGAAAGCGTCGTCGTTTGCTGAGCAGGGAAACGCAGTTTTTCAATGATACGTTGTTTAATAAGTCAGCTCGGAAAGCGGCAACGTAAGTTAGCTATGCTAACGTTAGCTAGTTAAAATGTCATGCTCGTTGTCATTTTACGTTCGCTTAAATTGGTCGTTTCTTGTTGTTGATGAAGCCTTTTAAATGTTGTTGACCTCATTCTCTCAGAATGTGTTAACGGAGCTGTATATTCATTGTCATAAAAAAATACCCAAATGCGATGTGTTGTTGGAGCAACGGCAAAGAGCGTACCACGCGAACAGCGCGTCTGCATGTGAAATGCATTGTAAACAAAGTAGAGCTCAGTATGAAACCCCGCCCCTAATGCCTCCCTCCTAAACAAGCGTGGCGGAGCTGATCTGACCCGCCAGCATTCACGCTGTGGAAGAGCATACACTCATTTTCCCAGCCAACTCACACTTTACCCTTTCATGCATTATTCTTCGGGCTTATGAGAGACATACCACGTCATATTTCCGAAGATGTGCCACTTCACAGTTGCTCGATCAGTTTAAGAAACGTTCGGCCCTGATCTAGTTCCGTATGTATTCATGTATATCCAGTGGCCCAAAGACTACGAGTGTACTGATTACCCATAGTGTGCTTAACAACAGAATGATATACGTTATGTACATTCAGAATGATGCAGAGAAAATGATTGCAAAAAGAGTGTATTCTCATTTACCCACAGTGTAAATGAGAATATTTACCAGGCATATTTCAGTAACACTAGTATGTTTGGTGAAGAGTTTGGATTAGAGTATATTGACTAACCACTAAATAAGTGCTGCGATTGGTTTCTTTTTGCTTTTTGCATTTGGAATGTAATTTAATAATATTTAGGTTATCCTCAAAACATGCTACTTTTGCTGAAATATGTCTTTAGAAATATTTTAATTAACAGCTATATTGATGATACTGTACATGAGAATATATATTTGAGAATATTTCAACAAAACTATGATGTTTGGGGGACAGCATTTATCACATTAATATTACTGAAAACAATGCAAGTTCTACAATATTCATAAATATGTTTATTGTATGTTGTAAATATTTCAAAACTCCAATTCCAAACTCTCATACTAACCCTTCTCCATGGAGGGGGTAGTGGGCAGTGGGCATGAATCTGCAATTATACCTGTGTCTCTGTGGTTTTAGAACTGGTATTTTCTAACTTTAAAGTATACAACAGGTACTTTAAAGTTAAAGAATTTTTACCATTGTTTGACTTTACATACTCTCTGTGAGATGTTCAACTTCAGCAGCGCACAGCTAACCCAATTCTCTTGACTGCCGCAACTACGTTACTCGATGATACACACCATTAGCATGTTTGTTAAGCACCAGTGAAGTTGTCTTTCTCTATTTGTGCCCCTGCAGTTTGGTTCAAGGTCATTGCTATTCTTCATCAGTAATTGCATACAAGTTACCTTCTGACTAGCATTAAACCTGTATTTAATTAGTGAGCCTGATCAAACAAGCTAAAGCCGTACCCCACTCTACGCTTGTGTTAGCATTGTTAGTATTGAGCCGGGAGCGTCTTTTGTTTGGTTATTGTCTAAAGTAAAAGTGCAATTTCCATGTTTCATTAATGCCTAATGTGGACTTAAAAGAGCTGCATAGGCAACACTGCGTTTACAGCGAGCACGGGACAGGGAGGTGACTGGGTTTATTTTTATTTTTTATTTTTTTCCACTTTTATAATAGAGAGGTAGTGCTCAGTATTTTCTTAACCTGGAAACAGAGGAGGAGAGAAACGACTCGGTCAGGAGGAAATATCACCGCGCACAGCAGCAGGGGGCCTTGTGATAATACTGCTGGAATGGAAGGTTCCGTTTGACTCAGATTGAGGTCTGGGCGCACCTAAGCATCTGGGGAGACTCCGTTCAGCCCAAGTAGGGCAGACGTGATGTGACACAATGGCTGCTGTAGAGCAGAAGCATGCCTGCCCACTCAGTTCAATGTCATTACGTGCTGATTGCAGTAATGGTTAAGGTTTGTGTGTATATTTTGCAATAAATATTGGAATATAAACAAATCTTTGTTGTTGTTTTTTTAAATATTCAAATTCAGTTTTTGGTCCAGTTCACAGCCCTAGTGGCCATAGTTTTATGTGCTTTCTTTGGTTTATTTAACAGACTCAGCATAGACATTTTGATGTCCAGATTTTTTTATGTGAAGCACAGTTTTCAAACACCAGACCGACTGAATTGCCATCCCTAGGGAGGTGAAGTTGCCAGTTGCCCTACAGGCCTCAGTTGGCACTGGCATGGATTCTGTCCGAGGCTGTCAGGGTTTAACCAAAATGTTTTAATAAAATGTATAAATATGTGAGGGGCCAATAACAATGAAAATTCCTAGTTCCTTACTCATAGGGATTTCTCCTGTGTTTGTTCTTAATTGTTTTGGCAGTCAGGATGATTAGTTTACTGACCCTCCAAGCGTATATGTGCTTTTATATTGCAGGTCATTTAGAAAATTTCTGTACTGTGTTCTGAAGCTGTGTGTTTTCAGCATCTCTCAAAATATGGGGAGGGATTCTGCTGTTCTTACCGTGGTAGGCAGGTCAGTCCACCACTGAGGAACCAGAACTTTGAGCAGGCGTGAACTTGCCGCTCGACCACCTGGTGCTCACAATGAGGAGTGGCCTTGCTGGGATGTTGGGAGCAGTTAGAATCTGAAAACTTACAGATTTTTCTATAAGGATCCTATACATATACAAATCAATTTTGAACTTTATTATACCAGAGTTATGTAGAAATGACAGTCTTCCCCCAGGTTTATTTCTAGAGTGGTGACTCATAGTGTCAGGGGGGGTTAAAGTTTGAGAGCTCATTTCACACATTTCTGTGGCAAAATAGCCACCTCATTTCTATTATCAGTTGTATCAGAACCCACATAAGTGTTTATTATGCATGTGGATGACAAAATATGGCACAATTAGCACTCTACAGCACAAGTGCAAGTAGTCTCAGCCAGTATAGTTTGTTCAACGTCTGCCTATGTAGAGTGTGCTTGGCCATGGTCATGTACGGGGCTTCCCTATAAGAATTGTTTCACCTTTCATGGGCTACAGGTCTCTTATTTAGGCTAATAGTTTATACCTTTTTGCAAAGCAACTCACATTTGCACTAATTTGATTGTGTTCATGAAATTCCCAGCCATGAAACCTACCCAGTTCAGTCTCCAGTGGTCATAAGCTGTTCATAAGATATGAAGAATCTACTTTCTCTTCACTATATTTATAAAAGGCAAAATATATTTTATTTTGGGGGAATTTTAGTTTTTGCAATTAGATAGTTATAATTACTATCAATAGCAAATCAGAAAACAATTAGTTAGCTTGCTGACATTAATTTGCTAGCCAGCTAGTGAAAGATCTATCCTATCTGATCGGTAATAACGCTTAAGTCACGTAACGTGCCTTAACTAATGGTAATTTCAGTGTTATACCATACCATTTCCAAGCATTTGGAAATTGATTATCAATGAGCGTTGACACCAGCTATTACCTTTTCAGGTAAGCCCTCATCGTCCGTCGGCAGGAGGTGACACTCTTCGAGATGGGTGTGAAAACATTTACGCACAGTTCCCCCACCCACAGCCAGGAGATGCTGGAGAAGCTGAACGCCCTGCGCAACGAGGGCCACTTCTGCGACGTGACCATCCGCGTGCAGGACAAGATCTTCATGGCGCACAAGGTGGTGCTGGCCTGCTGCAGTGAGTTCCTGCGCGCCAAGCTGGCAGGGCTGCCGGACGGGGCGGACAAGTTTGTGCTGGACCTGCACCACGTGACCGTGAGCGGCTTCACACCCCTGCTGGAGTACGCCTACACCTCCACCCTCTCCATCAGCACGGAGAACATCATCGACGTGCTGGCGGCCGCCAGCTACATGCAGATGTTCGCCGTGGCCAGCACCTGCTCCGAGTTCATGAAGTCCAGCATCCTGTGGAACGCCGGAGCCTCCGCGGCTGCGGCTCAGGAGAAGCTTCCGGAAACGGCCGGCCCCCCCGACGGCCCCTCGGGTCGCGCCCTGACGCCGCTGGAGGGCAGCCTGTCGCCGGTCTCGTCCGAGTGCAGCGTGGCGGAGCGGCCCGGCCCCCTCCTCCCGCTGGCGAGTGGACGCGAGTCGCGCCGCAAGAGGCGGAGTTTTGTTGTCATGTCGCCCGAGAGTCCGCTCAGCAAGTGCAGTGGTGGTGGGCGGGCGAGTTCCCCGCCGGCGCCCAACCCCTTGCCCTCTTCCTTCTCCGAGACTTCCGTCCCACCAGTCGACTCTTCCCTGGCCTTCCCGTGGACCTTCCCCTTCGGGATCGACCGGCGCTTCCAATCTGAGAAACCTGCCAAACTTCCCGGGAGCCCCCACGGCAGCCTGGAGCAGGCCCGGCCCTCCGACGTGGCCCGAGGGCTGGCCGACTACCTTGCCTGCGAGGGCCCCAAGGCAGTGTCGTCCCCGCTGGAGGCCGAGGAGGACGTGCGGGTGAAGGTTGAGCGTTTGAGCGACGAGGAGGTGCACGAGGAGGCCTCTCAGGCCGTCAGCGCCTCCCAGAGCTCCCTTAGCGACCAGCAGACCGTCCCTGGCAGCGAGCAAGTCCAGGAGGAACTCCTAATCAGCCCACAGTCCTCCTCCATAGGTCTGTCGACTCCCATGATGTCACTTACCCATGTCTGACATCACTTCCCACATTGTATCCAATGTCACTTTCTTTATCAGTGTCTGATGTCACTTCCTCTTTGTTGTCATCACACAAATATTTCTGCAAAAGCAGGAAGAGCCTGAAGCTTGAAAGTGACAGGGTTGTTCAATGTCAGGATCTAACAAATAGAGGCCAGGTTTTCTTTCTTTGCATGTATAAATCTTTCCTTTCCAAAGTTAAAACCCATTTTCACTTAATATATATGATAAAGAATGAGAGTGAAATTAAATATCATAATGATCTTGGTAGGCATTTACCACATGAGTTTATTTATATTTATAAGTCATGTTCACTTTGTTGGTTCTGCTTTTTAGCTTTCCTGGATTTACGGATTTACACTGAAGAATCTGAAAAGGAGGAATGTAAAAGTGTAACTCAATTTATTGTGTGCTCATCCTCTGCGCGCAGGTTCCATTGATGAAGGAGTTGCAGAAGGGTTGCCATCAATTCAGGGTACATCAAATTCTGCTGGCCATGCGGAAGACGATGAGAGGTAATGGGCTAACCTTCTGTTGCGGGCATGTGGATCAAGGCTGAACTGTAGTTGTGGCCTCATCTCATTATATCCCCAATTTAAGACCAAGAAGGTTACACAGCCTCTCAAATGTCTCAAACAGTGAGGACCTTCCCCATGAAAGTAGGCATGCATGATATATATTTAGCTTTGACCCACCAGGTTTGGGTGGTCATAAAGACATTCTACAGAAACCTCAAAATGTCACTTCTCAAAATTGGCCGCTTCAAATGGCACAGGAAGGCATATGGGCTACCTGTAGCTTACCTTTTTGCCAGAAAAGAAAATGTCAAAAATGCATTTTTGCTCTCTGCAGAAGGTAGTGCACACACCCAGAGTACGATGTGTAATACCCTTAGATTTTGACAAATTACTACCAGATGTAGGTTGGAAGAACTGCTCCCCTGTTTTACATGAAAATAATATGCACTGATATGCTATGCTATGCTATGCAGTATTGATGCTCTTGGGACCTTGTCACTATAGACAATTTATATTTTTCAGGAGTCTATACATTTGAGGGTTGTCCTGTATCATTCAAAAAATTGATGCCTAGTCATTTTATAACCTCACAAATAAAATCAAGTTGGTTAGGTCACTACTACTCAAACATAATTGACTACATATGGATTGAATGAATTGTCCTCAATGCAATTTATGTGCATTTTATTTGACTGTGGATAAAAATGTGAGAAAACAAGAATACATATTGATGAGAACATTCAGTCCACCTCGACATGGCAATAAAAAACAACGCTAGCTTGATTGATGATTGTTTCAAACATATATAATGAGATTTTGATGAAGAAGAGGGGTTGTTCTTGAAGGGAATAATATTGCATAGGTAACACAGCGTGTTTTTTGTCTTCCCCCAGGTTGGAAAATGTTCAGTACCCTTACCACCTTTATATAAGCCCCTCAGCAAGGCCTGGCACCAATGGACCAGACCGGCCCTTTCAGTGTCCCACATGTGGAGTCAGGTTCACACGCATCCAGAACCTGAAGCAGCACATGCTAATCCACTCAGGTGATTTACATACCGGCTCTCTAGTGGGCTTTTGGAGAAAAGGGGGCATGGACTGCTTCCCTTATGGAATGGGATATACTGTTGTCAATGAGTATATACTCAGTGGCCACTTTATTAGGTATGCTTGTCTAGTATACAATGGGTCTTAACATTTCAGATATGCATTTAATTCTTCAGGGCTTAAAGTTCTCAGGCATCGTGCCTGATTTCAAAATGTAAGAAAAAAAAAATAGGATTTAAATTTTTATTATATTTTAGCCCAATTTGTTGTACACATTTCCTCCTGGACAACTTTTCAGGCTCACACATTTGTCTTGCTTTAATCCCTGATTAATTTTGTATCAAAAGGCCAACTTTATCATGGTTATCACCCCAAATCTCACCCTCCTCTAGTCTGGTAGGGTTTGTAGGCACAAAGCAGCAATTTAAAAAAAAAAAAAAAAAAGCCAAACTGATTGAAACCACAACATGAAGCCATCTGTAAGCGGGGAATGTTATATGGCTAATGCGAATCTCAAGGAAACTGGAAACTAAATAAGGTGGTTGGCTATCATGCTTTTTATGTCATGCCCACATTAATGGATATGGCTGGAATTTAAATAATTTGTCCAAAACCTGAAACATTGGCTGAAAAAAAAAAAAAAAAAAAGCATAAAATCTGATACTGCAGTGCTTTACAGGATGTGGGCAGCTTTACCAGAAATCACTTGCTGGTATTGCAATATTTTACACTGTTTTGAAATATACTTCCTACAAAGGCCGTATTTTGACAAAAGAGGTGTGCCTGGAAAAAATAACATCTGGGTGTGGACGTATTGTACATATTTCCTCTACGTTCACATTCTGCCTTTACGTGAGTCATATGAACACGCTCTTTAGTCAGACAGAGTCAGTGCCGTGGGGAGGAATCTTTTCAGTCCACAGTGGCTTGCTGACATTCTCCGCAGTAAGAAAAATGTGCCCACATTTTTTAGTGTCTTGCTCAATATTCTTCCACTAATGACTACTGAATTTGTGAAGGAGAAAAGAAGCAGATTCATTTATATACTTGGTTTATGCTTTTTATTGATATTTGGGTAAATTGAGATGCTGAAGCCCAACCTTTACAGAAATATACTATACTGCAATATATTATAAATATGTGGATTTTCTGAAAATGTAATATATTTCACAATAAAATACCTTTATTAAAAATCAAGGTGTACTGTACCTGTAAAATACTGTGATGGAAATGTATTGCTTAAAACCACAACCATTTTAACAAAGAATGGTTTGCTGTAATTTAGATTTTAGCAAAATGTCCAAAGGTGGTATCTTTTAGTGTTCTTTTTGGTTTGGAAAAAAAAAGATTTTTTTTTAATAATTGTTTTTTAAAATCTGACTATCTGACTTCAATCAGTGGAAGAATAAGTCAAGACTATTAAATGTCTTTAATCATTGTGGATTTAACCACTGTCAACATGGGGTTTGGTCCATGTTCTCAAAAAGTGCAAAAGAATTTTACTGAAAAGATAACATTATATTTTGGTATATTTATATGTACGTTCAATATATTTGTGAAGAATGCTTTTGTGCATTTATTAACCCAGGCATCTCTCTCTCTCTCTCTCTCTCTCTCACTCTCTCTCTTATAGGCATAAAACCCTTCCAGTGTGACCGCTGTGGAAAAAAGTTCACACGGGCGTACTCCTTAAAGATGCACCGGCTGAAGCACGAAGGTAAACGCTGTTTCCGGTGCCAGATTTGTAGCGCCACTTTCACTTCCTTCGGTGAATATAAGCACCACATGAGGGTCTCCAGGCATATTATCCGCAAGCCGCGGGTGTACGAGTGCAAAACGTGCGGCGCTATGTTTACCAACTCCGGCAATTTAATCGTACACCTGAGGAGTCTGAACCATGAGGCGTCAGAGCTAGCAAACTACTTCCAGAGCAGGTGAGGAGTCCGGTGAATCACGCCCTCCCCTCCCTCCCTCCCTCCCTCCCACACACCCGCACACAGCACACCAGCCAGAATATGTGGACACTCTCCACACTTCTTTTGTTTATTTGAAAAACTCACGCAAAGTGGCTTGGCTCGTGAAAACCATTCCATATGTTAGTGGCATGTCACTGTTTTTCTTTGCATTTCACTTGTACCTTTTTGCTGTAGATTTATGACCATGTGCTATGCTACCTTTAATATGGGCTGCATATCCATACCTGCTAATAGTTTCAGACTGATTGGACATGCCATTGTTTCTGAACAATATTTCTAACAGAATCTAACATTTGATGTATGGTTTTCACTCTGTTGTGCTACGTGTTTAGTTTTTGCTGTTGTCTGGGGAATATGCTTGTCGGTTTGGAAACAAAATGAAATGGTGTTTTTAAAGAGCATTAGGACGGCTCTGCACACAGAATGGCTGGGGGAACATACTGTTCAGAGAGCAGCCAGATTGGGATCCAGTCTGAGCTGATAAACCAAGGGTGGAGACTCCAGTCTCCGAGGGCTCAGTGTCTGCTGATTTTTGGTCTGCTTCAGAACTCTAGTGGTTCATTTAAGTCATTATTTGGCTAAGGAGTCCAAACAACTTGTTTCTAAGGCTTAAATCCACTGCGTGCCCCGCTGGCCCTCCAGGAGCTGAGCTCGACACCCAGGGGTGGAGGGGCTGTTGCACCATAGCACTGCAGGCCCCTGCAGACCCATAGCTGCCTGACATGCTCAGAGCTGCAGCCCTGCTGTTTTAGGGGCTGTCACACTGAGACCTGGAGCTGCTAGTTACCCAGAGCCCAGGCCTACCTCCCCCCACTCCATGGGGTACTCCTGGTCATCACTCACTGTCACTGAATCTCCAGTCAGCAGACATTTCACAAGACTGAAAAACGAGAATAAGGATAATAGAATGAATGCTAAAAGTAATTGAATGTGTTGATAATAATAATACTAATCATAATAATATTACTTGCTTAGAGCAACATATGCCAAATGAGAAGTAGGTTGTACAGTCTTCTACAGCTTGGTGTTAACAGTTTCACCAACATTCATTGGTCTTATATTCAGTTTCCTCCCATTCTGCCAATATTCAAGAGGAAAGGATACTTTAATTGCCATCATGTTGTTAACTTTGAAGGAAAAACACGAATCGCAGTACTGCAGAATCAGATTTTAAGACAAGATGTTCAGTCACGTGTTCGTAATGTGATTTCATGTTGCCCGGATGTCTCGTAATTCATAGTCTACTTAACACCAGTGTCCCAGCACTGGGCCCATAGTGTGACCAATGAAAAATGAACACTAATGGGGAACAAAGTGTTTTATAGCCGCTGTATAACCTTAGCCTTCAGGCCACGGAGTCCTGCGAGTTTCTATCAAACAATAAACTACAAAGTATTAATCAGGCAGAAAGGTTACAGTGTCATTTCTGGATTCCTTCGGCTGAAGATGAGATAATCAGTTTACATGTTTTACAGTACCTATAATCAGTTTGGACATTACTAGGATCTTACTAAAACCTTTAGAAGGGTGCTAATTGCCCACTGATATGGTTTTGTGATCCATGTCTTTAATATCTTTTTTACAACTATCATCTTTTACATCTCACACGTCCCTGTAGCTTTATTTTCTGCATGAAACAGAAATGTACTTTGGTATTCTTGAATTTTCAGTGCTTAAACACCAGGAGTCCATTTCTCAGTTTAGTACATGTGCCTATGCTTGATGTTCTAGCAGTACAGCAGATTTGAGTTTTGTACAGAGACCCTTCTGTGCTTAAACCACATTCACATGTCTTCTCTGTAGCTTTTTCTTCTTGCAGTAAGTTCTATTTGAGTTCATTATGTCACTATGAAACCATAGTGACATAATTCAAAGGCCATTTATCAAGAGAATTGAATTCTGTTGAAAGCTACGGATCCATTTTTAACCTTGCATTTACCATTGCGCTTATCTTAACAGCTCATTTTTTCCAGCAGCTCTCAGTTTAATGTGTGATGACTTTCTGTCACAATGTTTATGAAAATGGAATATACTGTACTCTATTGTAAACATTTGGAAAATATAATGATAAATATATTTCACAGTGATGCATGTTCCCTCAGTGAGCACTTTATTAGGTATTTATTAGAGGTATTCTTTAGACTTATTAAGTCATCTGCTGCTGTAGCCTATCCACTTAGACAGTTTGACCCATTGTGTGTTTAGAGATACTGTTCTGCATGCCACTGTTGTAATGTGTGGTTATTTGCATTACTGTCACCTTCCTGTCTGCTTCGACCAGTCTGGCCCTTCCTCTGCCCTCTCTAATTTACAAAGTGTTGCTGCTCACTGGATGTCCACGGTCAAAGTCACTTAGATCACATTTCTTCCAGCTGAACGCCTTGAGCATGTCTGCATGCTTTTATGTATTTAGTTGCTGCCACATGATTGGCTAATTATATATTTGCATTTACAGGCTGGTGTACAGGTCTACCTAATAAAGTGCTTGCTGAGTGTTTATTAAATATATATTTTGCAATATCTGAAAGTGTTGATTGTTAGTATATTTATTATTAGAGTATCTTTCCAAAATATTTAATTGAAATATATTTTTATATATTCCATGTCCATAATGCGCAGTGAGAGGGAGAGGGGATTGTTCTCAGTGTGTCTCTGTGTGTTTACCTTTGCACTGTGCAGTGAGGGGGATAGGGGATGGTTCTCAGTGTGTTTGTGTGTTTACCTTTATACTGTGCAGTGAGGGGGAGAGGGGATGGTTCTCAGTGTGTTTCTGTGTGTTTACCTTTGGCTGCTTCGCTCCGGCCTGCAGTGACTTCCTCGTGCCCGACTACCTGAGCCAGGTGCAGGAGGAGGCCCTGGGGCAGTACGACCTGGCGGAGCACGGCTTCCACAGCAGCTCCTCTGTCCAGATGCCCGTCATCTCCCAGGTCTCCTCCACCCAGAACTGCAGCGCCACCTTCCCCCACAGCCCCCCGGGGCCTCTGACCGACAGGGAGGAGGAGGAGGAGGAGGACGTAGAGGAGGTGCAGCGGGCGGGGACCCAAGAGCCAAAGATCCAGCCCAGGAGCAGATCTCTGGGCGCTCCGGAGGACAGACTCCCCCAGGAGGTGAAGGAGGAGCTGGCCTCCACTACAGTGGAGTAAGGACGTCTGCTCCGCCCTCTACCCCCGCCCCTGCAAACCCAATGCCCTGCCACTGGAAAGTGCCTGAAGTCTCCAATCTTCACAAGAAAACAAGAGGTCAGCACCCTCTGACCCAAAACAAATATCTCCCTTCTGTAACCTTGTGCCTGTTTCGGCTTGGTCCTGTGTGTGGATTTTAAAAAAACGAAAAAAGTTTTATTTTGTTTTCTTTCTCTTTGTGTATGACTGTTTTAATAAGTGCTGTGGTGTACGTTATTTTAAAGTGCCGTGGCTGCAAACATGACTTGATGTTGCATAAAAAAAACGAGCAGCTTGTAATAAGGATTTGTGTGAAACACTGTTGGATATTGTCGACGGTCGTGAATTGTGTGTATGTGTGCGCGTGTTTTCCCTAAGAATATGAACCACGTAAAAACACTTAAACAAAACATAAGTATTTAAATGGCATTTTAATGTGTTTTTACTTGAAAATTGGCATCATGCTCGCATTACAAGAAGAACTAGATTACTGCAGTCCCTTTGTCTCAGACCTTGGATAAACGCAGGCTATCTCACCTGTGCTCCTAACGTGTAACTGGCTCGTTCTTGTTCATGACTATGCCGTTTTAAGGCATGGAACTGGGAGGGTGGTGCACGCAGTGTTTTTAAATGGCATGTTGTGTGATACTGAGGTGTGTGTGTGTGTGTGTGTGTCTAGTCATTAGACTCTAGTGTAATGGCCGGAATTGGTGTTGCTGTAGCGATGTGGCACCGTTGTAGCGTAAATGGGGAAATGTTTTGCAGAGAGGCTGCATTGAGAAATGAAGACTGTTCAGCACAGCACCCTACTGGGTGATTCTGCCTCCTACAAAACTCTGTGTTATAACAAGAGTCTCGTCAAAGGAGACAGGATAGGCTAATTGCATTGCCAATGGGAACAAAATAACATTTGCAGATTTTGCATCATATCGTTTTGAAGTTGTAACTCTTAGGGACTTTAGTGCTTGGCCCACTGTGAACTTAGTTTATGAATATGTGTGGCGTTCAGTCACTCCTCCATACAGAAATGGCATATACTGCAATATATTGAAATAAAATGTATTTATCTAGGTATTATCTGCAACACCCCACAATGTTTGGACAAATGTGCAAATTTCTGTCACTTTGGGTAGATGTGTAAATATAAACTTTCACAAAAACCCACACATTCAGAATATTACAGTATATAACATTTGTGTAAGGTTATCTCCTTTATTTTTTTACAGAAATGTTCAAATCACTAACATTCTGCCAACCATACAAACTGTTGACTTTAAAGAGAGTGTAGCTGTATATATAGTAGAGAATAAGGCTGAGAACAGTGACAAAGTATTTATCAGCAACTATATTCAAGGGTTTATGTTGTCTGAGTGTTTGTATTTCTGTACAAATGGAAACAGACAGACGTGTAACCTACTATCTGAATAAATTCTCATACATTACAAACTTTGATTTGAGCAGTAGGTTAATGTCAATGTTTTAGAAGTATGGATGGTTAATTTGTGATTTGTGTCATACGGTATGCAGACTTGTTTTAAGACTTGTTTGACGCATGCCGTAGAAATCCTAAATGTACAGTCATAATTAAAGTAGTTCCAGGTATATTAAATGTGCTCTAATATTTATCAAATCACATTCATCAAAATAGATGGGAAACACTAAATACCTAACTTAATCTTTGTTTTCAGTTATGAATAGATTGTAGTAAGCATTAATTGTTTAGCCAGTTCATTAACAACAAAATGTGTATGCATATGGCCAGTGATGGCCTCTGGCCTTCGTTTCTAACTTCTAATAATATTTATTTGTTACATTGTATATTTCCTTGCCCTATCCTCCAGTGGTAAAGCAAAGTATACATGCATTGTGGAGTGAATGTAGTTTGACATTTCATATTTTTTCATGATTATACACTGGAGAACAGAGGTTGCGTAAGTAGGGTTACTAATATCTGAATGTGACTGAGAAAAGCAACATTTTTCCAAGTGAAATACGTGTTTATGACTTATCACTCCTGCTTTTTTGTGATTTATAGAAAAGCAGACGTAGTATATACATATAACACTTTTCCCGATGCTGTAAGTTTGTGTGTTTTAGGTTGTTTTTTCCCTTCTCTTGAGCAATCTACTTTTGGTTTATGAACGCTCTTTGCAGCTATTAGTTGCACTTTCTAGTTTTGATCAACTTTCCATTCTGATCAATGTTCTCACCTGAAGAATGGGGTTTAATAACTGAAGAACCCTCAAACAATGCCCATTTGCTCATTGCTGTTAGGCTGACGGCTTAGTTCCCTTGCCGTGGAATGCTGTGCTTGATAGTGTTCTAGAACCTCTAGACATTGACTGTGGGGTAATGTAATGAAAACTTTTATATCAAACAAAAAAATATCGCCCCCTTGCTGGAAAATCCTGTAATATTCTTATTCTTAAGCAAACAATTTGGGCACCCAACCTTAATAAAGAAAGACCTGGTTTACATTTGCACCTTGAAGATGCGTTAAGGGAGCAAAGCACAAAGAGTACTGTACTTGTATGTGGTAAGGGAATTGCAAGGGGCAATCTGATGACATTGTTTTCAAAATTAATCTTGCTGATGTCAGCAACACTTTAGGTGATTTTATATAGATATATATATATCTTAACTAAATGCTGCTGTACAGTGATACTGTCATATTTAAAAACGTGGCCTAAATATTTCAGTAAATTCATTTAGACATTTCTGTGCAATAAATTGACATGGGTCGTAAGGTCTGTTGCCAACCGTTTCTGACTTTTTGTATGAAAGAGTTTGCTGTGTTATTGTGGAGATCATGTGATGTGACTGAGGTGGACTGAAGAGTGGTTTTGAGCCTTGTGTGCAGTGATTGTCAGCCCTGGTCCTGGAGGAGCTGTGTGTGTGTGCTAGTTTTCATTACAACCACGTTCGTGATTATATGCATCCTTCAAATGTCTTTGAGCTCGATAATGTGCTTTTAAACAGAATACAATCTTATCCTGAAAGGGCTGTGTGGGTGTAGGGTTTTGTTTTATCCCATCATTATGACACCTGATTCAACTAATCAACTAATCATGGTCTTCAATCAAGATCTTGATCAGTAGAATCAGGTGTGTTAGGCTAAACCAAAAACCTGCACCCACACAGGCCATTTTATGATAAGATTGGACACCCTTGTAATACTGGTCTTTGAGTTTTCCAGAAATGGTGTAGTTTCAGTGTCAAGGTGCCCACACTGTCAGCAATCACTGAATTCAGCTGTATGTCTATCAATGACTTGATACAAAATGTAGTACAACTCATTTACTGCTGTACAGTAAAATGTATACATTATTTGTGTGAGAACTAATCTGACTGATGAAAGTTTTGAAATCAATATTGAATGTTCATTCTTAATAACAACAATATCCATTTCTAACATAATGTGGCATTAACGGTGTAAATCATGTCTATTAAAAGACTTGGTGGACACTGCGGTACTTCAGGACCAGGGTTGGGGACTGCTGATGTAGGCTTTTAAAAGCCAGTGAACTCCCTCAACTTGTGACTCCTGTATTCAGTTTGTTTTTGTAGATTTGAGAGCATGTGCATCCTGGCGTTCAGCGTCTCAGCATTTCCGTAACCGATGCCTTGTTGAGGTGGTTAAGACTATGCCTTCATGCCTTGGGCCACAGTTGTTTTGACACTTTGTTTTTTTCCTAAACCTGCTACAGCATCTTTTGGCATGAGGATTTTGGTTTTCCACACCTTGCTTCTGTTGTGGAATGATTTGATAAATGTTTCTTCTGGTATAGTTTTGCGTTTTATATATCATATACAGTTCATAGTGTTTAATGGGGGGTGTAGCTATTTGTCACTATATATATTTTTGTGAGCTTTTTTTGTATTACTGTTTGATGAATATGTCATTTTTTTTATTCTTAATGTGAATACCAGGAAACGGTCAATGGATTTTGAGCCTTATAGTGTTCACTTTGTGACTATGTCTGTATTATATATATTGTATAGTTTCATTAATCTAAAGCCTAGTTTTATTAGTATTGTGTGCCTTTTGATATTGAATCTGTAGTTTATTTAAATGGTTTTAAACATCCAATGATGATTTTGGTATAAAAGAGTGAAAGGTTACAATGAACTTTGTAACATTTGTTTTATGAAGTACTGCAGCGAGATTATGATCTATAACTCTTTCAAAACATTCACAATTGGCAAAAACAGCTTAGTTTTTCTTTATATTATTGGATGTTTTAAGCCAAGTTATTGTGGTTTTGAAATTGCAGGTATGTTAACTGGGGATTTTTGTTTTGTACAAACAACGCATTTAGATTGTAAATAAAAGATAATGCATCAAATACATGCAATTGTGGAATTATTACTTTTTATCCTAAATCAAGTAGTATGAAAGAAAATTGACATCACTTGGCATTGGCTTGCCTTCCATTTAAAACGGTGTCTACAGTGGGGTGGTCAAATTTGGGCACCCCTGGTTTAAATGGTTAGTTATTCCAGCAAGACACTGATCCAAAGCATACCTCGATTAATTAGCTCCAGGAAAGAAGAACTAGTCCCCAGACTAGAATATTATTGAAAATCTCTGGAGAAATCTCAAACATGCCATACTTGCAAGGAGGCCGAAGAATATTCTGAGCTAGAGGTGTTCTGCCAGGACGCATGGGGACAATTCCAAAAGCGAGAATTGAAAGACTCAAATATTTGCACACCACTGTACATTTTAGGAAGTTTGAGTACACGGTCTTAGAAAACACACAGAAGAATTGTTGCAAAATTTCTGTCCAGAAAAACTCAATTGTAGGAAAAAATGCACTGTATTTTCATTACAATTTTCATTTAAATTATGTATTTAGCAAGCTCTTATTCAGAGCAATGTATACATACAATGTATAAAATATGCTTTTATGATTACCACTGTAGACAAAAATACGAACAAAAAGCATTTTCATAAGAAAAATCAAATACAATATATTACTTAATGTGAACAATAATACTCGGACACACAAGTTTAATCAAATAAAACATTTGAGTGCATGGAAACCATGGGGCAGCTCAAATTTGGTGTGCTGATATTGGTTCATTAGAATGCTCTGTACACGACATGCTGTGCATATGTGGTTCAGGGCTCAAATCTGGGGTGTCCTGGTTCATTTGGGACAATTAGCAACCCATATGACACTGAATTACAGGCATTTAGAAATACATTTTGATAGATTTATATAAACTATTTTTCCGTGAAAAAAGCTGTTCTATTATATTTTAAACCAAGCCTGTTGTCCCCTCTCTCCCAACAAGATTTACACCTTGATGCAATTTACCATTCCACCTTGATGCAAAATTGTTTTAGGATTTGTTTGATTGTAGCCGGCTTCTCTAAGCTTACTGTTCAGGACGTTTATGGTTTCCTTCAAGGGTTATGTTTGTAAACT
This sequence comes from Conger conger, assembly GCF_963514075.1. Taxonomy (NCBI): domain Eukaryota; kingdom Metazoa; phylum Chordata; class Actinopteri; order Anguilliformes; family Congridae; genus Conger; species Conger conger. The sequence continues at coordinate 29,723,483 of NC_083766.1, read as the reverse complement.
GCTGCCTCAAATTCAAACTCCCTCTTTCTCCCTTATGACATCCAAGCCCCAATATGATTGTTTTGGTTTTATGGTTTGTCCATACTCTGTATAGTTGATATAGCTATCTTATATATGCTGAAATAGAATAAAATAAGTCATTTTGCTGCAGTTGCAGAAACTGGGGCTGCATGAACCTGTGACTCATTGGTGAAGGATTCAGAGCATCGTAAGCTGGAGGTTTCTCTCCAATCCAGAAGAATCCGTGAGCAGGATACAACGTGTTCAGCTTCACAAAGTTGGGAATGCGTGGGTTTCCTCCAGATACTCCGGTTTCCTCCCACAGTCCAAAGACATGCAGGTTAGGCTGATTGGAGAGTCTAAATTGCCCGTAGGTATGAGTGTGTGAGTGAATGGTGTGTGTGCCCTGCGATGGACTGGCAACCTGTCCAGGGTGTATTCCTGCCTTTCGCCCAATGTATGCTGGGATAGGCTCCAGCCCCCCTGCGACCCTGTTCAGGATAAGCGGGTTAAGATAATGGATGGATGGATGGATGGATGGATGTTGTAGTGTAATAGAAAAACAACAGACCCAACTGTCATGCATGCTGCTTGTTCTGAGTAATTGATTCATTCATTGAAAGGGGCGTGTTCTGTGAAGAAACAGGTGTCATTAGTTGTCCTTTATTAAGGAAGAAGAGAAGCAAATGTTTCACACATTGTTATAAAATATATTTCCTTCTGAATTGCTAAGTAAAATGGGCCGTTACATTGTTTGGATGAACACCGTCATTTGATTAAAAAGTTGATTGGAGAGGGGAAAACTTATAGGATCCTCAGCTAAAATGATCTCAAATGCTTTAAAATGGCAACAAAAACCTGAAACAAGCAGAATAAAACGAGCAACTACTGTTAAAATGGATCGAAGAATAGTCAGAATGGCAAAGATTCAGCCATGCATCAGTTCCAGAAAGATCAAAGATGATCAAAAAATTACCTGTAAGTAATATTGTTCTGTTTGGCTCTAGTGGTCGTCGACAGTACATCAGACGACCCCGGGTTCTGAATTCAAGCCACAGTACACTGTGAAGACAGTGAAGCATGGTGCCGTATTAATCATGGTATGGGGATGTTTTTCATATTACGTGTTGGGTTCGTATACATACTTGAAGAGATTATGTTGCCATATGCTGAAGAGGAAATGCCCCTGAAATGGGTGTTTCAACAAGACAACGACCGCAAACACACGAGTAAGCGAGCAACATCTTGGTTCCAGACAAAAAGGATTGAGGTAATGGAGTGGTCAGCTCAATCCCCTGACCTCAATCCCATTGAAAACTTATGGGGTGACATTAAAAAAGCAGTTTCTGAAGCAAAACCCAAAAATTCACAGGAACTTTGGAATGTAGTTTGTTCATCCTGGGCTGAAATACCTGTTTCTAGGTGCCAGAAGTTGGTTGACTCGATGCAACGCAGATGCGCAGCAGTTAAAAAAACAATGGTTATGCAACAAAATATTCGTTCATAATTTAAAGTGAAGTTAAATCTTGAAAAATTCCTTCAGATTATACAGATTGAAGAGAGTTTGAAGAGAAAAATGTCAACACTGCCATTTTTTTAAAACAGATTAATATTCCTTTTCTTTGCTCCCTGTAAAAGAATAATGCAGACTTGATAAAAATTTGCTAATGCTTTGATTTGGAATAAATTTGTAATGTTTCCACGACACTTTAAATATTGAACTGAAAGATATCAAAAGCTAATAAAAGCAAAAAAAGATTTGCACTTTATTCACTCTTTTTAACGCACTGCTGTTTATATGAACACAACTGTATATGTGAAGATTTTTTAAATGAAGATTTCACTGTGTTGCCATGATACTGTGGTACGATGTGATATTCACAATAGAATTACATATTTTTCATTAATAGCTAATACTGTACACAGCAGCAAGCATGAAATGGCACAACCTGCCATTTTCCAGTCCCTATGTGGGCTCTTTTTTATTATCTACTTAATTAAGACCTTTTGTTTGGAGTTTATATGTGAAGAGCATATATTGACACTTCAAATGTCGGTATAAAATAACATATTTTGTACTCGATAGAATTTTAGTGATGTTAATTTTATTATTAGCACATTAAAGATGCATTTCAGATGTTTTTCATTCTGGGGGTTTTAACAAATATTCAGTAATTTATTAACTTTACAGAAAAGAATGCAGAAATGTTTTTGAAGCACATGGTCAAATCAAAGGAGATCAGTTCTTTCAGTCAACTCATTCAGAAAAGCGTGTGTGCTGTATTAGCCGCTAGCATTGCTTCTATCCTGACAGCACATGGAAAAGAGTATTTATTTCTCTCTGTGGAAAATCACATTCGGAAGGAAATCCTGCAGCTCGGTGGGAGTACATGGTTGCGATGTGGTCACGGCTGTGCTCACACCTATTCCTCCTGCCCCGGGACTGCCACACTGGGTTCATATTGGGTGAACAGGGAAACCAGGCCTTCCCATTCACAATGTTCAATCATGTTGAACCGTCATCAATTGTGTGATCATATATTGAACTTATTCAGCAATGTCACAAAAAACAACTTTTATAGTTGCCTTTCATTGGTTCTCTCTCAAGCTGGCACTGAGAAATTGATGCACGTTTTAATCATCAGTACCAGGTTGGACTACTGCAATGCCCTCTTCTCTGGTCTATCCAAGGTACACTAGGTCAGCCTCAGCTTACTGCATAGAGCACTGCTGTCAGTGTTTAAACTGGGACCGAAAGAAGCATTACAAGATCTATTACAATCCATGTACTGGCTTCCTGTCATTTCCGGAATTGACTTTAAGATTATTTTATTTATTTTAAGTCTACATGGCCTTGCCCCATGATTGTTTTCAAGGTATCTTCCTTGCAGATCAATTTGGTTCTCTAGTTCCAGCTTTTAGTCATTACCAAAACCAGAACCAAAGCATACAGCAAGGTAGCTTTTTGTTCTTCCAAGGCTGTAGAACATTCTACCTGAAGACTTACGATATTTATATTTTATATTGGATGATATTTTCATGATGTAAAATATGCATTGTAGCATGTAGCCTAATAATTAAGGTACATGACTGGGACCCTGAAGGTTGGTGGTTCAAGCCCCGGTGTAGCCATGATAAGGTCCAAGCTGGACCCTTCAGCAAGGCCCTTAACCCCACATTTCTCCAGGCTTGTCCCTTGTCTAATCTACTGTGAGTCGCTTTGGGTGAAGCGTCAGATAAATAACAAAGTGTTATTACAAGTAAGTCTATTTTGATTTGTTTATATAGTGTTGCACTGTGAAGGATATATCAATAGATTGTGCAGTCTCCATTCATATTATATTGGAGCCCTTATTCCAACCTCCAACAGATTGATAACCAATATTCATAACAAATCACATGAAATATTTGAAGGTGGTTCTCAAGTGATTCAAACATAAACCACGAACTATACTGAAGCGGTTAAATTCCGGGAGGATGTGTGTGTCAAATACATCAAACTAGCCCGAATGACCCCTCGGAGAAGCTGACCTTATGTCTAAGCTGCCATGTCCCTGGTGTGCCCTCTTGCTGCTACAGTAAATGCTGTTCCCAGATGGTGAGGCAATGCACTGTGCTGCTCCCCACATCTGTGCAGGACTCTCCACATTCAACATGTAAGGTTGAATTGTGACATGTGGGGTGTGTTTCATATTTTTGGAGCCCCTGACAGACCTATGTCTGTGGCCTCACAGTGCATCTTTGCACTTCAACATCACTTCTACATCATACGTGACTCTTATGGTATCAGAGCCCATAGATGAAATAGTAAAGGTAAATTCTTATGACAAAGTTTTTTTTAGTTTTTTTCAGCAAAGCTGCTCATTCATGGAACAGCTTGCTATTATGTAGCCATTCAGGTATTCAAGTTTAATGCAGTGCTGTATACTCTCTAGTCTGTAAGTAAATTAGCTAGCTGGGCTGAATAGGCAGTTCTCATGATTACATATTGTTACTGTATTTTTCTAAGGCTTGGCGGACTTGATTTATTTAACTGATGTCCAATAGTGTCTGACAACCCTAGACATTCATATTTTTGTATCCAAGCTTCCTCCATTCTGCATTAGAGCAGTCATGATTTCATTTTCCTAGTCATAAATAAGCAAAGCTTTATATGCCTGTTAATTCCCTGCCCACTATTAGAGGTCCATAAAAATGCCAGCAATAAAAAATATTTACATTTGTTCATGGATTTGTAAGACAGGACTTTGGTGAAATTATTTTTTTAAATAAATAATGAATATGTATTATTTTCAGGAAATATTGAATCTTAAATGTTAGTTGTTAAAACAGGCATAGCCAAAACAGTAGAATCTAGAGGTAGGTGCATCCAACTTTCTTCTTAGCCATATATTAAAGGTAAATTTATTTACATGCTTTATCAGTTATGACATTACCCATGATCTGTTGCCAATTTGCACGTCTGCTGAACTGGGATATTACACAACTCTTACACAATTTGACTTAGAGGTCCATGTTGTAACATAGATTATAGTCTTAGAATATTATGAATTGTAGAAACAAACCTAAAAGTTCCTGCCTTCCTTTGTTAGTAAGCAAATACATTTTATGTGAAGCTTACCTTATGGCATTTTGAAACTGAGTTCAGCAATGCACTACTTAAATTCTGGCCACTGAGGCTCAGTTCAGTATTTCACTTATCCTCTCGAGGAACTCCTTCTGTTCAGCCAGAGAGGGAAGAAGATATCCCTCATTTCAGACTATGCTGGTTGTGACTCCCCGGGGCAGCAAGCAAAGATAAACATATAAAGGAAGTGGGAAGTCTATCAACTGGAACGTTTGGTTACATAACAGGCTAGTGGCTTCATGCTGGGGGTGAGGGTCACTGCCTGTACAGTGCAATAATTTACAATGCACGTGTTTCTGCTAATGAGAAAAGCCCGGTAGCCATCAAACTACGGTTGTCAGATAGTACAATACGACCCTCAGAGACCCTGGGAAGCTCCAGCCATATCAGGTCTCTGTAGCTCTGGCCCCTGTTGCGTTCATAATTGGCACCATTCAAAGGTATGCCTGGCATTCTTACCTGTACCTTTACTTGACATTGATTTAGTGGGAGACGAGTGAGAAATTGTAAGCTTTTGCTCTGGCTTTGTAGTAATGGATCTCCATCATCCCCCCGGCAGCAGGAATGTGCTTCACCTTTCCAGCGTTGCGCCTGGGGAAAGAAATCAGCAATGCTACAGGACATGTGAGCCTCCAAACAGCCGCCATTTTGTACTATGTGCTGCTGGACATCATCCCGAAAGAGCCCCCCCCCCCCCCAGTACAATAGCATTACATGAAAGCACACATCTGAGAAGCATTGCATCCAGTGTGCCTTAATGTAAATGCACATATGGTTAGCACATGTGTGCGTATTCACTTTACTGCATGTATCACTGTGGCTCAGGAGTCCACTGACAGACCCTGTTGAAAACTGTTGAAAACCAAGTCCAACTGAAATATTTCAGCTGTGACGTATACTGCCATATTCTGAGCTTCTTCCTGTTTTCAAATATTGTGACACAGTGAAAAAATGTGACATGCGTGGAAGTAGTATTTTTTAGCCATATTAAATTGTAATTTTGTCACATTTAATATTTGTTGATATCCACTCATAATTGTATTCCTGTTGAAAGGAATACTGAGACGACATTTCAGTAAAACATTTGTCAGCTCATGGAAATTTTCCGTCAGTCTACGAAAACCTCCATGGGTGTATGAAAACAGTCCTCGGTTTATGGAAAACAGCTATCATTTGAATGGAAAACGGCCCTCAGTTAAAGGAAAACAGCCCTCAATGGAAGGAAAATGGCCCTCAGTGGAAGGACAACAGCCCAACAGACATCGGATTTCTTGAGCGTTTTATTAACATTGCCAATTGTGATTATAGGGACAGTAAAGTTATATTTGTACCTGAAACCATGTATTTGTTTATTTCCCAATGAAGCACATTTTCATTGAAATAAGTTAGTGAAAGCTTTACCTTCAAAACCTTTTATGTCAGGTCAATCAGCCAATTATGGCAAGTAATTTAGAAAAACTGAACAAAAATTAATTACAATGTACAGGGTATAAAACAGGATAATTCCCAGTAATAAAGATATTGATTTTCCTGAGAGATAACAAAGGTGGATTAATTCTATTGAAAAGGGAATGATGACTGTCATTGTAATTATATACTGTTCATCATTGATACAGAAGGAAAATAACATTTTCTAGCAAATATTCAAAGAAGTACAGTATAAGTATTGTTAAATGTTAACATTACCATAACTTATTCCAGGAGATGTTACAACAACATTTCAAATGAATGAGGTCATCTTCAATTAATTTGGTACACGCCTGCCTGTCATTCTGATTGAAATTAACTGGTAATAAAAACAAGTGAGTGATTGAGTCATCATGAACTTGTTGATATTGAATTATGTCAGTGACAGTTACTAGCAACATTCAAATTTGTCTTCATATTTCTCAGAAATCAAAAATTGAGCTGAATTTGTTGAAGGAAGGCTTTGACCCCCCTTTTGTAAACTGATGTGAAATAGACTGTGAACGGTGAAAGGGAGAGCAGAGCTGCACAGACAAACAGATCTAGCAAACCTGATAAGGTTTGATTCCCTATTAAAAAGAGAGAGAAATTGTAGTTTTTTTCTACCTGAATGTGCTTTGAGCAACAATGAAACGGCTTCTTTAAAACCAAAGTGCTGTGTTCTATCTGCTCCAGCTGCTTGCCCATATGGTAAGGTTAAAGTGCACTCATATTTTACTTTGCAGGCATCTTCCAAACACAGAGACATTCTCATGAAATGCTTTACGAGGGCCAGTAAATGCAGAATTTGAGTGCTTATGTAACTCTATAGATTCCTGGAAGAGTCAATTATGTTTGACTTTATGTTGTAGCTTACAGGCAGTTGACAAAAAAAAAAAAATGTAAAGAAAGAGTCATTCGCATGTAATCCATCTACCAACATCCGTATTTTTTAAAGTCAAACTCAGAATTAGGAACACCTCCCTCTATACAAATGAAAAAGAGACATCTATATTCATTGATGTCTGAGTGGAGGGTAACAACATCATCCTATGGCTAGCTTCCAGCTCCCTGTCCATGATAAAAAATACATTAGATGTCCCTAAAGTAATGTACAGCCTGAGGAATTTAAATAAAACAATGTTCTATTATTTTGTGATATTGTATGAAAATTATATTCTCCATAATGAGTACATTGTTGGAGGTTTGTTTCTGAATGGTGTTAAATACTGTAAGCATTGTCTCCAGTCTTCCAGATAAATGGTTCTTTGACCATTGATCTTGCCTGGTGCAATTGAGCCAATCAACAGGACCAGAAGGGGTTTGCACTTTGAGAGTGTTTCTCCAATACACCAGGCTCAGTAAAGTACAGAAAAGTATTTGAATCCAAGACATTTACACATTTGACCAAGGACTGGTTAGGACCTAAATATTTGCCTTTCCAATATTAAATCATTTCAATATTTATATCAGGGATCTAGTGGAAAAGGGTGATCTTAAAATTATATTTGTAACTTTTTACACATTATTATGACATAAAAAGAATATCTCATGTTTTACGTTCATTTGTTTTTTATAAAAGTATATATTTTTATTTCTGATATAATTAGTTCACTTTTTGTCAATCTGTGATGAGTCACCAGAGGGCACTGATTTTTTACTGGGGTTCTGGGGCTACAAGTTTAAGGACCACTGACTCAGACTTATGGCTGGCCATGGCTGTCTGTTATTGTGCCTGTGTGGATTGAAGGCCTGACTGCCTGCTTTAGCATTCAGGATCCACTGGGATCCACCAAGCTGCTGTAAAAAAATGGTCATTAGAAACGTGACCAAGGAAATTTGCAGAATGTTTTATTCATTGCAAAGCACTTTGCAGTGCTAAACACAGGCAGTGTACCTCCAAAGAGCTGTTAGAACCCATCTGCTGTTCCTGCTGAGTCACGTTTCTGAGCATGCACTGAAGCACCAGAGAATTTTGCAGAATTTAACAAACATTTTAAAAAACTTGGTAGAAACTTGAAAGACCTTAAGAATAATTTGGCTTTACAGTGACAAATTAACCTATTTTATAAGCCAAACGTTTAGGGCCCCCAAAAGCTCAGGTGCACATAAATTGAGTTCCTGGATGGTGTATCCAGGAAGAGTTTCATGATTTTGAGGTAGTCCAGACTAAACTAATACTAACTATCACGAAGGGCGGTTCCAAACAGAGATAAAATAAGGGCTGAATAAAACAGTGGTAATTCACCTATACATTGAATATATCTCATTGGAAATATCTACATGTTTCCATATATTTATTTTGCTTACAGGGCACAGCTGACAGGATTAATAATAGACCTTTCTTTTAAATATATCTTGTAAATGTGCCCCTCTACTCATGCACTATATACTCAATGGCCAGTCTATTAGGTACAGCCATAAATTCTTCACATCATGGATTCACCAACATGCTGGAAACATCATCAATGCTGATTCAATAGCACCCTGCAGACCTCCCATTCTACATAATCACACAGGTGCTCTATTGGATTGAGATATGGGGGACACTGGAGTCACTATCAAGTTTGTGAACCACATTGAGATGATGCAGGGTAATTATATCTTACCAGAAGTATCCATTTGAAAAAGGGTAGACTGTGGCCATAAAGGGATGGTCAGCAACAATGCTTAGGTATGCAATAGTCAAAAGATGCTCACTTGGTATTAAGGGGCCTAATATGCGCCAAAGAAACATTTCCCACACCATTACACCACTGCCAACCTGCACCATTGAGGCAAGGCATAATAAACAATCGCACCATGGGCAACAGATTCACTTACAGTAGATTACATGTTTTGCCCATTCCATTGCTTGGCCAGACAAGTAAATCTCTCCACCATGTCTGCATGCTTTATTTGAGTTGCAGGCACATAATTCACTGTTTGGATGAACAAGCTATTTGCATTAATAAGTATACATCATAAAGTGCCCAGTGTATATGTACACACAAAAAGTACAAAATAAGTGCTGAAAACATACAAAGCATGTTAAATGAGAAATGTATTTAAAAGAAAATGAAATGTATAAAAGAAAACAGGCCAATATCGTCTTTAGATATGAACTTTGTAAAGAAATGTCCGATAACTGCAACACAACAGCAGCAACTTGATTGTGAATAATTCTGACAGGCACTCCCCTCCTCCCCAACAGTCATTGCTTGGCTTGATAAATATGATATTTATGGAATTTGTTTAAGCATGTCCTGGATTTTGTTGTGATAACACAACACAACAGCACCCAGACTGAACGTGTGTGCTTTAAAAAAACAAGCACTTGTAGAGGCCAACCTCAAATCAGCCCAAATTCCTGCTGTTCACATAGCTGGTGGCCACAGAGGTCAGTGCCATAACAACCATAAATATTCTCTGGCAGTCTTCTGAGCACCAGCGCCGTCATTTCTCTAGCAATGTGTACTCGTAGCTAGAAAACCTTTAATAAATCTAATCCACTATTTCAAAATGAAAAAGCATAACAGATCAATAAAAACTGTTTCAGAAAGCATTTTCCATCTATAAAAGCATACCTTTGTGAGGACTAAAGCAGGAGATGTGGCAGGCATGTGGAGTCACACATAAGCCAGACCAGTTTGAGGTAGCCATCTCCCCCCATGACAAGCTAAATCACACAGTGAACACCTGCAGAACACATTTCTTTAGCAAAAGTGTTTTTTAATCAACTGTGAGTCTTTTGATCTACATTAGTATTGAATACTTTTTTTATTTCATCAATATGTTTCATCTTTTGTTGTGGCTGACCTTAAAAAATAAGAACCCAAATAGGAATAAATATTTGTATCGTGATTTTCATGCTGACTGCCTCTCAAAAGGTTTTTGTAATCAATAAGGAAAGAAATTGAAAGCAAATTAAGTCAAAAGAACAACACTAAAAATAGAGATGAACATATATGAAATATGAGTTTTAAGAGCTCCATTGATTGGGGAATCCACAGGTGGTCCAACACAGCATTCTGGAGACAAGGGAACAGAAAGGATGACCCGCTATATGGACACTAGTCTGAGATGCAGGAATCTGGAATCTAGAGCTGCTAGAGTTGCACAGATCCATTCTGGTAGGGCTTTCCTGTAGCAGGGCCTGGTTTTGTTCAAACTAACCATTCTGCCTATATCTATCTACATGGCTTTATACATCAAAAGTAGTTAATCCTTTGACCAGTCTGCTGCTCAATCTCATTACTTTATTATAAATGTAGTTGAGTGATGATGAAATCATTAAGAACAGAAGTTGAAATCCCCCAAAAAGACATCAGTTTATTTTGTGCATGCCTGACCTGGGTGAGTGTGGGTTCTGAGACTAGTTCTAGGTAGTTAGGGTTCAGTGCTTTTCAAGCTTCACAGTACAAGAGAAAAATATTTTAAAAATCAAAGCATTTTGACTCACAGCCTGTGCATTTATTTTAGGATCTTGGTAGTACTGCTTGTACAAGATGTATAATTTGTATCATGCATAGATATTTGGTGTAGAGAGTACTCAGATGTGCACAGCAATAATCAGCCCTAGAGAAGAAAATAGCATGGACAGGTTTCTCAAAACTAGGTATTACGTTTTGTGGGTCTAATTAATGCAAATGTCAAAGGATTAAAGTAAATAGGGCACAACGGATTAAAAGTGCATGTCCAAAGAAGCAAATTTCCACAGTTGAATTAGCAAGCTGTGAAGTTCCTGCTATCAATATTGCAGTTTTACTGCCATTTCACTGGAAAAATATATACTTCCTAGTTTATCTCTTCCAGGAATTCATCTAGGTCATGTGCAAGTAATATATAATTCATATAAAACAGTCATCTTTAGTAGTGGAACAGAATTTCACATTGACTGATTAACAGGCCGAGGGGAGTAACAAGATTTAACTAATAAAAAAATATGAGTAGACAGTCTCACAGGATTCCAAGTTACCAATGTCGTTATGAAGGTAGACACAGCCTCTTAAAAGGTACCGCAATGCTTTCTATTTGAAATGTGGGAGAAGAATCATTTAAGATGTCCCCACAGAGACCTGCACGTTCTCATAGGCGAGTGGAGAGGTTTGAGTGATCTATGGGGCTAAAAGCAGCTCTAAAGTCAGGAAGGAATAGCACACAAGGGCATGCAGAGCCAGCGGCCAATCATATGTCATTTGCAACCTTTTCCAGAGACATCTCAGTGCTGTGCACGCGGTACACAGGGGTACATTGCTCCAGTCCCGGAAGACCAGTGTGTACACTGTTTTTTTATTCTTCTGGCAATGTATGCAACAATGATGTTTCATTCTTTCTGTATCTCAGACCACACTAAAGCCTTTTAAAGTATGCATGTGCAATCTGCAGCTACATCTCCCCTAATGTACAATTATGGACCCGAAAATAAATAGCAAAAAGTGAAGGCAATAAAAAGGCACAGTATATCTCCATCAGTATTGAGCCCAATAGTCACTTATAAGTGATTCAGCTTTGAGGTTAGACAATGTCTTTTACAACAACTAAGGCACTAGTTTCTACCATTCATGTTCTTAATAATAATAATAATAATAATAATAATAATAATAATATTCTCTAATAACTAATGTTTAATGTGAGATATGCTCTGAGTAAATATGCTCTAAGTGCATGAACACTGGACAAACGTTGTATAAGGCATAGCAAAAAAACAGTTTTTGTTAAAACTCAAAATGGTGGGAATCTCAATATGGCAGTTACGTTAGTTATTGGAAGAGCTCACCATGAACCAAGGATTATGGGCATTTTTGCAGTTGAATTCATAAGTGCAATTTTGGCGCCTCTTTTTGATAATTAAGTCCTTCATCAATTTTAATTGGCTGTTTATTCATCCCTTTTGTAACATCAATCATTGCCAAACAATTATTAAAATATACCACTCTGTGCAAGTTTGCTTAATTACTGTAGTGCACCTTATCGGCTAATTCTCACCAAATTTAGCAAGTTTTGCCAGTATCACACATGGACCAAATTTCAAGATGAGAGGAAAAACATTTTTTATTTCTACACCAAATGAGTGAAATGTTATGACCACAAATGCACATTTGACCTGTTGGCGGTGCTAGAGAGCTTGGGTTGCAGGACCCAAAATAGGCGATAAGATTGACTGGGCTGACTGGACTGAAACTCTTTACCATATGGTTCTATGGGCTGCCATAGAGTCCCATGGCGGAAGAAGAAAAAAGTAACGATTCCAATAGGTGCCTATGCATCTTCAGTGCTTGGCACTAATACTAATAATAATAATAATAATAATAAATCAATAATCATAATAAAAATATTATTATTATTATTATTATTATTGTTGTTGTTGTTGTTGTTATTGCTATTATTATTATAATAGTCAGTTATTATCAATTATACTGTATTTAATTTAAGTAGCATTTTTTGTAATTAATTCTAAAAATATTACTAATAATCAGAATTATTATAATAATATCCAAAAAGAACGTTTTGAAATAATACTATTATGTTATTGTATACTTCAGCATTTCTAAGCGCTGTCGTTTCCAGGAAAGGAATGTACTGTCTGAGTAATTATAACATTACATTTTGTTCACTGAAAGCTGTGTACAGTGAACTGTTTTGTCCTCATTATTTCACATGGTTGCATTTTTCAGAAACCGCAGGACAATTAGTGCAGCAGATGCCTCTCGGTGAGCTGGATAAAGATCAGAGATAATCAAGTTTAATTGGCTGTCATTTCTGCATAGAAATTTAGATTTCATCAAAAGTATTAGTAAAGCCCTTCAGAGACTGGGAAACAAGCCAACACATCAATAAACCTGCAGACTGGAAATATCATGTTTAAGGTAGGTGGGCATATACCCACCATGCCTTTAAAACTTAACTGACTGTGAAATTAATAAAAAATATTACATAAATATCTTACGAATATAATGATTTATTTTTCCTTCTCAGAACAGATGCTATCCTAACAGCTGGACTCCTCTTTCCTGCTGTAAATATGGCATCTTCTGATGTTACTTAACTGAGAATCTGGTGTACAGAGGAAAGGTATGGATATTGTACCCATATATATTATGTAATCTTTGAAAGCATTACAGTTTGTCTGTTTCTTATTTTAAAAATGTCCCCACAATATGTTGTCCATAAATAGGGATTTGCTGTTGGCATGCCTGTCCACAGTTGACTGTTTTATCATTATATTGCTGGGTAAGTCAAATAAGAAGGGAACTCACTTTTAGACTCTTGACCAGAGGAATCAAAGCCGGTACAGAATGCAAAAGAGACATAGGGCAATGATGAGGCATCCAGATGTGGTGGACCGGTTCTGTGGGAATTTGAGCAGGACACCAGGGTTAAAACCACTGCCATTTTGAACAGTGCCATGGGATCTTGAATGACCACAGTGAGGCAGGGCCTTGGTTTAGCATCTTAGCCAAAGAAAGGTTCCTTAACAGAGCAGGGTCCCATTATTGTGCTTGGACAATGGATTACCATTTTCGTCTCAAGGGAAGACTGCCTCCTTCTGGCCAAATATAACATTTTCCTGGACAAAGTCTGATTGAGCAAGTGTTGACCAAGCCAACCTATACTTACCTTCAGTAGTTTGAGTTTAGGTTACAGGGTGGTATTCAATATTCTATTGTGTAGAGAGTAAATCAACTATGTTAATTTTGCACTTACTCGCCCTGTTATCAAATTTCCAGTGATTTTCACCATGTTAACCAGCCTCCACGAATGTCGGGAAAATGTGCATAACAGTTGAGCAAGAGGTGTTTGTCATGAAGCTCTAAGTAAGCCCAGCTTTTCTTCTTTAAAGAAATGAACAGCTTGAGGCGGTAGCAGTGATTCCATCCCAGACACCAGGACGTGACACAAGTCTCTTTCAACTGTGACATTCTGTAAACTTCTGTAACACCTGTTCTGGAACAATAGGCCAATTGTACTACTCTACTATATATTCCTTTAGTGGGAAGTATCAAGTGAAATGAAAGCCTCACATCTTTGAGTACTCATGTCTTCAGTTCAGCTTCCTTTGTCCACAAACAGTCCAGTGACACTGGGGCTGGTGTTTGTCATCAGCTGGGTTTGGGTCTGGGCCTGGGCCTGGTCCTGACCTCCAGATGAAACAAAGTGGAAGTTTCTGTTCGCTAGTTTCACTGCTTGTATGAGTTGAATGGGTAGATAGAGACATCTGGTGGAAGTATAACTTTCGGAACTCCATTTCGGAACAGGTAACACTGCTTTTTCGGTAGCTGTGTCCAAAGGGTTGTCAACCAGTCATCTTCCACTTTAATAAGGGGACCAGGGAGGTCTCATATGAAAGGCAACAACATAAACAGCAATAATGCTAACATAATTGTTCAATCTACACTGTAAATGAGCATTTGATTTTCAAGTCAAAGTCAACACCAATAATTACATTTCAATTTGATTCAGTTTTAGCTCTTTGTACAGAAGACTGTCAAGATGTTTTAGAGTAGCAGAAGCACAGTAGTAAAAGAGCAAACAGATTGCAAAATACATCTTAGTTTTTGTATATTTAACAATACATATACAAGTATAATAAAGTAGTGACATCACATTCAAAAATATCCATCCATCCATTATCTTAACCCGCTTATCCTGAACAGGGTCGCAGGGGGGCGGGAGCCTATCCCAGCGTACATTGGGCAAAAGGCAGGAATACACCCTGGACAGGTCGCCAGTCCATCGCAGGGCACACACATCATTCACTCACACATTCATACCTATGGGCAATTTAGACTCTCCAATCAGCCTAACCTGCATGTCTTTGGACTGTGGGAGGAAACCGGAGTACCTGGAGGAAACCCACGCAGACACAGGGAGAACATGCAAACTCCGCACAGAGAGGCCCCGGCCGACGGGGATTCAAACCCAGGACCTCCTTGCTGTGAGGTGGCAGTGCTACCCACTGCACCATCCATGCCATCCCCATTCAAAAATATAAAGATTGTAAAAAGAAACTATTCTACTATTATGCAACAGAAGGATAAGATGTTACAACACTAAATCAAATCATATCAAAACAGAATGAAAAATAAAATAATTTATTGGGACTGAGGATAAAAATAATTTTCCAAAGAACTGCATTTCTCCTTCCTCCAGAACTGTGCACTGATCTTGCAACATAAATTAAAGGCTTATGGAAGTCTCATCTCAGAATACAAATCATACCACTGGCAGCTACCACAAATCCAGAGACAAAAATGTTTCTATAAAGTATATGTGAACTCCTTTCAGATACACGTTTCAAACTGAAATTTCTCTGAAGGAATTATGACTTTGTGTTGTATACTTCTATAAAAGCAATTTTACATATGAATGCCATCTACATTTTCTATAGAACACAGTACACGTGCAAGCTTCTTTGACCATTAACTGTAATGCAATTGATAAGTATAGGCATTCACCCGAAGAGCACAATCGATTACAGTAAAAACCAACTGTGTGCAAGTTACTGAAGTGACTGAATAGCATTTTAGCTAATGACCTAACATTTAGTGGCATGTTAGGGTTGCATAAAAAAAAAAAAAGTTGCCTGTGTGACGAAACATTTTCACTGTAGCGCTTCAGCAAGAAGTTTGAGATTTTGCCAAAAAAGGTTGACATTTGGCAAGAAAATTATTTTTGCAATGCCCCTGTATTAAAAGGACTTCCAAAGAACATTTGAGGAAGACACCTTTGACTCAAGAGGGCATTTTCAGTGATGCAACCCCATTTTGTGTAGGGTGAGTATCTAAATAGTCAATATTGCATTATTACTTTTGAATAATAAACAGCACGCAAAGTTGCGGAATGGGTTTCCCGTGCCGATGGGGGTTGTGTATTCAATCAATGGACCACAATGGTTTGATTAGTATACAAAATGTTATTGCACTCATTTTATGATTGGGGGGGGGGGGGGGGGGGGGGGGGGAATGCATCTTTTCAGTCTCCAAATGTCCTTTGGAAAACAGCCTAGACAGCTTGGGGGTAATTGGCACTTGCAGAGGCCAGGCCTGTAGTCAAAAGGGTTCAAGAATACAGTAGGAACCATTTTAGTATTATATTTTCCAAAACAAATTATAGGAATAATCTGCCACTGCTAACTGCAAGCAGATATTTACTGCCCTCTTGTGGCCTGTATAAGCAATGGACTAAACAGGGCACCAATGCATTACCATGCCAGCATGAAACATGGGGTACCCATAACCCCCATTTCGGCTAACGTGCCATTACTAGTGCTTTATACTATATAAGGTTCAGGTTCCCTCCCACCCCAAGTCACTTTAACAAGTTCCCAAGCCACCAATCCAATTGCATTACAAAGGCTCAAACCAAATACTAACTAAACATTCAGGTTTGCTTAAGCCAACCAGCCGATTCAAGCATGGACTCCAGGCCTGGCATGAAGCCATGCACCGTCACTGCAACAATGATCAAGGACTACCGACCCCCTGAAGTCCAAGGACTGTGCATACAAACAGAACAAAATTGTCATTATGAATCCCACAACACGCTTTGGGTAGCTCCTGTAATTCAGATATTAGAAAAGCAATCATGAGCCAAAGTCAATTTTAACGAGTGAACAGCTTTGCATAAAATTGACTTTATTTTAGTTGATGCACATTGGTACACTTAAAGTACACTGCGAGAGCAGACTAGTAACCAGGGTGAAGCAAACGTACATGCCATGTGGCAACTATCAAACGGGTTACAGCCAATGCATTTGTTGCATGGTTCATTTCATTAGACGCAGTTCCTGATCTTCCACACACATCTGAGGTCCTGGAGAAAGAGAACAAGCCATTTTATTAAATGTATTAAAGAAACATCCCTAAAGCCCTGAACTAACAGCATTTACATGTAGATCAGAGGGGTACCACTCAGTCACCTGACATCAGACTGGGGCGGTAATCACAACTCATCACCTTTACACCAGAATGCCAAGAGCATAATCACCTAGCTGTATTGCATTTCAGGGACAGTGCACACTGCATTTCAGTTAAATCAGTGTAAATGCAGTAGAGTTAGCTAGTGAGCTTGAGCCATCTAAGCATTTCTTGTTTAACCCAGAGGCATGACTGGAGTTTGGCATATAGGCCTATAGTCAACTTGTGGATTACTCAATTTCTTAATTATCAAGAACATGCATTCCTTGGGTTCACATGTTAAATCCACAGAACTACTAGAAATCTAAATTTAGATGTAGCACTTGATTTGAGAAACTTACCGACAAGTCTGAACAGCACAGACTAATGGACAAGGAATTGTCAGGCAAATATCCTTCAGCACACCTAGGGAAATGGACAAAGCAAGCCATAAGTACAACAGTATACAAGACTGCAGTCCACTACAATTTTAGATTTGAGGTTCAGATTTTCAATTAACATCACCAAATTCAGGCATATGCTTGTCTTTTGAAAATTCATCATTTACCCTCAAATGACTGCCATTAAATGACTAGCCATTGCTGGAGGTCTTACCTGGAATTAGGACAGCAGGGAGGGACTGTCGTGCTAGCAGCCATCCAACCATTAGGTTCAATGGTTCACCCACCTCCCACACTGCATCTGTAACCCTGTAGATTAAGCACACTCATACAATGAGCTTGGAAAAGTAGTCAAATCAAGCCCATCACTGGCCACCTGCAAGTTAAGGTACCAGCAAAGGCAAGCCACCAATATTTACAGCCTATCAGGAAGCCACACTTTTGGCTGCTGTATTCTGTGGCTAACAATGTGCAGGTGTAGATCAGAGGGGTACCACTCAGTCACCTGAAATCAGACTGGGGCGGTAATCACAACTCATCATTTATACACAGAAATGACCAGCTGTGGGTAGGAAACTAAAATCTACTTTTAATGCAGTGTAGTCACTAGTATAGGGCAGTTTGCTCAGAAATTAGCTAACATTTTACTCACCATTGCTACACCACAGCTGTTTTCAGTGGAGACAACAGGGTCCCTGTGAATACAAGATGATGGTTAGACAATAAATGTCACCATGTTAATTCTACCATCTACTGCACTCAGCAAGTCAGAAATACAATTCTCATCAAGAGTTCAGACGAACGAGATTCCAAAAGGTTGATCATCATTTGCAGAGGACTAATGCCAAAGCTTACACCCATATCTGCATTAGAAACTAGGCTTACCATGAATACAATTTTCCATGCAGCCTTCCAGTCAGACACCTGCAAATCAAGCCAGTAGTCAAGATAACAGCAATTTCCCAGAGCACAGTGGAGTTGTGTAATGTGCAGTCACTCAGTTGTTCATCTCGTTTCACATTGGTTCAAAGTGAGCTAGTTTTTTAATCATTGAGACTGTACACTATTAGCAACAGGCCTACAAAGAGGGTGGTAGTTCCTTACCTTTCAGCTACATGGTCTTTAGTACACCACTGAAGTTCATTTAGGGTGTGCTGGAGCAAGCCTGGAAAATAACAGCCATTATAGATGGTGCAGTCAGCTATTTAACTTAAATGAATACGCTGCCACACAACCCAACCAAATAAGGTGCATTCAGAGCACAAGTCAGCAGGCTCAAGAAGCCTGTGCAAATCATACATGAAGTATTTACATAATCTAGACTCATGCAGAAAGTTCATTTAGATTTTAATTTTTTTAATTTTTTTTTTTTTTAAAGGTTCCTCTCAGCCATCAACCACAGGCATTAGTCACTAAATTTGGGCAGTAGTGCATTACAGTTGCTGTATTCTGCACCAAACATGTAGATCAGAGGGGTACCACTCAGTCACCTGACATCAGACTGGGGCGGTAATCACAACTCATCACTTCTGCACAATAAAGAAAATTGCAGGTAGGAAAACCCCCCATAAACCCCTACTTTTAAAGTAGTACTACATTCTATAGTACAGGGCAGTTTGCCTTGAAATGGAAGCTTCCATTTTACTTACCATTGCTACACCACTGCAATCCTCAGCCGAGAACAGGGTCCCTGTGAATACAAGATGAGTTAGACCATAAATGTCACCATGTTACAATTCTACCATCTACTGCACTCTGCAAGTCAGAAATTAAAATCTCATCAAGAGTTCAGACGAACGAGATTCCAAAAGGTTGATCATCATTTGCAGAGGACTAATGCCACAGGGAGCAGTCTGGTCTATCCCAGGCTTACAGCCAAGGTTGAGAAACCCTGCACAACTGCCGTTTCAGGGCCAGTGTTGCTGAAGCTGGATATTTGCTGACAGTGCATTAGAAACTTTACTTACCGTGAATACAATTTTCCATGCCGCCTTCCAGTCAGACACCTGCAAAAAAAAAAAAAAAGTCAGGAGTCAAAACCAATTTCCCAGAGCACAGTGGAGTTGTGTAATGTGCAGTCACTCAGTTGTTCATCTCGTTTCACATTGGTTCAAAGTGAGCTAGTTTTTTAATCATTGAGACTGCACATTAATTTATGAACAGGCCAACAAAAAGAGGGTGGTACCTTTCAGCCACATGGTCTTTAGCACACCCCTGAAATTCATTTAGGGTGTGCTGGAGAAACCCTGAAAAAAAGAATTTATACATTTAAAAAGCCATTAGATGGTGCAGTCAGGCTCAGATTCCATTTAGCTGAAATTACTAATAAATTATATTCAGCAACACAACCCAACTGGACCGAATCAGGTGAATTCAGAGCACAAGTCAGCAGGCCTGAGAACCATGCACAAACCATACATGAACAGCCCTTGCATAATCTAGCTCCCTTTCAGACAGTCAAAATTGGGCAAATAATTTAAAATCCTGATACAGCCATGAACCAGAGGCATTAAAGACACTGAATTTGGGCAGCAGTGCATGAGGGTTGCTGTATTCAGCACCAAATAAACACACGTAGATCAGAGGGGTACCACTCAGTCACCTGACATCAGACTGGGGCGGTAATCACAACTCATCACTTCTACACACAATGTGAACAGAATTGTGGGTAGGAAGCCCAAAACCTAATTGTAATGCAATACTATATTTTCTCCAAGTACTGCAAAATTCTGTAGCTGCAGAAGCTCCTGTTCGGGACACATGTGGTTTCAGGACAACTCCAAGTTGTTAATTTTGTCATTGATAAGGGATTTACCCTCAAATCATGCCATGGCAGATAACTACAAATAATTCCCATGTTGATATTGCATTTGCGCTATATTGCAAGCCATTACCTAAAGGCAACTTAAACTAGAGGCCAAGGCGAATCTGAAATTGTGAACACAGGACCACTGAACCAACCATTCAAAGACCTGCATTGTGCTTATCAATTTTCAGCAACCTATTTGGTGCCCATCGGTGTTTGCAATATAGCGCACTAAACATGGCCATTTTATTCTTCATGGCAAGGAGGGGGCCCCCAGGACCAAGTTTGGGAACCACTGCCCTAAGGACAATGCCACAAAGTGCTTACATTTGCTTAAAGAAAAAGCAGCGTACTTACTTGCCTTTCCCGTTCCAATCGGCAAGGTCACCTCCCTGAAAGAAAACCGTATTAAAAATGAGCATGGCAGCATAGGTGGATTAGCTTGAACCGCACGTTTTTAAACTTTCTACGCGGTCCTTAAATGAGCTTGCCACGCATAGCGGTTTCTCTTCAGAAAAAATACTTTACAGTCACAGAAATTCAGAACAGGTCTGTGAAAGTTCTCATCACCGAGAAACGTTTATTGCGAACACGTGGAAGCTGCATGTCGCGCACTGAGGGCGATCGGGGTGGCTACTCCACGCATTTCAATTCTATTTTCCATACCACACCCTTAAAATAAAAATGACGACAAGATCCAACTTATCGAAATAATTAAACACGGTCGCAACAAAAAAGGGACAAACTGAAAGTGCAATATCATTGGATGGGTTTAGATTGAGTTCACTTCCGTGTATGCATGGTAGTATGTAGCTGATCACTTACGTACATTACGTTTGTAATTTCGCGAATGTTAGTTAGAGACCATAATTACGAATTACACCAAGAAATTAAGGTTTAACCGCATGACACAGACAATAAAATATTTTTAGCGTAAGGCCTGCAGCACGACAGCACACTTACCATATGTAGAGCGCGGCACAAAATGAATGACCGTCGCAACAAAAATCGTTTTTATCGTGCCTGTAAGACTTAACCCGGAAAGGTTCAAGAAAACTGGGCCAATCAGAGGCACGGGTAGTGCGAGAGTTCCGTCTAGATGGATTTTCTGACCGGTGGATTTTCTGACTTCGAACAAAAACTGACTGACTGACTTGCATGAATGAATGAATGAATGAATGTAGATGATGCAAAGGCTTTTGAATGGAAATCAGATTCTTTCCCCACCAACCTTGCCACAAGTTTAGGTAATTTATGATCTTTTTATATTGGTCATGGCAACGTGGTCAATAACATACTCTGCTGAAATTGGAGACCTGCCAGTAGTCCTTTTTCGATTTAATTTCATCTGGCACTAACTTCGCTGTGCACCATGCTTCCTCCGGCATAATAATGTACTCATGAGCATCGTTCAAAATACAAGTGGGTTGTGTATCCGACCCTGCTTTAAACCAGAGACAGTGCTGCATTTTAGTCCTCTGCATTATTTGCAGAAATAAAGAAGCAGAAAAAGCTATCCAACTATAAATGGTTTTATTGCTAGCAATGGAACTGGAGATAACTGATTATTATTTTACTTCAATTGCATTTAAATCTTATTTCAGTGTATAATTGTTATCATATGCATAAATAGTATGACAATAATTAACTCATGTGCAGTGTTGGGGAGTAGTTTACCACCTCTCTCCTTTCCCTCTAATTGGTGTGAAAACTATAATAGGCAATGGCCAACTGCCAATAGCAAGACATTGCTGATTCTCCCTGTGTGCAAAATGAAAGCATTGCTTACATGTGCATTATGTCTGGGGAACATGGCAATTTCAAAGTGTGAAGTAATTGGTAGTTTGCATATCTACACTTTCAGAGTAGTTTCCCCAACACTGCTTGTACACCCAGTGAGCACTTTATTGGGTATTTATTACTTCTTTTTTAGACTTATTGGTCTTGGTTGGCATTTATATAGCGCCTTTATCCAAAGCGCTGTACAATTGATGCTTCTCATTCACCCATTCATACACACACTCACACACCAACGGCGATTGGCTGCCATGCAAGGCGCCGACCAGCTCGTCAGGAGCATTTAGGGGTTAGGTGTCTTGCACAGGGACACTTCGACACAGCCCAGGCGGGGATCGAACCAGCAACCCTCCGACTGCTCTTACTGCCTGAGCCATGCCGCCCTCTTCTGCTGCTGTAGCCTATCCACTTAGAGGTTTGACATGTTGTGTGCTCAGAGATGCTCTTCTGCATACCACTGTTGTATTGTATGGTTATTTGTATTATTGTCACTTTCCTGTCAGCATTGACCAGTCTCACCCTTCTCTACTGACCTCGGTCATTACCAAGGTGTTTCTGCCCACAGAAACACTGGATGTTTTATTGTTTTTTGCACCATTCTCTGAAAACTCTGTTTGCATGAAAATCTTTGGAGATCAGAAGTTATTGAGATATTAAAATTACTCTGTCTGGCATCAATAATCATTCCAAGTAAATTAGATCACATGTCTTCCCTGTTCTGATGGTTGATGTGAACATTAACTGAAGCTCCTGACATGTATCAGCATGATTTTATGCATTGCACTGCTGACACATGATTGGCTGATTAGATAATCGTATGAATAAGTAGGTATATAGGTGATCCTAATAAAGTGCTCAGTGAGAACATACATAGCCTCCGGAAACATGATTGTACAAACAGCTTACTGTATTTTCTTGCTTTAGACCACAAATACCTGAATGTCCTGATACCAGCCATTGTAAAGCTCAGAGGTTGTCAAAATTCTTTCTAAAATATCCTTAATTGCACACAAAATCTTGGCCAATCAAAACATATACCAAAACTAAAATAAATGTAAAAAATAAAAAATAAAAAAATTTAAACTACACAAACCAAAGACATATCAGTCGCTGAGATAGATACAGAAGGCTTCAGAATTAGTGACATCCTTAAATATACACAAGAAGTGCTGTAAACTAAAAAAGTAATTGATCATAGTTCATATCACGGTTATTGATATAAGCTTTATTGTCCAACATGTGTAAAGTAATGTGCTTTATTAAAGATTCAGTGGAATCAACCAAAGCCTTACATTTCTTATTTAAAAAAATAAAATATTTCCACAAAAAAAGTTTCCACAAATATTGGCACCCCTGGCAAAGATGACAGCCATGAGTTTTTTTCTTTTCAGAATCATAGATATTCTTGGGATACCCCCCATTTCAGTTCAGACCACATGTTTTTCATGGGATTTAAGTCTGGAGACTGAGATGGCCATTGCAGAAGATGGTTGTTGTTTTCACTCACCATTTCTGTGTGGATTTTGACATATGCCGGGAGTATATTATTATTATATATACTTGGAGTTCTGCTGGACATATGGACAAGATGCTGGGTTTTGTTTATTGTGCTCAGTAAGGGCTGTCTTCGTGCCACCCTTCCAAAGTGTTTGTTGGTATAGAGATGCCTTTTTCTTTTGGAGACTTGGTGACCCAGTTGGTGACAAGACACAATCAATCTCTGCAATTCCTAAACTGTGATGCTTGGGTTACTTATGGCCTCACTCACCGTCAGTTCAGATCATGTGAACTGGCATCCTCTTCCTGGCAA
This sequence comes from Conger conger, assembly GCF_963514075.1. NCBI lineage: Eukaryota > Metazoa > Chordata > Actinopteri > Anguilliformes > Congridae > Conger > Conger conger. The sequence goes on along the minus strand of NC_083766.1, from coordinate 29,699,719 downwards.
CCATTCCATGTTTTACACCTTTTCCTTATTGCCCTTCCATGCTGGTTACCTCATTTTTTTATACATTTTTATAGTGGAACAGGAAGTGAAGGATTGACACAATGTAGTTCCTTTGGACTGAGATGAACTAAATTGAAATAAAATGATCCATGTTTTTTTATATGCAACATTTTTTCTCCATTTTCATTAAGGGTTCCAATCATTCTGGAGCCCACTGTACGTAGATGAACAGGTCTCATCCAAAAGAACAGTTACGTATATGCCCCTCAATTACAACGACCCTCTGCCTTAAACAATTCACAGTAGCCCCATTCTCAAAGAATAAATGCAGATTTTATCTGAATGGAACACATATGTCACAATGCATTATAAGAATGCATGCATGTTAGGGGAATCCTATTTAAGACAGTAAGCCAGTTAGTTAAACAAGTTTTCTTTTATTTGTAACATACAAATAAAACACCTACAAGGCAGACATATTTCTGGTTCCCTTCATTTTTACATGAAATCTAACAAGCACATGACTGGAAGAATTGTAAACATTTCTCGCTGTAAATGTTTCATTTTTGCAGTCAATTGTTCATGTACAAAGGCAAATCAGATAAGAGATTCTTTCTATACTGTACACACCAAAAACTGAGTAGGCAGTTAGAAAAAGAATAAAAAGGTGAAACAAGGGACAAGGGTTCACAAAATAAGAAATAGTTTGCATGATTATAAAAATATAAAATGGAGGGAAAAAAATGTAACAGGCCCTTTTCTAAACCTCTCATGACACCCAACCACTTCACTGAATCACCCCCTTCCCCAATAGCTATGAACCCCCAAACTCTGCTTTCCCCCCTTTTTTCCAAAAACCTTTTTAAAATGTATATCCTGCATTTTCTTAACCTGAGAGATGAATTGTATCTGTAAAAATAGGCACAGGAATAAGGTTTCATTCCTGACATAAGATCCAGTTCTGGCTGTACTTACCTAGAAGCAATAAAAAGATTTTTGTGAAAAATTCTCTGTAAAATCCAAAGGGCATCTTCTTACTATAGTAAGAGAACGTTACCTCTTTTTTAATGAACTGCCAATCATACGTTTCCTGTTGTAATGCATGAAACTAGCAACTATTGCAGACTTAAAAATTCCACATTTAAAGGGATCAAACATCATTCCTTGGAAGGTGTAACATTTCTACATGTATTACAGGGGATGTAAGCGTGTTTTTTTGGGAACACAATTATCACAGAAGTTGGGAGAATTTATAAAGAAAAAATAAGAAGGTTATGGTTTGGTCTGAGGTGGGGTTGTTTCTATTTGAGAAATAAGGCACACCCTTCCCCTCACTCAATGGCAGCACCCCCCACAGTGCCCTCCAGCGTGCCCATGACCTGCGGCCTCCCCAAATTTTGTCCGTCGGCTCAGAATCTCGTAAGTGCAGTCATCCCCACAGCAGCCAGACATACTGGGCGAGGTGTCGTCAATCTCAAACCTAAGGTAGAGAGATGGGGCAGGGAGGCCTTTAATGACCCTAATGATGCAGATCATCCAAAAGAGCCAGATGAGGAGAGAGAGTACAATGAAGAGGAAGAGACGGGAAAGAGCCAGTGGTGGGGAAGGTGGTGAAATATGTGAAAGACTCACTGTAAGGCTTCTCTGAAGAACTGGTATGCACCATGGTTGTGTTTAAAGACCGTCAATGTCACCTTCCTCATCTGTGTGCTGGAGGGAGACAACAGAAAATGGCTCAGTCCTTCTGTGAATCTGCATGTTACTGTGTGAACTATGCTCCATTTGCTTGTGTAGACCTTTACATTACATTGCACTACTTTACGCCGCTCTTATCCAGTTGAGCTAGGTCACTGATACTGGGAGGTGTAGAGGTCATACCTGTTGGCTATGAGCTGCAGTATCTGGATCAGGAACTTTCCAAGGCCTTTCCTCCTCACTCGGCTCTCCAACTGAACCTCATAACTGAAACACAATGGTTGCAGCTCAACCACATGATCAAGGCTTATGGCAGAATGTATATACTACTGCTCTACACCTGCATTATATCCAAAATTCCAGCAGGTCAAGCCGGTTTAGGCTGTTTTCAATAGTTTTAGCTGGTCAACCAGCTAGTCAACCAGTTGTCCACCAGCTTATTCTACCAGCTTTCAGCAGCTTTGTCTAACTAGAGACTCGTCTCAACCAGCTTTGACCTACAAGTGTCAAAAACACATCTTAAACTAGCACAGACTCCCAGAATTTTCAGCAGGGGTGTCACCTCATTGGTTCAGCCTTCCAAATCTGTTACCTCAAGTGCTTCCATGCATTTAGCCTACCCAAGGATTTTGGTATCCCAACTCCTTAATATTGCTTTCAGAAAGAAACACATTAACTTGCGGAGCTGCCTTCGCACTCACCAGTACAGCACTTCCTCCCCACACTCCACGTCGAACCGAAAGTGAGAGAATGCAATAAGGGCAGAGTCAGGGTCTCGAGCAATGAGGTACCATGCTCTCTCGTCTTTCATCTCTTCCCTCTTCTCCCTTTCTTTCCACCCCCACTCACTCTGTTCATAACTAAGGAGAAGGGGCAAAGAGGTTGGATAAACAGACAGAAACCTGCACATTCCCAAATGTAACATTCCAGAGCATTCAAACAGACAAGGCAAATAAAGTTAAAAGTCTTGTTTGTTTTCTTGCTTGATCAGACATTCACTTGTTTGCTTTCAAACTTCTCTGCCTTTAACAACTCTCAGTCATTTCCTTCCTCTCTGTGTCTCCCCCCTGCCGTCTCATTTCTTACAGAGTCTGCATGTTAGCTCTGGTCAGTTCATAGGCCCACTCCACTGTAACGGCATCCAAAGACGAGACACGCTTGCATTCTATATGAAGGTTTAACCTGAAAATACAAGAACAACAAGGGATCAAGTGGATCAAGTTTGTGTCTTCTCCAAATGTCAAAGGGGTGTTGGTTCTGGAGTTCAGGGAACATCAAGAAACCCTCCACATACCGTCTCCTCCAAAAGTATTGGAACAGCAAGGTCAATTTCATTGTTTTTGCTATACACTGAAGACAATTGAGTTTGAGGTCAAAAGATGAGATGACAGATCCAAATTCCAGCTTTTATTTCCTGGCATTTTTATCTAGATTTGTTAAACAACTTAGACCTTTTGTATAAGACCACCCAAGTGGAATTTTAACATGTGACTGACAGGTGTTTCTTGTTGCCCAGATATGTCCAGTTAGATTGACTGGTTAAACAATGAATAGTTCTGAATGTCTACTCTTGGTTTTAACCTTGGGTTCTGCTTGTGAAGACTGCATTTGTGTCTTAAAATAAGACCAACATGAAGACCAGAGAGCTGTCTTTGGGAGAAAAGCAAGCCATTTTGAAGCTTAGAAAAGAGGGGAAATCAGAGCCATTGCACAAGGATTGGGGAATAGCATGTACAACAACTTGTAATGTCCTGAAAAAGAAAGAAACTGCTAGTATACTGAGCAACAGATATCGAACAGGTCGACCAAGGAAAACAACAGCAGTTGATGACAGAAACATTGTGAGAGCTGTGAAGAAAACCCCAAAACATCAGTCAGTGACATCACAAACAATCTCTATCCACCGTTCAAATAACATTTAGAGAGCAGAAATATAGAGGCTATACCACAAGATGCAAATCACTCATCAGTAGTAAGAATCGGAAGGCGAGATTATAATTTGCAAAGAAGAACAGAGATGAGCCACAAAAGTTTGGGAACAAAGTTTTATGGACTGATGAGACCAAGATTAGCCTGAGTGATGGAAAGGTCAAAGTGCGGAGAAAGAAGGGATCTGCTCATGATCCAAAACATACAAGCTCATCTGTGAAGCACAGTGGAGGAAGTGTCATGGCTTGGGCTTGCATGGCTGCTTCTGAAGAGAGCTCACTAATCTTTATTGATGATGTAACTCATGATGAATTCAGAAGTCTACAAACACATTCTGTCTGCCAATTTATTTCCAAACTAACTGGGAGGAACTTGATCATGCAACAAGACAATTACTCAAAACACATTGCCAACACAACAAAGGACTTCATTAGGGAAAGTGGAAGGTTTTAGACTGGCCAAGTCAATCACCAGACCTTAACCCAATAGAGTATGTATTTCACCTTCTCGAAAGGAGATTCAAAAGATTCAAAAGATTCAAAAGAGGCTGCAGTAAATGCCTGGAAAAGCATCACAAAAGAAGAATGCAAGTTTGGTGATGTCAATGGGTCACAGGCGTGATGCAGTTATTGCAAGCAAGGCATATGCTACCAAATATTAAGTGTTATTTACTTTAATTTACTTTAATCTGTGTTCCAATACTTTTGCTCACCTAGAAATTGTGTGGTCTGACACCAAAGGTTCTAAGTACTGTAGTTCCTGGTAGGTGTAAATACCAGGAAATAAAAACTGAAATTCTATACTCTTGTCTCATGTTCATGTTTTTATCTCATCCCCAAATGTATTCAGGGTATTGCATAAACAAAGGAATTGGCCTTGCAGTTCCAATATTTTTGGAGGGGACTGTATATATAAATAAAACTACACACGTTCAATTTTTATCTTAAAACCAATGTATATAAGAGTACTTACCCATTTCTGTCATATTTCTTAAACACAGGGAACGCGGCCAGAGGATCTTCAAGCTGCAGAAAGAACATCCTTTTATCAACTGTACTTTTGTCCATTTGCATACTCGGCATTTAACACTGAGAAAACGCAGAAAAATTTAATAACACGGTTCACTGTGGTGAATGGTTCACGTTCACATACACATACACATACGCAGAGCCACCAGTTTGTCTCCCCTGCCCCATGCTACAGTATTTTTAAATGTTGTACATAAAATATATCAGCAGAGTACCAAGTGGAAATTGGTTCCATTAGTTATATTCCAATGGTTATAATGGCAAAGATGTATATCTGTACTATATCCGCTATATTTTATTACAGAAACAAACAAAAAGTAAAAACAAACGTATCCTATTTGAATCGCAATATTCTTGCATTATATTAGATGACGGTATACTCATTTGGCAGACACTGTTAATTACCTGCAGATCACACGGTGGAGACAAACTGGAAGACATACAGCTGTCACCATTATGAAATTTGTGAAAACGAAGCAGCACAGTGAATGGTACTACCACAGGGAGGGAGGGGGGTGTAACAGCCCATTCAAACCACAGCTGTCTTGTTATCATTTTCTATGCAATTACAAATGAAAACATTGGGTGGAGCTGACTAGGTGGCTAGGATTCTTGTTCAACTACAGCTCTGTAAAACAAAGCTGAGAAATGGTCTACTTTTTTATTTAATTTAATTTTTTTTAAAGACATCATCTTGGTGATGGAAATTAAACTGTGGATTTGCATAACCGTTGGTATGACAGCCCTACATATGCAATGGGCCATGTTTTGCATTACTGTGTGTGGCTAGCAGCAGGAACCGGTTCCCTCACCTTATTGGCTGCCTCCACCTTCGCACACACAGCGTCCATGGCAGCCCGCTCCTCTAGACGTCTCTGCTTCTTCTCCTTCGCCCGATTCGATTTCCTCTAAAGGGATGGAAGGCCATGGAAGAGTTGGTCAAGACAACCCACATAACATTAAGATCTCTACTTAGCCTTTACACCTTAAATGGCAGGCATTTTATATAGCGCCTTTATCCAAAGCGCTGTACAATTGATGCTTCTCCATTCACCCATTCATACACACACTCACACACCGACGGCGATTGGCTGCCATGCAAGGGCCCGACCAGCTCGTCAGGAGCATTTGGGGGTTAGGTGTTTTGCTCAGGGACACTTCGACACAGCCCGGGCGGGGGATCGAACCGGCAACCCTCCGACTGCCAGACGACTGCTCTTACTGCCTGAGCCATGTCACCCCACGCTTTTACACCTTACACAGATGTGTAGCTAGTTCTAAAATATTTTGGAAGAGTACTATGCGTGAGTGTATTCCACACGAAGATTAGTTAAAATGGCCACATTCCGATATAATCAACGGTGTCTTTCCCAGCTAATACAACATGATTTCTCGATCATGTACCTTTGTCTTCCATCCTTCGTCACCAATTCAGTATTTACACATTAACCTAAGTCATGAACCCGCTTCAGAGTTGTTTAAATACAGTATGAGAAACTGCTAGAGACACATGATGCCATTGTCTAGACTGGGCATAGTAGCAGAAATAAAGGGCATGGTACCAGCTATTTTTACCCACAACTGCTTCCCGCACAAAGTTTCTGTGGCATCGTGCTAGCAAATACTGATACACAGTGTGTGAAGAAGTGGATAGTCTGTTTATTTTTAGGTTAGGGTTGGTGCTGAGAGTGTGAAGGTTTTACAGATGCCAACTATTTTGATTATCCTAGACAACTGTACTGTGTGTTCATACTACTTCCACATAGATGACTCTGAGGCATGCTCCATGGGTTAGGTTAGTGTACGGATGTAGGCCTATGTCATAGCTGGGCTGACATAAGCATGGGGCGCAACAGGAAACACACCGAGCCTACATGAGCACATTGCAATGAAAAAATTAGGGAATGTTGTGTGTGTGTGTGAAGGATCGCAGATCTGTCCAAGGTGTATTCCTGCCCAAAAGAAAGAAACTTGCCAGAACTGGAATCACATCTCACAGGTGCTTACAAATAGCATGTCCTTTCCTTAAAGCACTTGCCACATTATAAGATCCACACAGTTGGATATTATTATTGCAGTATTATTCCAGTATGCACGATTCAACAAGATACCAAGATCCAAGCTAACTGGGATAAAGGCATACTTACTGTGCATGCTCTAGGCTAAAATACAGCCCAATGTCTGGCTCCTGATCAGACTTCACTTAAGACATAATTATGCTTTATTGACCCTGTGGGGTAATTTGACCCATTCTAGCAACATAGGCAGCCATAGTGCACTGCCCAGTGACCAATTTCACACTTTTTTTCTTTTTTAAATGATTATTTCATTTATTTAATGAAAAAAGTTATCAAACACCCATATGAAAAAGTAATTTCCCCCATACTTGGTCATTTCTCCAAGGGTGCAGCCACAACTTATCCAAGAAGTCCCAAATGATCCCAGAAGAACTGCAGGCCTCTCTAGCCTCAGCTAAGGTCAGGTCCATTTTTGAAATAATATATATTTTTAATGATAGTTTTATGTTTACTCAGGTTCCTTTTATCTACAATTATCCCAAATATGCAACACACATGCAATAATAGAGGAAATCAGGAAGGGGGCAAATAATTTTTCCAAGGCACCGACCGTAATGTGCAACATCTGCCAACTTTACAAGAAATTGAAATGTCAAATAAGAATGTAGTCCACTTGAAGAGACAAACTAACGTTACTCCTTTTTCACTCAACAAAAACGAAAGAAATTTTGCATTAGCAGTCTAGCTATGCTTTTTAGTCAGTTCAATCAATGAGTCAGTGGTTTACAATGAGGATTTTGCAAAGGACGTGTCACAGTGGCAAGGAAAAACTCCTTGAATTAAACTGAATTGAAATAATAGAGGTTATACAGGCTAACACCAACCAATGAGTGAGAATGTGACCGCATACCATTGCGCTTGCACGCTGTCTAGATGATGTAGCTACCATGCAACTACAGAACTTGTCTCATTGAAATCAGCTTATTCCAATGCATTAAAACATGCCTTGTTGCATTACATCCATTTTATGAAAAAAAGACATCTCGCTATGACCCTAACAGCGCGCTTTTAATAGTGGCCCAACGCTACTTGAGAAAAAAATGGATTCCACCATAATGAGCAGCATAGGAAGTCAAAGGACATCGAGACAAAATGTGGAGGAAAGACGGAGAATTGAGTAATGAGAAGGAAGAGAAAGGGATGCGAAAGGAGGCGGGCAAAGAAAAACCTTAAAGGGGGGTTAGTGTTAGGCTACTTTGCAATCTTTGTCTCCCTCTCTCACATTCACTCACTCTCGGATCATGCTTTCTGAACGCACGTTCTTTGTTCACACTGTCGCACGCATTTCAGTCTCCGTTCAGACGGACATAGCAAGAGAAACTCACCCCCATATCTTGGTATATAAGCGATCGTCTCCACGCTATATGTCTTGTATTCAATAGTTGTTTTGTGTGTGGTGATTGTTTTGTGGAAGAATAACGAGTATAAATAAAAGTTGACTAGCTGGTTGCCGAGAGAAAAATAACAAAGCTGTAGTAGCTGGCTACCAAGCGAGCCTGCTACAAATCTCCCCTAATCGCGTTTTATTGTTCCTCCAAATTGGCGACAGGAGGAGGGACCAAAATAAACTATATTCCCCTTTCTTTTCCTCCCTCCTTTCTTTTTCTCCTGTGCCCCGTACAACATCAGCACGAGCACGAATGGAGAGAGAAAGCGTTTCCTCTTTCAGTCTCCAGTGTTAGGGAAATACGTCACGAGCTGTAGGGGTCAAGTTGTGTCTTGTCGTGCTTGCCTTTCCTTCCCGAATAACATTCTTCAATTTTAGGCCAGAATTTACGACTTTTTTTTCTCTCAAAATTGTGTAATTTTACTGGTTGCTGTCTGAATTGTGCAAGGGCTCAAAAATGTTGGGTTAATCCTGGGATTTTTGCTATGTAAATTATGCGTAACGGTCATTATTGCTTGCGACCCACCAAACCTGTGTCCTAAATAATGCCAGTAATTCATGAAAGTGGATCAGCCTGGATTCTGGCAGATTTTGAACCACGGATGCATGCTCTTGCATTTTATTTCGCTTGTTGTTACAGCACTCGGAACACTGATGTGCACAACCAAATACTGGTTAATACTATTAGATATTTGTGATCACTAGCCGCACTTGTATGATTATATTTCATCCTGGCTAAAGAACATATCTGTATTATTATTATTACTAATAATAACAAGAAGAACAACCATTGTTGTTAGTATTATTATAATTATCATTACTATCAATAATACCTAAACCAAGAATAAAAAATACTGAATATGGGGAGATTGTGTGCGCAGTGGGTGACAAGGTGATGCAGTGGGTAGCACTGTCCCCTCACAGCAAGAAGGTGCTGGGTTAGAATCCCTTTCTGTGTGGAGTTTGCATGTTCTCCCTGTGTCTGTGTCAGTTTCCTCTGGGTACTCCAGTTTTCTCCCACAGTCCAAACACATGCAGATGAGGTTAGCTGGAATGTCTAAATGGCCCCTAGGTATGAGTATGTGAGTGAATGGTGTGTGTGCCCTGTGCTGTATTGGTGGCTGTCCAGGGTGTATTCCTGCCTGCCAACGCGTGCTGGCATAGGCACCGACACCCACCCCCCGTGATGGTTAATGATGCACAGTCAATAGCGTGACCGACTTTCAACAATAGAGTAACAATGCGGCCGGGTAGTTTGATACCACTTTATGTCCAGCAAATTCATATCTCTCTGTTTTCCTTCTATCGGAATAAAGTAAATAAATAAATAAAAAACTGTCATCTTTCTTTTGAAAAGGAGTACTGAATAAATAAGTGCATTGTAGCATATCATGAAGCGTATCCTGCGACAGAATATCATGCTATATATAATAGAGAAAAATATAGGACAGTTAAGTGTGCATTTGTGCTTAGAGCTTCCTCCATGAAGATGAAGTAATTGTTTTTTTACTTTTGTTTTGCCGATTGCATTTCATAATGAAGCAGTCATGAGAATTAAAAATATATAGTCTACAGTATATGTACAGCAAAAAAATTAATCATGAAATCCGAGCCAAACACAGGACACTCATGTGAATATCAGTCATTTTGCCATGCAGATTATGTAGCTCTGCGTCAAAACAGGAAGCACTGTGAGGTCATACTCAGTAATGTCCCGCCCACAACTCCCTATTCTTTGGGGGCGATTGCTGTTCCATGATACACCATACACATAGCACATAGGACCAACCGATTAGATACATATTCTGTCCAGCAGCTTTCATGCTTTCACTTCAGTGAATAAAGTCAGTAGGTTTAAGTCAGTTCCTCCAGGTGGTGCCACATCTTTTTACATTTGGCATTTGAGGTCATGAACATACTGTATTGGGTTCTTTCAATCTGAGTTATGCCAAATTCACATTGATTGGATAACATTTGCTTGACTTCATTTTTTTTTTTTTTTAACACAGAAGGCTGCCATTTCTGCTGCATTTCATAGAGTATCTATCTATCTAATACAATTGATAGGGGTTGTCCATTTTAGAATGGTCAGTAAAGGTGAGTGGAGTCATGAACGCTGTGATAAAGTTCTGTGCTTTGAGTGAAGAATATTCTATATAACTGATAAATAATACCAAATTAGGGACCATTAGGAACTGTAGTGGCTATTGGCTACTGCCCAAAAATGATGAGATCTGATGAGACATTTATGCAGCTAGTCATTGTATTGTTTCACTGTATTGTACATTCTATTTGAATGCATCTGTGTGAAATACCGAACATATGACCAAGTCTGACAAATGCCTGCTTTGTTTGACTTAATCAACTTTACAGCCAGCACCACATGCAAGCTGACACCACAAGCATGGACATTTATGTTAACTAATTAACTCATTTGTTAGAAGGGAGAAGCAGTGAATAAAATTGTAAATACATATTTCTTTCTAGTAATCATCAAAATCATAAGATATCAGCTGATGCTGAATGCCAATATTTAGCATATAATCATAATCATGATAATAAGAATCATCATCATCAGCTTTACTTGAAAACCGCTTATCAGGCCACATGTTCAAAGTGATTTACAGCAGCAAAATTGCATTGGTATCTGCACAGTAGTTGTCTTTCCTCTTTTTAACAATATTCACTCACCAACTTTAAAATACCACCCATCCCCCCCACCCACACCTCTGCCTCAGGGACAGATGGTCCCCTGCAGCCCCGCCCCACACTCTTTGTCTGCGGGTCATATGTCTCGCAAGGAAGTGGCGGTGTGTGGAAGGAGGGCAGGGAGTTCCCCTAAGGATGAGGAGCAGCTAGCTGCACTCCCAAAGCCATGACTGTAAACTTTCAGATGCCTAAAGACACCATTATGTACAATATGATGTACAATATAAATCTGCTAATCGCAATTAGAGACATAATAGAGAAAAGAGCTTGTTAATGTATTATCTTACACATACCCAGAGATACTTACAAATGTCTAGTAATTATTCACCAGTATGAAATTATTCATGGCTTTCCTGAAAAGATGACTAGAAAGCCCATGCTTGATTCTAGCCTAGGCTTGAGAGAAGAAGGGGCAGGATGGCTACAGTTAGAATATGACACTTATAGAGAAGGTTAGAGGAGAGGGAAAGAGGAGACAAGGGCAGGAGGGGGTGATAGATGAGGAAATGAGAGAGAGAGAGAGAGAGAGAGAGAGAGAGAGAGAGAGAGAGAGAGAGAGAGGAGAGCAGAAGGGATTTTGTAACAAGCCTACCAGGATAATTGTTTTTAAATGGAAACATTAGATGTTGAATGTGACACTTTTTGGGATTTGGAACACTAAGCCAGTGTTCTAGAATGGCAATTGGCAGTAGTACTTGTTACAGCAGCATTATAATGCTCACTGAAGAACATTCTAACCACATTTGACTTACACCTTAAAGTGCTAATGGAAATATATAATGGATATACTCGTGTTAACGAACTGATTTCGTTAACGCACGAGAACACACCTTATTTCTCGTTAGGCCTAGCCTATTAATTTTACATAATTTGAGAAATAACATCAGATTAGCGTTTTCCACCTTCGATTCACAAACCACCAATCTAAAAATGCAATCTATTCTTAAATTCAATAGTTTCAGTGTTAATTACTAATTAGGTGAGTTGTTATTGAACATTATCGACGACTATAGTTGTCCCCTCGTTTGCTCTCTACTCGCAGTCACATCAGGATCAGGGCAGGTCGACCGACCTCATCACATGGCTCTGCAGCTGCCTTATCCTTTCGCGTTTGCGGAGGGAAGTAGCTCCGGGCGCCCGGCCGGTTAATTTGAAAAGGGTTCGACTGGTTAACTTAATTGGATTGGAATTAGTCCATATTTAAAAACATTGATAAAAATAAACACACACGTTCGGTTTAAAATTATAATGTGCAAACGAGCAATATGCACCTGCATAATTATTTCCAACCAAGTGTAATTGAATAGATCATTTGCTGTTATCATGCAATATTAAATGAATAAATCACAGTAAATACATTGACAGACAAAAGTTGTGCTACGCCAAAATCCGAAACGTAGACTATGCGCAATGTCTGGCAAATCTATTGTGCAATTGGAGAGAACTACTTTTTGGCAACGAAGTTGAGCAGGCGGCAAGCTCACAATAAACGTTTGAAAGCGAGTGCTGAGGCTCCCCGGCACAGTCACCCTTTACGCACGCTTTATGCTAGAGATTTCATTGTGCGAGTATTATAGTAGTGTGGAAGGTAGTTGGAATTAAACTATTGTGCATTTCATGTGTGCATGCTTTTTCTGCGCTACGGGGCATGTTTTGACTACTGAGCCAAGTTTTATATCGGACAACAATAACTCGAAGGGAATATGCTGTTTAAAATGGGCTAAGTGAAGCTAGCCTAGCTAGCGTCGCTAACGCGAATAGAAGAACTTAAAGCTTAAAAACAAAAGGATTCAAACTTATCACAACAGGCTGCCATCCGAAGGAGACAGGAGGGAGGATAGAAAAGGTGACTTTTTTTTCATCGTTTGTTTTTGGCACGCCTGCACAGACCCACGTTGGATTGTTGTTTCCCGTGAATTTGTTCAAAAAAAAAAAAAAACAATGGCAGGGAGTACGATGGAAAGAGGAATGGTAAACGAAAAGACAAAAGAATGACCAAAAGGACCGGCTCGGAAAATATTTCATTGGAAAAACTGCTAATCTAAACAAATACATTATATAACAAAACCGATATACAAGTGCTCAGTTTCAGAAAAGAGAATGCATTTGATGTTAAATGTCCTTACATAATATGTAGAACCCATGGAAACTTTCAAGGGAAACGTCCACCAAAATATAACTGACTGGCAAGTCATAGCCTAAATCCTCTGGCCAGCGACATAAGTTGCTTATATGCTTACTTCAACAATGGGACACGTTTAACGTTGTTTCAGCATACCAAATGATTTAAATCAGAGTTATGATTTCCATTAACTGTATCTTAAATGTATGCACAACAGACCCAAAAGTAAGCAACGATAACGTCTGCTTTCTTGCGACAGTAGTTACGGTCTCAGTTCTCAAAATTAATTTGGCTACGCTTAAATTATGCAGAAGCCAAAAATGAGACCCAATATCCTTTCTTTTTTTTAAAACCTAAACTGAAGATGTGTTGGTCTTCCACAGGATACAGTGTTGAGTGTGACACTTAATAACGCAGTCATCATTGGTTTGTCAATCCTTCAACTTGCTCATTGCCTTTGTTAAAACTGAGAAAGTCGTGGAACTCAAAAGTTGAGATTTCCCCTCTGGATGTGCTGAAATTAATATTGGCCACATTACTAACTCAATGGTGAACTTGTTTCCATTTTTAAAAGCAATATGGTTAACAAACTCCTCCTAACATGGGTTTCACTTTTGGAAAGTCTAAACACAGGAGGCTACGTTGTGCAGCTGTTCAACAACGGAGATCTAACAAAGGATAGCGGTAGCTTGCTAGTTGTCCTGTAACCATTCATCACAATGAATATGAAACCGGCCCGTGTGTTTATTTAAACGTAGCCAAGTATGTCATTTCTGCCGACTTGAAATTATTTTGTCAATATATCGTAAAATGCTTTAGTCTGGGTGAAGGCTAAAATACAGATAATAAGATCAAACCTCAATTATGTATTCCAAGTATGAAGCCTGTCTTCTGTATGTGTGGGAGTAACATGGTGTAGATGTTGGAGGTCAGTTCATGTCACAACCCGAGTTCAGTAAAATCTAAACTTTCGAAACGAAGAGTTACTATTTTTATTGAAACACTTCAAAAGACAGACCGCATAATTGGTATTTGAACAGGAAATACGTTTTAATATGTTAGTGGTTGTGTTTTTTGAAATAGCTTCTCTGTTTCTCTGTTGCCTTAAGGTTTATAGACCCTTCAAGAGTGCACTTACCGTGATATGCTTATTGTAAAACTCAATTATTGCAGTGCAATTGGTACCATTTATTATGACCATTCGGAATGAAAATGTTATAGGACAAAAAGAAAGTAAAGGGGGAAATTGATTATTTTGTTTTTGAGTAAGTGCTGTAATTACACTGTGGTTTTCTTCATCCACCAATGAGAGTTTTGTTAGTTGAAGTAGGTTATTTTTGTAGTGTAAACCTTGTGTGTATTGCATGCTTCTGTAGGTATTGCCTGCCCTAACTGTCAGTTGATACGAGCAGGCTATACTTCTATACGTACGAGTGTTTAAACACAGCCAAGTCAATTGGAACAGGTGCGCGTTTGTTAAACCGTGTGACTGTGTTGCAGGGCACCATGCCGTCAGTAATGGAACGTTCAGGTTCTGGTGTGCTGTCCCGTAGCAGAGCCAAAACCGTCACCAACGGCAGTAGCCAGCATTCCGAGGAGGAGAGCAGCGATGAGGAACATACACATGGTACAACAACATGTTTCCCAAACTCAGTCCTGGGGACCTGTCCTGGCTAATGTTCAACCCACAATTGCAACCTCTCAATTGAAACAAGCTGTTGATTGGACATCTATAGGGTGATTTACCATCCCCACTATGTCAGGCAGTGCACACTATACTGTTTCTATTATACACACAATTCTGCATTTAATCTGCTGCAGTTTATACACATAGTGCTTTTTTCATTCTACACTGTCTTTTTACATGGCTACTGAAGTCTGCCTTCAACAATTTAATGCTATCCGTAATATTTGAATTGAGTCCGACATAATGTCAGTAATCTGTCACCCCTCCTACCTTTAGCCTTTCTGCATGTCCATCTCCACTCAGTTTCCTTCCTGGGTATTATGGGATATTATTTGAGCCACTTCTTTCTTTTCTTTCCACAGACAGTATGATCCGAGTTGGGGGAGACTACCAAGCCCAGATACCTGAATATAAACCTGGTATGAGAGCAGGAGGGTGGGAAAGGAAAGGGAGGAGGGATGGAGGGGAGGGTGGTAGGAAATTAACAGATGGAGTGGTAGAAAGACTAAGGGATCCATGATGTTGGGATATATAATTTGAATGGGAAGGGACTGGAGAAGGGAATAGTAGGGAAGGTAACGCCATATCTAACTTGAATCACAGGTCTGGGGTTCCGGTAAGAACAAACATCTATGACAGAAATTCTATGGTATCAAAAAGAGAGGGAGCATGTGAGTGAGAGAGAGAAAGATAGGGAGCGTGAGAGTGAGACAGAAAGAGGGAGCTTGTGAGTGTGAGACAGAAAGAGGGAGCGTGTGAATGTGAGATGGAAAGAGGGAGCGTGTGAGTGTGAGAGACAGAGAGTGTGTGTGTGTGAGAGACAGAAAGAGGGAGCATGTGAGAGACCGAAAGAAGGAGCGTGTGAATGTGAGAGACAGAAAGAGAGGGAGCGTGTGAATGTGAGAGACAGAAAGAGAGGGAGCGTGAGAGTGAGACAGAAAGAGATAGAAAGAGAGAGCATGTGAGTGTGAGAGACAGAAAGAGAGGGAGCATGTGAGTGTGAGACAAAGAGAGGGAGCGTGTGAATGTGAGATGGAAAGAGGGAGCGTGTGAGTGTGAGAGACCGAAATAGGGAGCGTGTGAGAGACAGAAAGAAGGAGCGTATGAATGTGAGAGACAGAAAGAGAGCGTGTGAATGTGAGAGAGAAAGAGGGAGCGTGTGCGTGAGAAAGAGGGAGTGTGCGTGTGAGAGACAGAAAGAGGGAGCGTGTGAATGTGAGAGATGGAAAGAGGGAGCGTGTGAGTGAGAGACGGAAAGAGGGAGCGTGTGAGTGAGAGACGGAAAGAGGGAGCGTGTGAATGTGAGAGATGGAAAGAGACGGAGCGTGTGAGAGACAGAAAGAGAGGGAGTGTGTGCATGTGAGACAGAAAGAGGGAGCGTGTGAGTGTGAGAGACAGAAAGAGGGAGCGTGTGCGTGAGAGACAGTGTGTGCGTGAGAGACAGAAAGAGTGAGAGCGTGTGTGAGAGACAGAGTGTGCGTGTGTGTGAGAGACAGAGAGGGAGCGTGTGAATGTGAGAGATGGAAAGAGAGGGAGCGTGTGAGAGACAGAAAGAGAGGGAGATGGAGTGGGGGGAGGGAGACTGGCACGGCAGATGAGGAAGACGTGTGAGCGTATGTCTCTGTGCGGAGTCTGAAATGGTGTCTCTGGGCATTTGCAGACAGCCCAGCTCGATACGCTGAGAAGGATCACAGAGGCATGTTGGTGTGGTCGCCCAACCAGCTGGTGACTGATGCAGAATGTAAGAAACACTCCACTTCCCCTTTCAATATTTTGATGATCAGTGATTGATAGATTGCTTTGATTCCAATATTTAGACCATTTATTCTTTCAGTGGATGAATACATTCTCATGGCAAAAGAGAAACATGGATACAATATGGAACAGGTAAATAGTATTTATTTACTGTCGGAAACATCAGTATTGTGTACATTTTATGCAAATCTAAAATTGCATTCCTTCGAAAATAATATACAGCATTATTGTGTGTGATACATACTGCATGTGATGTGATAATGAATTACACACCATTTACTTCCTGTAGAAAATAGGACATTTTAGGACATATATGGGGCGTGTGCTGGATCTATTGTTAAGAAATAATGTTTGAAACCTATGTGTATTTACAATACCTTGCAGTATATTCAATTTGTGTAAGTTATGGCCTTTCTGTTGCGAAGATTAATACCCACCGCGTTGTCATGTGGAGCGACATGTCTGTGCTGAGAGAGTAGTCGCTCATTAAAATCACGCAGTGCCCTTCGCAGCAGGCTCTGGGCCATAGCTTTAGTTAGCCTGCAAATCTTCCCACCGAATGCATATATGGGTCTTCAGCATGGATTATGGAACAAACTACAGCCATTACTACGTGGACTGTTATACAACATTTACCCGTTTCCCATTTTCCTTCCTTTCCTTGCTTCACCAACAGTGGCTATCTTTTCACACTTAAGGAAAGAACTTGTGAGACAGGTGATGAGTTGGCACGGTTCCTGCGAATTGCAAGAGCCACCTGACATCTTTAAAAAAACAACATTTGGCACCCAATGTGGGGCTGAACATGTCCAATTACCTGCAGCCGCAGCCGTGTTCATGCACAAACCCCAGTGTCGACTTGGGGTGAGTGTAGACGTTGACGGTTCTCCTCTGAAACGCGTGGCCTGTGGCTTTAACGTGCAGTACTGGGGTACCCCATCGAGCAGCGGGGGTGACTAGATGGCGAAGAAATGTGGACCCCGAATACACTGAACCCTTGCATACACAGGGCGATGCAATCGATCTCTAAGGAGCTCCCAGCCACAGTCAACCACTGGCACGGTCTGGATTCAATCCGATCCAAGAGCGTGGGGCTCACCCTCACACCACTGCACAGTGCCTTAACCAAATGAGCCACCCAGCAGCCGTTTGTGACATCTTAACCGCAACCCCCTGTCACCCCCACCTCATGCAGGCTCTCGGCATGCTTCTCTGGCATAAACACGATGTGGAGAAGTCTCTGGCCGACCTGGCCAACTTCACCCCCTCGCCTGAGGAGTGGACGGTGGAGGACAAGGTGCTGTTTGAGCAGGCCTTCAGTTTCCATGGCAAGAGCTTCCACCGCATACAGCAGATGGTAATTCAGTCGTTTTCTCTCAGTGCTGTGAAGTTCACATGATTTTTCTAATGTTCTTGATGAACCTGGGAATGATTCTCAGACCCTAGCGGTCTCAGTAGAGGCAGAGCACTGGGGTATGTTCTAAGCACAAACGTTTAGCGTATGCACTGTCTGGCAACTGATAGAAGACAAGAATGTTCAGCTGCAAAACCAAATACTGGTGGTCCACAGAGACATTTAGGATATGAAAATCAGCATTTGTGATTCTCATGATTACTTGTCATGGGAAGTGACTTCATCTCCCATCAAGCATTGAATTGTAAAGAGACAATGAACAGTTCATACACACCTGCATTAGATACCAAAAACCTTGCTGTGCAAATGTAAGTGATGCAAGCAAATTTTCTTACAGATACGTTAAGACGTAAATAAATTGCCCACAGCTGTTATCTATGCTGCTCATATTAATCCATAAAATTGGTTATACTACTGTACCATCTGTGCTATTGTTATAGGTGTTACGTAAAAGGGAAGAGGTTTGTAAAGTTTATGTGAGACTACAACCAGCCACAGAATAACTTGTAACCTGCAAGTGAACGCCATGTTTCCTAGTTGCCTGACAAGCTGATCTCCAGTCTGGTGAAGTACTATTACTCGTGGAAGAAAACTAGAATGCGCACCAGCGTCATGGACCGACAGGCTCGACGACTGCTGAGCAAGAGGGAGAAAGAGGACAGGTGAGAGAGGGAGAAACGTGCCTGTGTGTGAGTGTGTGCATTTGTGTCTCGGCATGAGTGCAGGGGTGTGTGTATTATGTTCACAGTGTATCATTGAGTACGTGCGTTTATCATTTTGATAGATAGATAGATAGATAGATAGAGAGAGATTTGGGGATGTATAAGGAAAGCTGGATTTTCCTGTGCTCCTAAGCTGTTGCAGTTAACACTCCCTGTTCTTTCTTCCCTCCCCACTCAGCAATGAGGATGCAGAGGAGGCAGACGCAGGCAGCGACAGCGACTTTGAGATCGACACCAAGAAAGAGGTGAACTTTCCATACTCTAAACCACCAATAAAGAGGTGAACTTTCCATACTCTAAACCACCAATAAAGAGGTGAACTTTCCATACTCTAAACCACCAATAAAGAGGTGAACTTTCCATACTCTAAACCACCACTAAAGAGGTGAACTTTCCATACTCTAAACCACCAATAAAGAGGTGAACTTTCCATACTCTAAACCACCAATAAATGGGTGAACTTTCCATACTCTAAACCACCAATAAAGAGGTGAACTTTCCATACTCTAAAACACCCAGAAAGAGTGAACTTTCCATACTCTAAACCACCAAAAAAGAGGTGAACTTTCCATACTCTAAACCACCAATAAAGAGGTGAACTTTCCATACTCTAAACCACCAATAAAGAGGTGAACTTTCCATACTCTAAAACACCCAGAAAGAGGTGAACTTTCCATACTCTAAACCACCAAAAAAGAGGTGAACTTTCCATACTCTAAACCACCAATAAAGAGGTGAACTTTCCATACTCTAAACCACCACTAAAGAGGTGAACTTTCCATACTCTAAACCACCAATAAAGAGGTGAACTTTCCATACTCTAAACCACCAATAAATGGGTGAACTTTCCATACTCTAAACCACCAATAAAGAGGTGAACTTTCCATACTCTAAAACACCCAGAAAGAGTGAACTTTCCATACTCTAAACCACCAAAAAAGAGGTGAACTTTCCATACTCTAAACCACCAATAAAGAGGTGAACTTTCCATACTCTAAACCACCAATAAAGAGGTGAACTTTCCATACTCTAAAACACCCAGAAAGAGGTGAACTTTCCATACTCTAAACCACCAAAAAAGAGGTGAACTTTCCATACTCTAAACCACCAATAAAGAGGTGAACTTTCCGTACTCTAAACCACCAATAAATAGGTGAACTTTCCATACTCTAAACCACCAATAAAGAGGTGAACTTTCCATACTCTAAACCA
Source organism: Conger conger (assembly GCF_963514075.1). Lineage (NCBI taxonomy): Eukaryota > Metazoa > Chordata > Actinopteri > Anguilliformes > Congridae > Conger > Conger conger. The sequence goes on along the minus strand of NC_083766.1, from coordinate 29,679,981 downwards.
CCAATAAAGAGGTGAACTTTCCATACTCTAAAACATCCAGAAAGAGGTGAACTTTCCATACTCTAAACCACCAAAAAAGAGGTGAACTTTCCATACTCTAAAACACCCAGAAAGAGGTGAACTTTCCATACTCTAAACCACCAAAAAAGAGGTGAACTTTCCATACTCTAAAACACCCAGAAAGAGGTGAACTTTCCATACTCTAAACCACCAATAAAGAGGTGAACTTTCCATACTCTAAAACACCCAGAAAGAGGTGAACTTTCCATACTCTAAACCACCAAAAAAGAGGTGAACTTTCCATACTCTAAACCACCAATAAAGAGGTGAACTTTCCGTACTCTAAACCACCAATAAATAGGTGAACTTTCCATACTCTAAACCACCAATAAAGAGGTGAACTTTCCATACTCTAAACCACCAATAAAGAGGTGAACTTTCCATACTCTAAAACATCCAGAAAGAGGTGAACTTTCCATACTCTAAACCACCAAAAAAGAGGTGAACTTTCCATACTCTAAAACACCCAGAAAGAGGTGAACTTTCCATACTCTAAACCACCAAAAAAGAGGTGAACTTTCCATACTCTAAAACACCCAGAAAGAGGTGAACTTTCCATACTCTAAACCACCACTAAAGAGGTGAACTTTCCATACTCTAAACCACCAATAAAGAGGTGAACTTTCCATACTCTAAACCACCAATAAATAGGTGAACTTTCCATACTCTAAACCACCAATAAAGAGGTGAACTTTCCATACTCTAAACCACCAATAAAGAGGTGAACTTTCCATACTCTAAACCACCAATAAATAGGTGAACTTTCCATACTCTAAACCACCAATAAAGAGGTGAACTTTCCATACTCTAAAACATCCAGAAAGAGGTGAACTTTCCATACTCTAAACCACCAAAAAAGAGGTGAACTTTCCATACTCTAAAACACCCAGAAAGAGGTGAACTTTCCATACTCTAAACCAGGGGGTGCTCAATCCTGTGAGGATTTTCATTCCAACCAATCACTTCACCAGCTTTCACACACCATTTCATGAAATAGTTCTCTTAGTTAGGCTCTCTCTCGTTGAAGATGTGTTAATGGTGCAGTGGTAGGTTGGAGTGAAAACCTGCATACCGTAAATCCTCAAATTGTGGCCGGGGTCTTTTATTTACTTAGGCTGCACAAAGCACAGGCCTTTATTTGGGGGAGGCTTGTATTCGAGGCAGGCCTTTAATTCTTGTTAGGCTTCTGTTGTAGAATTTTATTCTTAAGGATCTTTTTTCCTAAAGTGCGTTTTATTGTGAGACATATGTTTCGTTTGGAGCAGCAGACCGGTAGGCTATCAAAAGATTTTTGCTTTGGTTTGGGATTTAATTGACTTGACTGTTTGATTCTATTGCTAAATGTTGGCACTGAAATCTGGGGGGTATTTGATGGTTCACTGTTAAGCTTTATGTAGTTGAAAGAGTGTTGGGATTTCCACCCGTCTGTTTATTGCGAGCCAAGGCAGCCGCTTTCATTCATTCATTGAACATTCATTACAGCTGTGCTGTAAATACATGGAAACCTTATTGCGTAGTCAAGTAGCCTAAATTGAGTTAATTTTTAATTTTGCCTGATTTACTTTTTTATTAAATTTGTAGGCTGGAATGCCTCGTGGCAACAATTGCGTTTAAATATATACTGCTTCAGCCTTTGGCAAGCTACTCAGAAGGGGGCGGCAAGCGACTGGTAGCTTGAGAGCAACGTGTTGGAGACCCATGGTGTAGGACAACGACTTTTCATTGGCAACAGTATTAAACCAACCAACAATATAAAATATTAAGAAGAGCTCTTTTATTTCATTGAGTTAAATCGAAACAATGTCTTCTAGTGCTCATGGACTGATATTACCCCGGCTTGTATTTGGGGGCCGGCCTTTATTTGTCCGGATTGACCACGCCCCTGGCTATTATCCGAGGCCCGGCTTCAAATAGAATCCCGGACAAAATTTGAGGATTTACGGTAGTCTTGGCCCTCCATGGCATATAATTGGGCACCCCTGCTGTAAGCCAACACTGCAGGATCATGGACTTAGTCATTGTGCCCATAGTCAGTGCCCTGTACTCTCTCATCATTCCTCCTCCATCTTGTCAGTCTTTCCAGATGGGAATGCACCATTTCTTTAAATATTTTTGTGAATGATTAAATATTTATGAAGTCAAATTTAATCCCTGCATTACTGAGCAGTGTTTCCAGGGCCTGTGGTGAGGATGTTGTGGATCAAATGGCAAAGGAGAAAGCAATGAAAAAAAAAAAAAAAAAGTGTAGCCAGAGAGAGTGTTCAATTAGGCTTTCATTTCCACAACCATTATGGATGGAGAAACACAATGTTAAATTGCAGATATTGTTTGTGGCTATTATTTACAGGTCAAGAGATTAAGATGAATTAAGATTCAGGCCCATGGCTCTTAACATGTTCTCTCTCTCTCCTTTGTCCTCTCTTTCATCCCTCTATCCCTCTCTCAGACTCCGAAACCGAGTATAAGCACTAGAGGAGGGGAGAAGGCCAGCTCTGGGAGGCCGGGCCCGGTGCGGAAGGAAAGCCTGGGGTCGCAGTACAGACACCACCCCCTCCGCGCTCGTCGACGCCCCCCAAAGGGCATGCACCTCATCCAGGAGGACCTCACCTCGCTTTCTGCCAGTCCTGACACGGGGGCAGTGTCTCTGAAACAGCTGGACACACAGCTGGTGTCGCTTAAGAGACAGGTTTGCACATTCTCTTCATGCGTGCTCATGTCGTCCCAGCTGACAAGAAGTGCTTCAAGAACATAGGGGAAAATTCAAGCTGTATTATCATTAGGCTGTGAGACAAGGTTTTTTCCAGTGTTCTTGAAATGTTAGAGAACACCCAGAACTTAGTCCAAACCCAGAACTTAGTCCCAGCTAACACAAATGTGTTTGTATTGCTGGGGAACAGATCCTCATTTTGGTTGGGAGATAATGTCAGGATTTAGAATTTTTCCAAACTATCTTGGAACATATTTATTATTCAGAGTTCTGTCCAAGTAACATTCAAGGCATGGTGCATACAAATTTACTGGCAATATCCCCTGATAATTATTATTTAATATGGTAAATTCCTGATTTTAAAACTACTGGCCAACAGTGCAATTTTATTTTCACTAGTATAAAACCAAGTAACATTCAAAGGCGATCACTACTACTTTCAGTGTGACTTTAAGTTAAAGCTAATGTTCTAGAGACATTCACGAAACTAGACATGTAAATACATGTTGGCTCATCCTATTAAGGTAGTGTTCCAGTATATGGATGGAACCCAGAGTCTGGTAGCGAATCTGGCCTGTGCCAGTGCCAGCCGTGACCAGCAACTCCACAGCTGCTGCGAGTGTCACCCAGGGAAGCAAGGGTTACAGTTGGCTGGGAGTTGGCCTCTCATGGCCCACAAGCAACCTAAAGTTTCCTCTAACTTTCCTCTAACGTCTCTGCAAGGCCAGCTGTTGGACTGCATTGTGATGAGCAGTGCCTGATGTCACATGCTTCAGAAGAGAACACATACTTATCTCTTCTCTCCCAAACCAAAGAGCACTGATTTAATATGAAATGGTGGAAAAGCATTACAAAAGTACATAGGAGTGTGTACAGGAGAGATTGTAATGTACTGGGAATGTCTCGCCATTCAAACATTGGGTTGGGGTTTGTCTCACTATGAATGGAGACCATGTTTCTTGAACTGTAGTACAGAATCCAGAGCAGGAGCTAAAACACCTACTTGAAAAGGTTTCTCGTAGGAATGAAACAGATCAGAGCAATCAAGTTCATTTTTAAGGTGATCTCACAATGGTTCAGATCTGTTACACAAGTGTAAGCTATCCGTCTCTTGGGTTGCAGGTTCAGAGCATCAAGCAGATGAACAGCAGTCTGAAACGTGACCTGGAGGAAGGGATAGACACCCTGCGCCCAACTGAGGTAGAGCACTGATACGGTCACAGACTGCACTCTGATACTGCACAGACACACTGATATAGTCATAGACTGCACTCTGATACTGCACAGACACACTGATATAGTCATAGACTGCACTCTGATACTGCACAGACACACTGATATAGTCATAGACTGCACTCTGATACTGCACAGACACACTGATATAGTCATAGACTGCACTCTGATACTGCACAGACACACTGATATAGTCACAGACTGCACTCTGATACTGCACAGACACACTGATATAGTCACAGACTGCACTCTGATACTGCACAGACACACTGACACAGTCACAGACTGCACTCTGATACTGCACAGACACACTGATATAGTCACAGACTGCACTCTGATACTGCACAGACACACTGATATAGTCACAGACTGCACTCTGATACTGCACAGACACACTGATATAGTCACAGACTGCACTCAGATACTGCACAGACACACTGACACAGTCACAGACTGCACTCTGATACTGCACAGACACACTGATATAGTCACAGACTGCACACTGGTACAGCAGAGACACAGTGACACAGTCACAGACTGCACTCTGATACTGCACAGACACACTGACACAGTCACAGACTGCACACTGGTACAGCAGAGACACAGTGATATAGTCACAGACTGCACACTGGTACAGCAGAGACACAGTGATATAGTCACAGACTGCACACTGGTACAGCAGAGACACAGTGATATAGTCACAGACTGCACACTGGTACAGCAGAGACACAGTGATATAGTCACAGACTGCACACTGGTACAGCAGAGACACAGTGATATAGTCACAGACTGCACACTGGTACAGCAGAGACACAGTGATATAGTCTGACTGAACAGACATTGCATTAAGGCTTGTCTACAGTCAGATCGCACACTGAGTTATGAACTCAGAAGACCAGACCAAACAGCCAGATGAGGGCTTCTTTTTTTGAAGCTCATGCTGAGAGCCCTGAGAGACCGAGCTCACTAGAGCCACTGTGGTTGGCTCCAGTTTTGGTCATTCAGATCTGTTTTCCATGTAAAGTCAATGCTACAATTGCGGTCAAAATGCATGTCATTTTTTACGACAAGAAAATGTAGTCGCAATCTGCGTAGTCTGCAACTCATGTCTCCCCATGTGCTAATTATTGTGTTATTGTTATTGTGTTATACAGAGAGCACAGCAATACTTTTTTGATGAATCAGGGACTCACTCACACACGCTTAGTGGAGGAACCGCATTGGCTTCCATTCTGTGTAGTCTCTGGCTCCAAATGTAGAACATGGTGACGCCGGTCAAATTTTTTGACAGTCTATGGGCTAGATTGATTGGGAACACTGATAGAACACTAACACTGAACAATAGACAATGATCTGAGCCTCTTGTCCTCACTCTCTCCATCCATCTCATTATCACTCTCCATCCGTCTCCTTATTATCTCTCCATCCATCTCCTCATTATCACTCTCTCCTTCCATCTCCTCATTATCACTATCTCCAACCATCTCCTCATTATCACTCTCTCCATCCATCTCCTCATTATCACTCTCTCCATCCATCTCATTATCACTCTCCATCCATCTCCTCATTATCACTCTCCATCCATCTCCTCATTATCACTCTCCATCCATCTCCTCATTATCACTCTCCATCCATCTCCTCATTATCACTCTCTCCATCCATCTCCTCATTATCACTCTCCATCCATCTCCTCATTATCACTCACTCCATCCATCTCCTCATTATCACTCTCTCCATCCATCTCCTCATTATCACTCTCTCCATCCATCTCCTCATTATCTCTCTCCAGCCTGCTCCCAAGATCAACTCCCGCTGGACCACCGAGGAGCAGCTTCTGGCTGTACAGGGTAAGACGCTGTCCATGCATTTCACCTGTATCTGTCATTTACCAAAAATGCAAGCCCACTACAACAGGGATCATCATCTCTGTCCAATGAATCCAAATCCAGCCCTAGTTTTCTCCTTTTTTTTTCATGGGCATTTAGTGCTACTGATTGGTCAGACTGACTACCAGGTACAGGAAGGATGGAAAACCAGAAGTTCTCGGCCCTCGAGGACCATGAGTTACTGATTGCTCCATGAAAAGGATTCAACATTTAATTGTGTCAATCACCTCTCCCCAGCCATCAGGCGCTACGGCAAAGATCTGGCAGCTATCGCCGAGGTGATTGGCAACAAAACCATCCCGCAAGTGAGCTCGTTCTTCGTCAGCTACCGGCGGCGCTTCAACCTGGACGAAGTGCTGCAGGAGTGGCAGGCGGAACAGGAAGTGCACCAGGGGCATGCCGGGAGCCCTGAGGACGTGAAGGATCTGGCCGGGGCTAGAGGAAGAACGCTGTCCGCAGGAAACGGCAGTGCTGAAGACGAGGAGGTGAGGATGGAGGGAGAGGGGAAAGGGCGGTGCAAGAGGAGGGAGAGGATGGAGGGAGAGAGGAAAGGGCGGTGAAAGAGGAGGGAGGATGGAGGGAGAGGGGAAAGGGCGGCTCAGCTATAAGAACTTATTATAGCTTTTTGTTTCTATGCTCTGATGTTGCACCATTTAAGTGAAGAATAATTGTTTAAAAAAATATTCTGCAGTAATAGTAATTTACTATGTAATCATAAATAGTTATTTACTGTTGAAACTTTCATTTATCTTTCTGTTGGATAAAAAAAGAATGTAATTCTACACGTTTTTTTTCATGTTATCATTTGCCAATTTTAGAAAGAGATTGACTGCACACTCGAGTTCAGAAGTGGTAGAGGCAAAATGACATCTGCACATCTCATCCAATTTCACAAGCCATTATTCAGTTATTACATGAAATATTGCATATTATTCTTGAACAAACGCTTGTGAAATTTGCAATGAGAATTTGCATAAGAATTTATCAGCTGCCAATTTTAAAATGAATAAAAACTGACTTGTTAAACCAGTGTTTAGCACATATTGGCATATTAACTTAAAACCAGGACCATAAAAATATTTGCTCACCTTTTTTTTGTTTTTTTGCCTTAATAACTTAATTACTGGACTCCCTCCAGGACTAAGATCCCTGCTTTAAACTGTAGATACAGAAAGGTGTTTGGCATGGCTACATTCATCACTGGAGTTAAAAAGTGCTTAACATGATTTCTGACCACATTCTCATCTCCTTTCCTTCCTTCAGTTGCCAATGACCGTAGAGACTGAGGCCACATCAGCTCCCACTGGTACCAACATCAGTAACTTCAGCACAAACCAGGGACCCCCTTCCCTGTCCCAGCCCCCACCTCTGCTTCGCCCCACTCCTCCTTTAGCCCCTCCTAGCCTGCACAGACAGCCCCCGCCCCTGCAGACTCGCCCAATCCAAACCCGCGCCCCTCACAATCACCCACCTCCACCGCTGATCCGCCCCGCGGTTGCATCCTCCCGCCACCAGGGGCTCCGAAACTCCCTCAGCTCCATTTCAACTTCTGGCTCCTTGTCGTTGTCCACTTCTTCCTCGGGTCAGTTGCCACCATCCCTAGTGGGACTGAAGGTGGAACAACCACATTCTCACTAAGAATCTTAGGCAACCAAGGGCTGTAGACAGTACCCACAGGCACACTTGTTTTTGCTACATGGTGAGGACACCCACACAGACACACACATTGCAGATGTTGTGAGAATAGTGAGGTGTGTGAGAGAGTACTACTGATACCATTTTCTCCCCCCTACTAGTGAGTGCAGGGGTCTGCAACCCTGGTCCTGGAAAGCTGCAAGGTCTGCTCGTCTTAAAATGAGTAACAAATTCAGACTTAAGTTTGAGTTAACTGTATAATCAACCGTAAAATGGATAAAGTGCTGAGTAACAGCAAAAAAAGAGCAGACGCTCTGTGGCTCTCCAGAAACAAGGTTACAGACCCCTGCCATAGACATAGACAGACTCCTCTGAACAGAACATATGTATGGACAGAAATACCCAAGTTAACATAACACATTGAATCTTTCTCCCAGCACAGCTATACACACGCTGCCTCATGATACATCACCCATGGTAAAGCATTCTCCTCAACCATTGGCTAAACATTTAGCGTTCGGGATGACACAATGCTGAAAACTCAAACTGTGACCTCAGGTGAACCCTCTCCCAGTCTTCTGGCATACAAGCAGCTGCTCTGTGCAGTGAAGTGTTTGGATTGGACTACCTTGATAGGGTAGCTTCTTGACATGTTCAGCCCCCTGCTCGTCTCCATGGCAACATTGGGATTGTGAGAATGCAGGTAGGCAAGCAGAGTAATGTGGAGAGACGATGTGCTCATCTTTCTGGACAGCAGTCAGTCTGACCAAAAGTCGGAGGGGAAGAGGTGACCTGTGTAGTCATGCACAGTCATTTATGATTTAGCAGGTTACTGAGAGGAAAACAGAATAGCTGCTTTTTTTACTTGTAGTTTAGAGTAGGATTAAGCACTAAAACGGTAAAATACTTGACAGTTTTTTGACATGTTTAAACATGCAGGCACTGAAAACTGCAAAAGCGAACACTGGCACTAGGAAAAAAATAGAACGAGAAATTTCCCCCTCTGTAAATGTGTTGCCATTTGTTTTTATGTATTTCTTTGGAATGTTTTTGAATTTAATAAAAATTGGATGTGAATTTTTTTTACTGAACTGAATGGTTATGTATTTTTCCTTCAATGTATTTTGACAATAGTAATTTTGTGAAAAACAACCAGCAGTGTGGGAGTTGACCCCTCCAATTTTGCTCAAACTTTGTGATGTTCTTTATAAACTCAAAATATATGTGCAGTTGTGCTCATAAGTTTACATACCCTGGCAGATTTTGTGGGTTTTTTTGGCCATTTTTCAGAGAATATGAATGATAATACAAAAACTTTTCTTTCACTCATGGTTAGTGGTTGGGTGAAGCCATTTATTATCAAACAATTGTGTTTGCTCATTTTAAATCATAATGACAACAGAAACTATCCAAATGACCCTGATCAAAAGTTTACATACCCTGGAGGTTTTGGCCTGATAACATACACACAAGTTGACACACACAGGTTTAAATGGCTATTAAAGGTAACCAACCTCACCTGTGATCTGTTTGCTTGTAATCAATGTGTGTATAAAAAGTCAGTGAGTTTCTGGGCTCCTGACAGACCCCTGCATGTTTCATCTAGTGCTGCACTGACGTTGCTGGATTCCGAGCCATGGGGAAAGCAAAAGAATTATCAAAGGATCTGCGGGAGAAGGTAGTTGAACTGTATAAAACAGGAAAAGGATATAAAAAGATATCCAAGGAATTGAGAATGCCAATCAGCAGTGTTCAAACTCTAATTAAGAAGTGGAAAATGAGGGATTCTGTTGAAACCAAGCCACGGTCAGGTACACCATCAAAAATTTCAGCCACAACTGGCAGGAAAATTGTTCGGGATGCAAAGAAAAACCCACAAATAACTTCAGCTGACATACAGAACTCTCTGAAAAAAAAGTGGTGTGGCTGTTTCAAGATGCACAATAAGGAGGCACTTGAAAAAAAAAGGGCTGCATGGTCGAGTCGCCAGAAGAAAGCCATTACTACGCCAATGCCACAAAGCAGCCCGCTTACAATATGCCAAACAGCACAGAGACAAGCCTCAAAACTTCTGGAACAAAGTTATTTGGAGTGATGAGACCAAAATTGAACTTTTTGCCCACAACCATAAACGCTACATTTGGAGAGGAGTCAACAAGGCCTATGATGAAAGGTACACCATTCCTACTGTGAAACACGGAGGTGGATCACTGATGTTTTGGGGATGTGTGAGCTAAAAAGGCACTGGGAACTTGGTCAAAATTGATGGCAAGATGAATGCAGCATGTTATCAGAAAATACTGAAGGAAAATTTGCACTCATCAGCCCGGAAGCTGCGCATGGGTCGTACTTGGACGTTCCAACATGACAATGATCCAAAACACAAGGCCAGGTCGACCTGTCATTGGCTACAGCAGAAAAAAGTGAAGGTTCTGGAGTGGCCACCTGTCTCCTGACCTCAATATCATTGAGCCACTTTGGGGAGATCTCAAACGTGCAGTTCATGCAAGACAGCCCAAGAATTTACAGGAACTGGAGGCTTTCTGCCAAGAAGAATGGGCAGCTTTACCATCTGAGAGAATAAAGTGCCTCATCCACAACTACCACAACAGACTTGAAGCTGTCATTGATGTTAAAGGGGGCAGAACTAGGGTATGTAAACTTTTGATCAGGGTCATTTGGATAGTTTCTGTTGTCATTATGATTTAAAAAGAGCAAACACAATTGTTTGATAATAAATGGCTTCACCCAACCACTAATGGTATGTAAACTTATGATATATATATATATATACAGTGGTGTGAAAAAGTGTTTGCCCCCTTCCTGATTTCTTATTTTTTTGCATGTTTGTCACACTTAAATGTTTCAGATCATCAAACAAATTTAAATATTAGTCAAAGACAACACAAGTAAACACAAAATGCAGTTTTTAAATGAAGGTTTTTATTATTAAGGGAGAAAAAAAAATCCAAACCTACATGGCCCTGTGTGAAAAAGTGATTGCCCCCTGTTAAAACATAACTGTGGTTTATCAAACCTGAGTTTCTCTAGCCACACCCAGGCCTGATTACTGCCACACCTGTTCTCAATCAAGAAATCACTTAAATAGGACCTGCCTGACAAAGTGAAGTAGACCAAATGATCCTCAAAAGCTAGACATCATGCCGAGATCGAAAGAAATTCAGGAACAAATGAGAAAAAAAGTAATTGAGATCAGCCTGGAAAAGGTTATAAAGCCATTTCTAAAGCTTTGGGACTCCAGCGAACCACAGTGAGAGCCATTATCCACAAATGGCGAAAACATGGAACAGTGGTGAACCTTCCCAGGAGTGGCCGGCCGACCAAAATTTCCCCAAGAGCGCAGCGACGACTCATCCAAGAGGTCACAAAAGACCCCACAACAACATCCAAAGAACTGCAGGCCTCACTTGCCTCAGTTAAGGTCAGTGTTCATGACTCCACCATAAGAAAGAGACTAGGCAAAAATGGCCTGCATGGCAGAGTTCCAAGACGAAAACCACTGCTGAGCAAAAATAACATTAAGGCTCGTCTCAATTTTGCCAGAAAACATCTTGATGATCCCCAAGACTTTTGGGAAAATACTCTGTGGTCTGACGACAAAAGTTGAACTTTTTGGAAGGTGTGTGTCCCATTACATCTGGTGTAAAAGTAACACCGCATTTCAGAAAAAGAACATCATACCAACAGTAAAATATGGTGGTGGTAGTGTGATGGTCTGGGGCTGTTTTGCTGCTTCAGGACCTGGAAGACTTGCTGTGATAAATGGAACCATGAATTCTGCTGTCTACCAAAAAATCCTGAAGGAGAATGTCCGGCCATCTGTTCGTGACCTCAAGCTGAAACGAACTTGGGTTCTGCAGCAGGACAATGATCCAAAACACACCAGCAAGTCCACCTCTGAATGGCTGAAGAAAAACAAAATGAAGACTTTGGAGTGGCATAGTCAAAGTCCTGACCTGAATCCTATTGAGATGCTGTGGCATGACCTTAAAAAGGCGGTTCATGCTCGAAAACCCTCCAATGTGGCTGAATTACAACAATTCTGCAAAGATGAGTGGGCCAAAATTCCTCCACAGCGCTGTAAGAGACTCATTGCAAGTTATCGCAAACGCTTGATTGCAGTTGTTGCTGCTAAGGGTGGCCCAACCAGTTATTAGGTTTAGGGGGCAATCACTTCTTCACACAGGGCCATGTAGGTTTGGATTTTTTTTCTACCTTAATAATAAAAACCTTCATTTAAAAACTGCATTTTGTGTTTACTTGTGTTCTTTGACTAATATTTAAATTTGTTTGATCTGAAACATTTAAGTGTGACAAACATGCAAAAAAAAAAAAAAAAAAGGAAGGGGGCAAACACTTTCACACCACTGTATGTATGTGTGTGTATATATATATACATATATATATAATTTAAAAAATCATATGACTTCTAAGACAAGTAGATCTTTTGATTTAAGAATGGCCCAAAAAGTGTTAAATATTCAATCAAGTAGTTGGTGAGGTGGACAGTTTCCGATCAACATGAAACTTTGAGTACATAAAAAGGTATAATAGGCCTATTTCTGTACAAAACCAAATGAGTTGTTACGGTTATGGCTTGGCAGGTTTTGATCATTTGTTTACACTGAAACATACTTTGACTTCCTATATCAGCGCCACTTGGTGTATGGTATCCAGACTTGAAATACTCGTAAATATGCTGGTTAAAAGCAGTCACAAACAAAATGAAGTCAAATAATTTATTCAAAGATTATACAATGCCAAAGTTTGGTCTGGTCAGAAAAGTTTTATTGTTCAACCAAGTAGATGGTAAGGTCGGAAGTTTCTAATCAATATGAAACTTTGTTCTTCTTCTGCATTGTATACCTCTGGTTGATCCAATAGTATGTTGTGTGCTAATGGACAGTAGGAGTGCAGACCTAAAAGTAAGTTTCTCCTGTCCATATCATCATCATAGCCTAAATGACAAAACAGATCTTAGATGAGCTCTCCTACCCAACACTTTACGAAAATGGAACCAAACAATCAAATTAAGTTCTCTACGCTTAAACAATAGGGGTTTAGCTCCAGGTTCAAATTACTTTGCATCATCATTGATTTTGTTTGCGGACTAAACACAACTAGCTTTGTCTTTGATGCAATTTATTTTATGGTAGAATTAGTGGTTTCTTTTCACAAAAGATGGACAAAATAAATTCTGAGTTTCACCAGCAATGCACCAACATTTTAAATGTAAATTACAATGTACAATGAGAAATTCAACCCAGTAGAAATTCCCAGCAGCCTTGTAACAATCATCTGACAGCATGTGCAAGATTAGATATTCAGATATGCACAGGTGGCCAATCTGTACGGAGGTCAAAACCGCATACTCTGCCCCACAGCAATCTCTTGGCTACGGTTAAATGTAACGGTTACAATAAAATCTTTTCTTTATTCACATTTTTACACTTTTAAACACTCTCCAAAAAGGGTCAAAAGTCATTTGATTCCGATTGGCTCAGACAAGTGCGCTGGAGAGTTGAATCCATAGTATGTTCCCTGAAAGGAAATGCAAGTTGAATATACAGCAAAGAGACCATGTTGACTGCAGCTCAGCTCACAGGGACACGGGGGGGGGAAATGGAGGGGCTGACTGCCAGTCTTCCTCACTCCACCGTCATCCAATCCCTGCCCTGGTTACAGTGGGACGGCCTCCTGTCCAGAAGTCCATTTGACCAGACTGCACGGACTGGAGTAGCACAGTTGCGCACCTCCAGCAGTTTGGTTCAAGCACATGAAGTAAGTCACCAGTAACCAGCAGAAAGAGGAAATGTGCTGTTCTACGCTTGGATTGGAGTTTCCACTCAAGGACAGGAGCTACTCCTTCTTCCCCCTCCCTCAGCGAGGAAAAGGTGCACACAGCAGAAAAATGTAGAAAGCACACCTTAAATAGAAACACGCGAGTGGATGTATGTAATTAGGATATGTACAGTACAGGGAGTCTGTGGTAGCCAGCCAATTCTTGTGGTACTAAGAACACATTTTCAGCTGATCTTAAAACCACATTACCAAAGTAGGAAGAAGTTTGGCAGACTTTGGGCACCCCGAAACTTGGCTATTCAACAAAGCACTGCCAGTTAACAAAAGGTTAAGCATCCACAAAATAAAAAATAAAACACTTTTTAAACTCCAGAAACCTGACATTTATGATGGGTACCCGATCTATTCATTACAGTTGGAATCTTTTTGGAACAAACAGTGCAGCGTGACAAAACAAGTAGAATTAATAATTCTACATGATGCATGTGTGTCAGCAACCCTGCAAAAACTCCATGATGTGTAATGTACACTGAATCACAATGTAGTACACAGACAAATACTGTTTGGGGGCAAACAAGACACATTTTAAGCTTGAATTAAGTCACTTAGCCATTTTACTTGCTCAGTCAAAATGAAATTCAGGAGATAGAAGGACCTCAAGTCCATTGATTCTACATAAAAAAGAAACATGGAAATAACCCTCCTTTTCCAGTGATATACATGAATAGACATTTCATCTCCCTATCTTCGCTTTGGGACGTGTTGGAGAAATATGGGGCACACCCCATGCAGAGGGTGAGACTCAATCAAATAAAACACAAAAACAAAAACAAAAATCATTCAACTTTTGTTTATTCTTATAATATTAATAATTTTCTCCAGAAAGGCAACAGAACCGACTCACTCCAGTGCAGCACTTTGAAACCAACCAACAACTCTTAATTACAATACAATCCACCAATAATTACTTAATTGGCCCTTAATTAGTTAAATCAGAAAACAAAATAAAATAACCCCTGCTGTGGAAAAGCAACGTGGGAGAGAAGGAGGAGGGCAAAACCGAGGATAAGAGGTTCTTCGGGTTCAAATCCAAACTGTCAGTTGAGCCTGGGTTCACACTGCTCCTGTACTGCAGTGACGGAAGCCTCACAGATCATTGAATGGGATGAGCTGCCGTATGCGGTCTGGTCTGAGCCAATCCAACACCTGGAACTTCTGAAAATTTATAAACGTGGAATTGCCCATCATGGTTGTACATTCAGTGTCATTTTGCAGCTCTCAGTTTGTTTGCAAGATAAATGGATCCAGGAGTGAGTGATACTCAAGTATTATGGTACTTTACCATAGTTTGGGTTAGAGCAGAGTAAACGGGGGGGTGTTTCACAATGTTCAGCGACAGAAACTGGTTTGAGTTTATAGTGTAGAAAGGGAAACCCACATCATTATATTAACCAGTTAATACTTCCCAGTTAACATTCCACGCTTTCTGAAATGAGATATGAGGCGTAACGAAGGAATCGCACCAGGGAACAAAAATATCCATGCAAGAGGACATCCCAAAAAAATAAAGTGATGGTACAGGTGAAGCAGAAACCCCCCCCAAATAAAAAAAAAAAAAAAAAAAAAAACCTCTTCAAAACAAACCACCCCCTCAAAATCTGTACACACCCAAACCTCTTCTGCCCTGTGAAGTCTATGCACACTAGTTTAACCGAAACCTCTGGCCGCCTGCTCAAAGTGCCAGCTCTCTTGGTTGAACCCTTGGTTGAAGTCTCCTCCGCTCCTTCCATTTCTCAAAGCTGGAGTTCCGCCTCTCCTCCTACAGGAACCTTGGGGAACAGTCTCTCCCCCATCATTAGTCCTCCTCTTGAGCCGCCCCCTCCCCCCCCCCAATGTTTAAGTCCTCCCCCTTTCCCTCGCCTGTTCCCCCGCCCGCCCCAGCCCTCACAGTTTGAGCTCGTTGGCCACCTTGGAGGCGATGTTCTTGAAGGCGATGGAGGTGCCGGAGATGCGTTTGAAGCGCACGCCGTTGAGGGAGAGGCGGGGCAGCTTGCACACCTCCATCTCCCACTGCACGAAGTCGTCGCGCGCCGGGTTCCCCGACACGCACAGCAGCATGAAGCGCTCCCGCGCCTCGTACTCGCAGCTGTTGGAGTCCAGCACCTTGCGGATCTCCTTCATCATCTCGCCGGGCTCCATGGACGACGTGGTCTTCATGCTCCAGGTGAAGCGCAGGGAGCGGGGCTTGGTGTCCCGGCCCAGGTGGGAGTGCAGCGGCGGAGGGGTCAGGGAGCTGGGCACGTTGGACGAGGACGACAGGGAGTCCTTGTTCTCGTCCCCCACGGGGCCAAGGGTCGCCAACGGGGCCTTCTCACGCTTATCGGCAGTGCTCAGCATCGGCCTGGGGGGGGGGGGGGGACGGACAGAAAGTGAGGGAGCGAGAGGGGGGGGGAAAAAAGAAAGAGAGAGTGGAAAAGAGACAGGGAGGGACAGGGAAAAGGGAGAGACAGAAGAGGAACAGGTAGAAGATGGAGAGAAAAGGAGAGATTAGAAACCATGGAAAAGGGGAAGGGGGAAAAAACAACAGTTGGGGAAATGATGGAGGAGGAAGAGAATGTTTAGGAAAAGCGATGGTAGTTCACAGGGAGGTGGAGGGTGATGGTGAGAGAGAACACAATCATGAGTCCTGAACATTCTGTGCACTAACCTGCTCTCACCCTCTCAAGGGAGAGTGTGCTTTAAAGAGATTCTTAAATAGTGACCGTCTGTCAGTCCTTCTCACACACACACACACACACACACACACACACACACACACACACACACACACACACACACACACACACACACACACACACACACACACACACACACACACACACCCCATACTTTAATAATATTACAGAACCTTGCTCTACTAATCAGCCACCATTCACTATCCACACACCACTACCGTGGAGTGGCAACAGCAAGCATTGTGGGAGATGTTATGTTTTAGCTCACTGTCTGACAGCTATTTAAGGCCAATGGAATTCACAATGAGGCCAGGAGAGTGTCAAGTCTTGTGTAAGCAGTGCACAACCTAACTTACAGTACTGTAATCGCACTGAACCATAATGCAGTGTGGCTTTGAACACAGAGTACAGTGGCTATGCAGAAGTGCCCTCAAAGTATGGTAACGGTAGTGTGAAATGTGTTATTTCTGCTAACAATTTAAAAGGCATTTGGATTTGAGGTCAAAAGATTAACAGACAATCAGCTTGTAAACGTACGCGTCGATACGTTTCACCATTTTACAGAAACAGCTGTTTTTGTGTCGACTCTTATTATTTTTCACACATAATGGAAGATGGCAGCAGTAAGATGAATTTGGAAGTGTACAGACAGATTTTAAAACAATTTCCCCAACCTTGGCATCCTGCAGCAAGACAATGGCCCCCAAAGCACTGCCTATGCAACCAAAGCATTAATCCATGGGAAAAAGTGGAAGGTTTTGGACGAAACCCAAAACTAAACTAAAACCCAAATACCTGAAGTACATAGCAAAAATAACACATTTCACTCTACACTTGCCATACCTGCAGTACCCACCTAGGCCAACGGAGCATCTTTAACAATAAAAACCTATACCTCTGCTATAGGAACTAGCACACAAATACTGACATCACATTGAAAATGACTAAAATTAGAATAGAACCCACCCACCCCCACCCCAAATCATTTTGGAACAGTCTCTCTTTCACCAATTATTACCAAATTAAACAGCCCTTCTCCAAAATAACCATATGCTTAATTAGTGTCATTTGGTCATTGATTGAGGGACGAATTGGCGGGTCGGCCAGCCAGTCGGGCGGATTTTTCCTCACCTGCTTGCCTCATCCCGACCCTCTCCCTCATACGGACTCCTCGAAAAGAATCGGCACAAGTTTAGTCTCCCTTGCCACACCTTTATCACCTCATTCAGTGCAGATTCATTAGTGGAACCCAGGACCGGACAGGCCGAGACTCTCCCTGCTCCAGTCCCCCAGACTGCTCTCTGCTCGTCTCCCATGGAGGGCTTCATTAACACGCCCACTATAACCTCACGAAATAGGGCTCCCCCACTGCCCCATCTGCGGGTCTATTCAGGGCATGCTACACTCACAGATCCTCAACTGCTCAGAGGCACACAAATTCATGCAATTCAAGTAATTCACTAATTACATTTCATTTAATTTCCAGAGGAAGCTATAATGATTTTACAATACAACTTAAATAACTGGTCATTCTGCTTGTTGTATTACCAGTGAATCTAGTGAATGTTCTTTCTCAAAGAGGAACTACATGCGATAGCAGTAAAACAGATTGTATCAGTTTTGATGCCACAAAATGGGAGGCAAAACAGAGCAGTGTTTCAGGAACGCTGAACTGAAGGGGTGAAAACCCCCTGCTAGCCGACCTCTACTTCACCCTGATGGGACTGAACAGGAAGAGTCAGTGGCCGCAGGCCAAGGGGATCCTGGGTAATGCATCACAATCCCGTCTCAGCTCTTATAATGGCACATCCCCATTACCTACCATTCCCTCTGCTTAGCACCAACACACACATGACCTACCATTCCCTTTCCAACACACCCATCACCTACCATTCCCCACCAACACACACCCATACACACCCCCATCACCTACCATTCCCTCTGCTTAGCACCTAAACACACCCACACACACACACACCCCCACCCACCCACCCACACCCATCACCTACCATCACCACTGCTTAGGAACAACACCCACACCCTTCCACACGCAGACGGACCAGCAGACAGACCAACAGACAGACAGATTCTTAAGCCTTAGCCTCTCCACACAAGTGCTTTCCCTAAAATCGGTTCATTGAAAGAAATTATGTTTCATACATTTTATGTTTGAGGTTTTGGTGCTTTTAAAAGAATAATAGGCAATAGACAAAGTGCTAATGTGCCATTAAAAATGAAAGAAAATACGTTTGAAGTAAAATGTTTGCGAGACTGCCCAAAATTGAACAAAGCTGGCAGTCGTGTTGATGTTGATTGTGCTGGACGTTACTGTGGACATCGCAGCTCTTCCCATGCCATAACCGTTCTGAGAGAATGTCAACAAAGGACACGAGCTGCAGAGGAACCGTCGAGAGACGCCAAAGAATAGCTGTGAGCCAGTTCCATTTCAGGCAATTTGAAATTAATTTAACTTCGAACTGGTTTTATAGCATTTTTAAACGGTTGCTGTGTCTCACTATTCGCTGTCATTGTCAAAAACCGACCTGAACTAAAACGTTGCAGTTCCCGGCCTAAAAACTTGGGATTCTCTAAGCTACGAAGCTACGAGAGTGATTCACGCTACCAGATTCTGACCACCAGAGTATGCCGTGCTCATCGGTTTGGTGCCGACAGCATTAGTACTAATCAAGGTTTGCAGGGGAAAAACAAAACAAAAAACAAAATGAAAATGGAAAATAAAAAGTGCCATCTGCTGCCCAACTCCGGTAATACATATTGTGGCAGAAATACTCATTTGTAATTCAACACCAATATCTGTATTGACCAATGGACTCGCAAAACTCTACAGCACATATACAAGGACAGACTTAATCAGTGGATATACACCAAGCAATAATTAGGGCTTCAGCTGCCATTTTAACACGGTACAGACCATTAAGCCCAATTTCCTGCAGCATGGAACAATTCATTTTCACACTCCTCTTTCCCGAATCAAATTTTAGATGGTCTGTGCAGATCCCTGGAGGGCAGTAATGTGGCTTAAATTCCTGATTTAAACCTGTGCTTTGACGGAGTCATTCCCACACTTTTTTTCTGCAGAGTATGTGGACCCAAGCAGTCGCTGACTCACTGAAGCTTCCCTGACAACAGAGCATGCCTGCCCTGCCAGCAGCAGAAATATACATATGGAACAGGGAATTATGGGATTTCTGAAGCTGGCTGTATTTGATACACTCCTACTGTCCGCCTGCTCTCTTGCTGAATGCCGATTAGAGGCAAGCCTTCGGTCGGTTTAATATGAATCCTCTAAATGCAGAGGACTCAGTGACTCATGCACGTCCATCGAATTGGGGGTGTTGAAGGGGGTGGGGGCTGAGTTCCGTGAGCGGGGCTGAGAACCAATCACAGCGAAGTCAAGGACAAGGAAGAGGCGTGGCAGTGGGAGGGCCAGGGGGTTAGTGCAAACATACGGGTGCTCCAGCCCTGTTTGGGAGTGAGGAACGTTCTGATGCAGAACCCAGAGAGCGAGAGTGCCACAGACAGATACCGCCCACATCCCATCCCTCTCCCATCAACCCATCACTCTAGAAGCACTGGAATAAATCATGTCAAATATGATGGTAGTGGAATTTTTGTACCATTTCTGCTTTTTCTTGCCTAGAGAAAGATGTGTAGCTTTAAAGTGTCTTATTGCTGCTTCCGTGTGTTTTTGTTTACACATCATGACGATAAAGATGTGATTTAAGGATATTCTGACACTAACATTTCTAGAGGCATCACAGTCAGGAACCTTACAAAGCAGTGGAGAAATGAGGAATCGATGGACTACATTTTCCTTCTGGACTTCATCTCCCATCAGCCCCTGACAGAAAAGGGGGTTGTCCATTCTCATTGTAAAGAAGAACCAGGTCATAGACCTCAGCCTACTTCGTACTAATGACTGGCAAAAAAAAGAAAAGAATGAGCTTCATGAAGCATGACACCAAGGTGGAACCACAAAAGAAGAATTCCACTCAATGCCAATGAAGTTCAAGATGTTGCTCACAGATTATATCAAAAGGGCGGCTGTTCGATTCGTTGCTCCAATTGTTCTTGGCAACTAAATTCATGGTTGGTGGAGCTCCTCTCTTGTTTTCTACCAGTAATTCTATGCAAAAACATTCGTAACCGAGTAAAAATGTTTCGTTAACCTGCTGTTCCAGTCAGGGCGTGGTGTTGCTGGCCCGACATTGACAGCTCGAGCACGACACGACAGTCACACACACACACACACACAAATGGTGTTTCTGTTGACGGCATTCTGGGACATGCAGTACAGCACCGCCTCACACGGGCAACAAGTATACAGGCGGAGACGAATGGAAAAGGGGGATGGGATGTGAGGAGAGAGAGAGAAGCTGGCTGTTATTCACCGAGCTAGGCAGAGGGGCTGGCGGAGGGAGGTGAGTCAAGCAATGGAACGAGAGGAGCGTTAGTACCTGCCAACCGCAAGCTGACCACTCATCGACAAAAAAAAAAAAAAAAAGAAAGTAAATTCAACCACGTATAAACAAAGTACAAAGCACAAAAAGAACCACAAAAGAGAAGAGAAAAATAAAATAAAATAAAAACAACAAAGAGTCAAAGGTGATTCATTATTGTCATTGCCTACCTTCTGGGGAACCTGAACGAGAGATTTCTACAAAAAGAGGGGAGGGGGAGAAAAAAGAAAAGGTATGTACACAAACGTGCACACAAACAAACCACAGCAGAAATCTTCATACAAATGCATTCTGGCTCTAAAAAGTTCACTCATGAGCCATTGTTATCAAGACTCAGCAGTCCAGCAAAACACAAAGTCACAACATTACACTGCAGCAACGTTATGCGTCAGCTGGGAAGTCAAACTTGGACCATGGACAGAATTCAGATTAGTGTCATCAATAGATGGGTGAGGCATGCAAATGGTATATGTTATGGTCAAATTTTAATGTCAGAGTTAACAGGAAGTTTAATGGAGTATTGCTGTCAATGCAATGTTAATAACTAGGTACTAAGTGCTATACTATGAAGCATATGTCTGCCCCTAACCCTCTCTGATATGGAATGCTGTCCACAGTCACGGAGACCTTTAGCCACGTCAAACTAACGACTCCTAAAAAAGGCCAAATATTAGTCAAAGCCCTGATTTTTTTCAGGTCACGCAAACACACACATATACAAACACACACAGATCGCACATATACACACGACAACAGGTAGTGCTTTCCTGTCTCAGACCTGAGGGTTCAGGACAAGTTAGCTGATAACCGTTTCAGCTTTTTCACAGTAAAAATCATTACTCTCAGGGGCTTTACTTTCAGAGTGCTCCCTCCTGAAGAGGCACCGCCCCAGGGTGTGGACAGGACCCACATTCTGGTATGGAATCCAGGCCATGCCAATACTGCACAGCCCATAACACACAATGCTATACATAACTGGCATTGAGATTCTTACTGGGAAGTGATTCATGTGAATAAATTTTGTAGTCGGTGAGAAAACAATGATCCATATGAAGATGCTGAAAGGCTGCTGGGTGGCTAGTCCTGTTAAGGCGCTGTTCTAGCGCATGAACAGAACCCGTGCTCTTGTTTCAGATCACCGCGCCAGTGCGGACTGTGGCCAGTAGCCCCACAGGGGGAGCCACAACTGGCAGTTTCATTGCCCAGTGATGGGAGGGTGTTGTCGCAGAAGGTCATCTGGTGAGCAGCACATAAGGCATCTTCCATCGACTAACGCCTGTGTGAGCCCTACTGCAGAGCCGGAAGAAACGGAGGCTGCGGTCAGTGCTGCAGTGTGAGCTTGACTGGGCATTTCAAATGGGGGAAAAAGCATTGAAAAATACTGACACTGAATAGACACAAAAGGCTAAGAACCTTCACTCGGGGGTATCCATTTCACTGTGGGTGCATGCATGCCTATGTATGTGTGTGTGCGCGCATTTGTGCACTCTGAATAATGTATGTCGTGTGTGGTATATGAACTCACTTGAGAGGGTGTGAGTGCCTATGTGTGCATGTGCACACCTCTTGGTGAAGTAACACAATTGGCTCATGTCATGCGGTTCAGAGAAATCTATTTTTGAAAACCAGCAAGTGCGTTAGTAGATTTCAAACAAGAACCTTGGCCATACGTATAGTGAGACCACCTCGCTAGGTGTAACCATGGAAACCGTGGCCACAGAGGGAGGCTCGGCATTCCAGAAAGTGATCGGTTATGTGTGAATGATATTTCTGCGGAACGCGAGATCCT
The DNA here is from genome assembly GCF_963514075.1 of Conger conger. Taxonomy (NCBI): domain Eukaryota; kingdom Metazoa; phylum Chordata; class Actinopteri; order Anguilliformes; family Congridae; genus Conger; species Conger conger. The sequence goes on along the minus strand of NC_083766.1, from coordinate 29,657,632 downwards.
CAACACGCAGAGAGGTGCACACTTCCCTCTCTGCTAAAGACCCGACACAACCCAGAACTGGGAGCTCCTGGGGTCTCAACATTGAAACAGCCGCCTTACCCTCCACTACACGTTCAGTTTGTAAAGGAACCCTAGTACATCACCATTCTTACAACAACACTTCAGAGACAGCATGAGAAACACCAAAAATACCCTTTACAAGCTGAACACTCCACCAGCCATGAAGGAAAAAGCTGTGGGAATAACACATTCATACCATTGCCTTATACTAATACAGTATCTTCACACAGCTGCTAACAGAGGCGTACGAGTAGGCAGAAATTAAACGCCATCTTCATTTCTATGTGCTGTTAAGAATAATTCAACAAGGTACATTTGATGCGAAGCTACCCATTTTTTCCTGCATTCAGAAGAGAGGTGTGAAAGTGTGTAATCAGGGTTTTGTGCACCTCTAGATAAAAAAAGAAAAATGTTCCCCCTTTTCCTGCGCACTTGGAATGCCCGGTCATGCTCACACTGTACTCACGGGTCCTTCTCCGCGTTCTGCTCCAAAGCACGACATCTGCCGACACCTCTCATCACACCACAGTATGCATGTAGGACTCACACAGACTCAGTTCATTTACAGCTCTGAAGACAAACGTGTGGGCATCCGACAAACCAGCAGGGGTCACTGTAGCTACAAGTGCTGTCCCAGCCAACCGAACCCTCCCACCCCTGGGCAACACTGGGGCCGATTGGCAATCGGCACCCACTTGGACAGGGCTTTAAGACATCCAGTAGCCCCTTCACCTGCAACCTTTTTGTAAGTAGCTAGCTGCTTACTAGAATTAAAAAATGGCATGTTTCATATCTAATTTATTATAAACAATATTTGTATATATTTAAGCAACAGTATTTATTTACTGGTGAGGAACTACATTCACAAATTATACTTTGTATAATTATACAAATTAAGTCTAAATGCCCTAATACTTGTTAAGTAACATTATATTAGCCACTGATAATAACTCAGGGTTGGTGTGAACCCCATTTTGCAGTAAATCTACAAAATGAATTGAATTTCAATTCATGAACTGTAAGATCTTCATAGAAAATAACTCTTCAAGTCACAAACTGAACTTCACTAGGAGTGCTGATCAAAAAACTGCCTTTCCCCATCCCTACCGCAACATGATGCATTATATGCTAAATAGGCTAAACTCATCCTAATCCTACTTCAAGATCCATTAGGACTAGGAACAGTTTAGCCCTTTAGCTCATAATGGGCAGGTTAAGACTTGGACTGCGGACACCTGACCCCAGATCAGTTACTCTGCTCTGAGGCGCTGCATTAATACAGACCCTGAGCTCCACTCTCTCTAGCCCCGCTGCCCTTCACCGCCATTCATCCCGAGAATCGAGCCCTGCTGAATCTCACCTGCGCACAAACTTGGAGGTGAACTTGCTGAAGATGCCGGAAGCTCCGGGGCGGCGCGCCTGGCTGTTGCCGTGGGAGAGGGAGGGTGACGCAGGAGGGCCGTTGTAAGTGGAGGCGTGCTGGTCTCGTGTCGCCCTCAGCTGGCCGGCGTGGAAAGTGCTTCTGCTGGCAACCCCCCTGGGGAAGTTGGTGCGGTCCGTCCCAGCGGAGCTGCTGATGTTTTGGGCAGAGGGAGATGCTACTGCCAATCTCTGTGGGGTGGTGCTGTTTTTTTTTTATTAAAAAAGAAATATACAAATAAAAATGTACTGTTTATATACATTTAGGGATCTTTAAATCATGCAATTAGGAACTGTGAGAAAACTCCACCTTTATGGCAAGTCTAAAACCATTATGTAGGTACTGAAGTACAAATACTAAGTGCTAGTTTTGTCGTGTATCCTATAGGTTCTGTCTGCATTTTATCATCACATTTTCATATTCCGTTTTAATATAACTGATGAACTTGGCTGTGTTTTACCAGAAATGTACCAATATAGTTCAGTAATGTTTTGTACGTTAATGTGTAATGTAACGCATGATTACCATGAATACCTTTATCTTCACACTGTCCCTGATTAATAAATATAAGTAACTGTGGCAGAGCTAACAGCTAACAGACTTCACACTTGTGTCCCAGTAGGGAAACACAGCAACACAGAAAGAAGTGAGAACAGAATCATGTGTAGAGGAGGAACAGCTAGGCGCACACGCTCCCTTCCCAACAGTGAGAACAGAAGGACCGTGCCAGCAGGACCCCGGTAACAAGGAGGCGCACCGGCAGTGCTGGTAATGAGGAGGCGCATTGAGCAGTGTGGGTAACGAGGAGGCGCATGGGCAGTGTGGGTAATGAGGAGGCGCATTGAGCAGTGTGGGTAACGAGGAGGCGCATGGGCAGTGTGGGTAATGAGGAGGCGCATGGGCAGTGTGGGTAATGAGGAGGCGCATTGAGCAGTGTGGGTAATGAGGAGGCGCATTGAGCAGTGTGGGTATCGAGGAGGTGCATTGAGCAGTGTGGGTATCGAGGAGGTGCACTGAGCAGTGCGGGTATCGGGGAGGTGCATTGAGCAGTGTGGGTATCGAGAAGGTGCACGGGCAGTGTGGGTATCGGGGAGGTGCATTGAGCAGTGAGGGTATCGGGGAGGTGCATTGAGCAGTGTGGGTATCGAGGAGGTGCATTGAGCAGTGTGGGAATCGGGGAGGTGCATTGAGCAGTGTGGGTATCGAGAAGGTGCACGGGCAGTGTGGGTATCGGGGAGGTGCATTGAGTGTGGGTATAACCATGTTTAATTACGGTTTTGTTCCTTCAAATCATAAAAAACAACTCACTGTTCCCAGTTGTTTATTCCAAGCTAAAATTTCAAGCACAGCTAATAGATTCAGTAATGATTAATGTTAATAGTCTGTTGTTTCATGAGTTCGTTTAATAAGATGGCATTGTATTGAACTGGAAACAATGTGTCGGAGCCAATTCAATTTCTGTTGTTTTGGATTGTAATATAATAATATAAACAATTACAATTTGTTCTAATTTTGGTTAGTTGGTTTTATTTTATTAATAGTATCTCGGTACCTCTATGTAAAAACAGGCACAGATATCTGCACTGAGCACTGATCTGCACATCTCTGGTTTTCATTATATTAACATTCGTAGATAACCTTGGTCATATGAGTGAAAGAGGAAAGTGATTGGCAATTGGCTTTAAGCTCGAACAGCAGCAATTGCTGGCCAACAGTCACATCCTCATAACAAAATGTCTTGCATATTCTGGACAGTCATTTCATTTGGAAGTTCCTTAGCTTGCCGGTATTTTGTAATGAAGCAGCTAGACGGCTCTCGTAACGGGGTTTCCTGTATCAGTTCAGAGAAGAGTTCCCTGGCACTCCAGCCGTCAGCTGGTGTGTGTTCATGTACTTTCTCACAGTCTAAGTGTGGGACGGGGGAGGACGGTGTGTGGGTGGAGGAGTCTTTCGGAGGAACAATAAGATGGTGGATAAGGGGTGAGGGCATTCAAGCAGGAGACAGGGTTTGATCATGCTGCTGAGCTGAGAGACAGCAAGAGCCAAGCACACACCACCAGAGCAGGGCTGGAAAACAGGACACACACACACACACACACACACACACACACACACACACACACACACACACACACACACACACACGCACACAGAGTATAAGCTCTCTTGGACTCAGTGTACAGTGTGGAATGGCTGGTCGCGTGATATGAAGTCATCATTACAGAGCACCTGAAGGCCACCTGTGATTGGGTAGAGTGCGAGTCATGTCAAAGTGATGTCATAGAGCAGGGGTCTCAATGAATGGAGAGTGGGGGCAGAACATGGCCAACTGTTCAGCAACTAAAATAATTAACAGGACAGGGCCTAGGCTTGCCATCCTCACAGTGCATCTAGCTAACCATATTACAATAGATACAACCCTGGTTACCACATCCCATAATCTAAATAATCTCACTCTCAAAGATGCATCCCATTAGGGCGCCCATTTTGATTGTGGTCCATTGCTGAACTGTGGTTTATTGAACAGGAGACATACTGCATGAACTTTTCAGTTTATCACTCTATCTCCCAAACGAGGAAACTCATTCCCAAAAACATCCCTCCTGCTAACGTTCTCCACAATGCAACCTCCCAACTTTACTCTCTTTCTACCGATGAAGCCGCCTGAAAGAGGACATCCTCCCTGTGAGGACTGGAACACCTCCCTCCCCAAGTGGTCCTGCTCCTCTCCCCCACTTGCCTGGGGAGCTGTGCGTGGAGGTCAGGGGGGCTGGGGTGGGCCGAGGTGGACAGGGACTTGTGGTGTCGGGAGCGGGAGGAGGAGGAGGAGGAGAGAACGGCGGAGGCCGGGGCCGTGGAGGCGCGGGACCCTGAGGTGGCCAAGCTGCTGGAGGGAGAGAGGCCCAGGAGGGAGGGAGAGAGGTCCAGGAGGGAGGGAGGGAGGGAGAGAGGAGAGAGCGAGGCCCAGGAGGGAGGGGAGAGAGAGAAAGAGGCCCGGGAGGGAGGGAGCGAGGGAGAGAAAGAAAGAGAAAGAGAGAGAGAGAGAGCCCAGGAGGGAGGGAGAGGGGGGGGGGGAGGCCAGGAGGGAGGGAGGGAGGGAGGGAGAGAGAAAGAGAGAGAAAGTGAGAGAAAGAGAAAGAGAGAGAGCCCAGGAGGGAGGGGAGAGAGGGGTGAGGGAGCGGGGTTAGGGAACACGCACACCAAGCACGCCGCAGAGGGCAAGGAGCGAGCGACTCAGAGAATGGAGACAAAATCCTGAACATTGTCACGGTCAGACATGTACACACAGTCACACACTCTCGCACTCACACCCACAAACACTCAAAAACAACATCTTTTAGTGAAGGGGAATTAAAACACACACAGGTCTGCTTACCAAAAAAGTAAAAGCTTAATCACACCAAGTATTAAATTTTAGAAAACCAGTAAGGCAGAAATTAACACCACAACAGTATATACTGTACTGTGGACTGTTACACTGAATATACAGTAAATAAACACTGTATACCACACATACAGTACATGTTTGCATGCACATGCACTAACAGTCAGGTCCATAAATATTGGGACATCAACACAATTCTCATCTTTTTGGCTCCATACACCACCACAATGGATTTGAAATGAAACGAACAAGATGTCCCAAAAAGAGGAGAATTGTGTCGATGTCCCAATATTTATGGACCTGACTGTATATCCGGAGATAATTCATGAATATGGGCCCAGATCAAGGTCTGACCAAAATATTGAACCAATCAAAATGGGATGCTTCAGGTGAAGCATGGGCCGAAGCTGAAATGGAAGAAGAGGATGAAAACCTCCACAGCTGGGAGTGCGAGTGTTCTGGTGAATGAAAACCTCCACAGCTGGGAGTACGAGTGTTCTGGTGAGGGAGGAAAGCAGCGCTCTGCCACCAGGGCTTTGTTTCTGGGAGAGTCGGGGGGTGCAGCTCCTTGTGTGTAACTGCACTGTGTGTGTGTGTGTGTGTGTGTGTGTGTGTGTGTGTGTGTGTGTGTGTGTGTGTGTGTGTGTGTGTGTGTGTGTGTGTAACTGCACTGTGCGACAGGCGTCTGTCGCGTGGCCTCCACACCACTGCCAACAACAGCGTTACGACACAACCTGCATTACAGGACGGACCGTGTGCCAATCAGGACCGTGTCCAAGGAACGCTGTACAGCGTGTGTGCCAGGTCCTGAGTCCGCCCACAGCGTGTGTGTGTGTGTTCAATGTCAGCACCAGCTGATGCGCTTACAATACAGGCTGCCAGTCCCAGACATTCAGATTAAATCTTGCACAATGCAGAAAAGGGGTTTTAGAGACATCATTGACGTCACATCTTAATGTAATATCCTGTAACCAGTCTGAGAAAACAAGCAAAACATCTTTAAAATACAAGCATGTGGAAATGTGTAATTCTGCACATGCCTGCACAGGTCCTGAACATGTGGGTTTGCGGTAGTGCCGTACCTGTCCTTGCCGTTCTGAACCCCCAGGGTGGCTCGCTCAGGCAGAGGAGAGTTCCGATTGCGACTCGTACCGGTGGACAGGATGCTGTTCTGTAAACCACGGCAGCGAGGACAAGGGCTCACCCCGTGTTCAGGGAGACATGGTGTGTATGGTGTAGGAGTGTGTGTGTGTGTGTGTGTGTGTGTGTGGTATATGGGGTACAGTACTCACCGAGGATGGGGTAGGAGTGTGAGTGTGTGAGTGTGTGTGTGTGGTATATGGGGTACAGTACTCACTGAGGATGGGGTAGGAGTGTGAGTGTGTGTGTGGTATATGGGGTAGGAGTGTGTGTGTGTGTGTGTGTGTGTGTGTGTGTGTGTGTGTGTGTGCGCGTGTGTGTGGGGTATATGGGGTACAGTACTCACTGAGGATGGGGTAGGAGTGTGAGTGTGTGTGTGGTATATGGGGTACAGTACTCACTGAGGATGGGGTAGGAGTGTGAGTGTGTGTGTGTGCGTGGTATATGGGGTAGGAGTGTGTATGTGTATGTGTGTGTGGTATATGGGGTACAGTACTCACTGAGGATGGGGTAGGAGTGTGAGTGTGTGTGTGGTATATGGGGTAGGAGTGTGTGTGTGTGTGTGTGTGTGTGTGTGTGTGTGTGGTACATGGGGTAGGAGTGTGTGTGTGTGTGTGTGTGTGGTATATGGGGTACAGTACTCACTGAGGATGGGGTAGGAGTGTGAGTGTGTGTGTGGTATATGGGGTAGGAGTGTGTGTGTGTGTGTGTGGTATATGGGGTACAGTACTCACTGAGGATGGGGTAGGAGTGTGAGTGTGTGTGTGGTATATGGGGTACAGTACTCACTGAGGATGGGGTAGGAGTGTGAGTGTGTGTGTGGTATATGGGGTACAGTACTCACTGAGGATGGGGTAGGAGTGTGAGTGTGTGTGTGGTATATGGGGTACAGTACTCACTGAGGATGGGGTAGGAGTGTGAGTGTGTGTGTGGTATATGGGGTACAGTACTCACTGAGGATGGGGTAGGAGTGTGAGTGTGTGTGTGGTATATGGGGTAGGAGTGTGTGTGTGTGTGTGTGTGTGTGTGTGTGTGTGTGTGTGTGTGCGCGCGCGTGTGTGTGTGTGTGTGTGGTATATGGGGTACAGTACTCACTGAGGATGGGGTAGGAGTGTGTGTGTGTGTGGTATAAGGGGTACAGTACTCACTGAGGATGGGGTAGGAGTGTGTGTGTGTGTGTGTGTGTGTGTGTGTGTGGTATAAGGGGTACAGTACTCACTGAGGATGGGGTAGGAGTGCTCTTCTTACGGTCTGCATTAAGGGGACTCGGCGGCACTTTGGCGGAGCTGCCAGAGCCTTTCCTCCCAGAATCCTCAGCGCTGTGTTTACTGTCCTGGGAGCGCTTGGAGTAGGAGGAGCCTACGTAAGAGAGGAGAGACAAACGACCAGTAGTGTGAGAGGGAAAGAGGGAAAGGATGGAGCAAAAAAGTGGAAAAGGGAAAAAAAGGTAGCAGGGATAGGAATACAGTGAACGCAGTCACAGCACAGGGAATCCAGAGAAGGGAAGATTAAGAACAGATCAAATAGAACAAAGAGATAGCATTTTATTTCTGCAAAAATTAACCTTGGTCGGTGGATCTCCTGGGCTTCTGATTGGAGACACTGCGCTGTACCTTCTGGGGTGGCGATTGGACATTGCTGTTTGTGAGGTCGTTTCCGTGACGGGATTTGATTGACAGGTTGATTCCCTCGCCCATCTAAGAGGAAACGACAACAGCAGGCGAGTGAGAGAGCACGTGTCAGAGAACCACACAACGGCGTAACAGAGCTCTTCCGGGCTCTGGAGACCTGCAGGCTTGAGCTGGTGCCTTGGGTGCCACCGGCCACACAGACAGAATTGTAGCATCGCTGCTGGGGAACTTGGCCATGTTTATCCAACCTGAGTGGCTTCAGTAACCATCTCACTGCATAAATGGACTGTATGTACAGAATCTAAGTAAGCTACACACTGAACATGAAAATGTAATGGAACAAGGGGAGGGTACTATCAGTTAAAAATGTGAAAAGTGAACACCTACCCCTTGGTTTGACCCGACATAATAACTTCCCCATAGGTCAGGTGCCACATGCTAACTGCCTCTCAATCTCACCCTTAACTGCCACAGTTTGGTTCTACATGCAAACAGCCCCTCTGTCTCACTCTACATGCTAATTGCCCCTCTGTTTGCATTTTCATGCTAACTGCCCCAGACTAGCTCTAGACACCAGCTGTTGATACAGGACAGCACAGCAGTGTTTATTTTCGCAATGAGTGCAATCTATTTACAATTTTGTGTGAGAGCTATGCTGAAAAATAACGAGATTGGGAAACAGCAGGAGAAAAAGCTATTAAGCTTCTGCCTGACTGGAAAATGTTGCTTCCATTTAAGAGAGCTCCTCTTGCCTTTTACCAATGACTGCAGTCGTACTCAAGCTCCAGCTAATTTTAGATAAGCTGGCGGTAATTAAAGCATTCACACTGTAATTAGCTTTTGAGTGAGACAACGTTCAAATGTAATTTAACATTTTATATGAGCTTAGATCTATTTTTTTTTTTTTTGTCGTTGGGTTTAATGTTAGGATGTCTGATAAAAGCATCAAAAGACTAATGGCCGAAACTTCCCCAGGAGTGAGATTCTATGCAGTGGCTCTCACTGCAGTGTATCCACTCTCCACTCAGCACCTGCAGAACTGCAAAAGCCATGAGTCTGGAGAAGTGCGTATTCTCCGGTGAGCTGGGAAAGACCATTTATTAAAGGTGTGTGAAAGCAGAGCAGAAAAGGCTTTCCTTGGCTGTGCTGTTGCACTGATGGGGGGATGGGTTAAACACAGCTTCACGGATCATACTGTAGCTAAACTGGGGTTTGAACTCACCAACCTTCGGAGTCAAGCAATTTAGAACATTTTCTGTGTGCTTGTGTATGTATGTATGTATGTATGTATGTATGTGTGTGTGTGCAAGCGTGCGTTTGCATGCGTGTGGCTGGATACCTCTGAGTTCCTGTAGTCCAGTAGGAGGTATGTAGCCATGACCTCGTTGTATTTTTGGTTAATGAGAGAGTCCTGGATCTCCTCCTGAGAGTAACCCATCTGCAGCATCATGTCTGAGGGCAGAAGAGAGATGGAATTACCACTGGAACCACAGCACTGACCCCAACATCCACATCACACCCACACACCAGGGGCAAGGCCAGTATTCATCTCGGGATCAGTAACGTATGCATACAAAGGCATGCACATGGACAGACACACAAGGGCAAACTCACACACAACCTCACACAGAAAATCTCCCAAACAAAGAAGGGGGTGAACCAAAGAAATGCCCACGCACAAACACACACACACACACACACACACACACTCTGTATCTTTACGAAGTGGGAAACGGAATCCTGCTCCCACCCCCCCTTTCCCCCCCAGAGAGACCCACGACCGCACCCGTGCCCTCACACCACACCCCACCCGGCCCAGAGTGCAGCGCCCCCCGCAGGACGCCGGCCCCACCTCTCTTCCAGCCCTCTGCGCCACCGCGCGGCTGACCTGTCCTCCTGGGGTCCTTATAGTCGGGCTGCGGCTCCAGGTACGGCTTCAACTCCTCCTCCTCATGGCCCACGTTCATCCAGCGGTCCTTCATTATCTGCTGCTGAGAGAGAGGGGGGGGGGGTGAGAGAGAGAGGGAGAGAGGAAGAGAAGGAGAGAGAGGAAGGGGGTAAGAAAAAGAGCGTAAGAAGGGTGGAGGTGGAGAGAAGTAAAGGCACAGAGGGAGAGAGATGGAAAGAGGGTGAACAGGATGGAGAGAGGGGGAGAGTAGGGGTACACAGGGGGAAGGGTGAAAGAAGGAAAATGAGGACAGGGGAGGAGAAAGGTCAGGAAACGGCATGGAAGGGTTCAAGGCTGGGGGGCTCACCACAATGTAATACAGTCCAATCCCAGAATGTGAAACTGCCCCCTTTTCCCAAAGTAAAAGGCACTTAAGTTTAGGGGCATATATTTCCCAATGTGATCTTATTTTTTTAACGAGCTTGTGAGCCAAAATAAATGATGCTGCCTCTCTCCCTCTGCTGTTGCTACACTTCATCAAATTAATTGAACAACTTCAGAACAGAGTAGTGACTAATGACTGAGTCTGGATGGAGACTTCCTCATTCTCCCTTTTGTACTGTCTCCCATCTTGTAAGTACTCTCAGTACCAGGCCAGTAGCTGGCCCAGTGAACCTTGTGGTTTGAATATGCCATGACATTGGGCTGAGAAGCACCATGGTACACATACAGCAGGAAAATGCATGGAAGATGCCTTTTGAAATTTTGATGAAAAACTTGGCTTTAAACAAAACCGATATAATCCCAATTACAATTTGTATAAAAGGTACCTGTGAAATACCCTCATGGGGTTCAGTTAAATTAGGGGTTGTGGACATAATGTGATGTAATTATAAAAGGGGTGTGTCAGTGTTATAGACTAAATGATGTCAATGTGAAGGGGCATGGCTAGCAGCCCTTATATGGACGGCCACTGACCTCTAGGCTTCCCCTCTTGGTTGGATTGAGGATGAGGAACTTCTTGAGCAGGTTCTCGCAGTCTGTGGACATGTAGAAAGGAATCCTGTACTTCCCCCTCAAAACTCGCTCACGCAGCTCCTGGGAGGATACGTGAGGGAGTGCGAGGGAGAGAGAGCGAGGGAGGGGGAGAGATGGTTGGAGGAGAGACAAAACAGAGAGGTTTTATGTTAGTTGATCCCAACACACTCTTCCCCTCTCACCGATAACAGGGGTGTGATGTTTGCCCCTGATTTTTCTGAGTAATCAGGATAAAATACATATTTTAATAACCTAAAGTATTTGGAATTATTGTATCCTTGCTGAACATCATTCTCCTGCCATCAGCGGAGTGTGAAAGCTTGGAATTTGTGTTCTTATGACACACACATACTTTGGTTTAAGACATTTCCAGTATGAGATGACAATTTCCTGATTAATTAAGAAAAGTCACTGAAGAACACCTCCGAAAACAGAAGCAGGAAATGACCATGGTGCTCAGACCATTACGACAGAGACAGACCATTACTACAGAAAATAATTCCGGTCTGAAAAAATCCTGAATAACCAATCAGGAGAAACCAATAATAAAAAGGTCCATCCCAGCTCAGTACCCCCGCCCCCCCGTCCCCACCACACTTCTCTGCCACACCTTGAGGTTCTGCCCGTCAAAGGGCAGGGAGCCGCTGACCAGCGTGTAGAGGATGACCCCCAGGCTCCACACGTCCACCTCGGGCCCGTCGTACTTCTTGCCCTGGAAGAGCTCGGGGGCCGCGTAGGGGGGGCTCCCGCAGAACGTGTCCAGCTTGTTCCCCAGGGTGAACTCGTTACTGAAGCCGAAGTCGGCGATCTTGATGTTCATCTCCGCATCCAGGAGAAGGTTCTCTGCCTGAACGAGACAGAAAGAGAGATTGAGAATGACGGGATAAGAGTTGCCGTGGCGCATATTTCAGAGGGAGGTCATCATTGCGCACCGTCATTTTCCCACACGCCACACCCCCTTACTAACTCACCTTCCAATCAACCCTCCTGCCCTCACCTATCTCATCTCACCTGCATTCCTTTCTCTTAATTCCCTCATCCTCACCATCCTATCCTTCTCCTCCACCCTCTAACCTGTGTCCCTCTCCTCCACCCTCTCACCCCCAATCTCACCTTCAGGTCTCTGTGTACAATGCACTTCTGGTGACAGTACTGAACAGCCGAAACGATCTGGAGAGGGAGGGGGGGGGGGAGGAGGGAGGGGGAGAGAGAGAGAGATGGTTAAATGAAGAAAAATAACATGATTTTACACGGCAGGTTAAAACCATCCAGTACTGAGTCTGCAATCTATTACAACACTAAAAATGTCGGATTTCGCAGAAAGGCAGATATTAACACTAATATGAATAGCGTTATAGGGACAGGAATGACAAAACCAGTCACGATCGATAACACTTAGCTTACTGCGGACTAAGGAAAGCTCTTGTTTGAACAGAAGTGGAATATTGCACCAACGATGTGTCATCTTATTTTCACAGTCCGTGCCCTTGTGGAGCTCCACGCGCACTCCTGACGCGTGTTAGCTTTCAGGAGCGCGTCAGCACTCCGTGCAGCCAGGTACTCTCCTGCGCGCGGATCAGCACAGAGACGGACGACGAGGCATCTGGCCCACTGACGCATCACGCGGTGTCTCACCTGTCGGAATTTGGCTCGAGCCTCTTTCTCTTTCATCCTGCCATGAGCGACGAGGTAATCGAACACTTCACCTAATGGGGAGAGGAGGGAAAGAGAGGGAGGGAGAAGGAAGGAAAGAATGAGGGGAGAGAATGAGGGAGGGATTAGATATAAGAAAGGATGCGATATATAGAAGGGAGGTATTGAAAGGAAAGGTATTGAAGGGAAATGAAAAAAATAAGAAATACTGTTAACAGAACACAAAATGGTCTGACGAATGACAGGAACTTCATGCGGGGAAAAATGCTCATGCCCAGTGACAGTACAATGGGTGAACAGCATTAACTGGTCCAGACTATTTCTACCCTTAAAATTGCTTCAGTATCACACTACACATATGAAATATGCTCGATGCCTTCAGTAGATAGCAGCAGTAGTCGATGACCAAGACTAACGTAAACCTGTGCTTCTTTGTCTCTCACACCAGAATAACACAGCTGCAGGTGTTGGGAGATTTATACTGCGCTATCTGCTGAGCCAATCAATTATGTAATCCCAAGGACAACACAGAAGTCAGGGCTAACTCATTCAACACGCAGAGAAAGAGGGCACATGTATGAATGAAAAGTCTTAATTTTATTTACATTCAACTCCTTATTTTCCCCTGATTCACCTTGATACCATTGTATGTGTATCCACTAGTTATCCAGATATACAGCACAATCATATCCCTAATGACAGCTCATCACAGAGATCATTAGTGATTTTTAAATAGCAAATTGTTCATATTATTCTGAATTTTGCGTTTGCCCCACGATATAGTTATTCCTTTGTATGATAGAGCTGTCCGTAATGGTGTGTGTCCCTGGAAATAAAGATGGAAAGAGAGAAGTCCTCACCTCCACTAGCATACTCCATAACCAGATACAGTGTCTTCTCCGTCTCTATGACTTCAAATAACTTAACTTGGAGAAGAGGACAAACAGAGAGAGGTTATAATCATTTTCATTACCACAACAAAAACATCCCACATTATTCACACACCCTTTTCATCCACACCTCTCCCCAATATGCATCTGCTTTTCCATCATCCTAAGTAGAGCGACAATAGCGACTGTTAATTCTGTATGCTGGGAGTGCAACGGAAGGGTTAAGCGCGAACGTTGCACTTTCAGTTTCAGTTCCCTGGAGCACACTCAATATGCAGAAGAGCGGTTTGATATTCAGAAGGTGTGCACCCATGAATCCCATTATGAGGCTGGCTCATGGGGTGGGCCCGCTCTGGCCGAAAGAACTAACTGTACCGAAACTGCAGGAACCCATAAGAAATACACAGGGGAGCGTTGTACTGAAATTGTCTCTACTCATTGAATCGAATGGGGGGGGGGGGGTAAACACTCACCAATATTAGGATGATTCAGAAGCTTCATGATCCTAACTTCACGAAACAGCTGGAGGTTAAACAAATGGGAAAGAAACAGGGAGTTAGTCTTCAGAAAGCGCGTATGAAACCGTACTATGGAAACAAATTTCTGCAGTTTTGTCCATGCGTGTACACCTATGCGTGTTGTCATCTGGGCGTGCACCCTTTGGGTTGGGCAAAGCTGGAGCCCTACATAACATTTTTGGAAGGGAGTGTGTCTGTGGGGTAGGGGGGGGGTCTTTGCATCTCTAATACAGTGCAACCACACCCCTCTGTACAGGAAGTCATTGAGCCTCATTTCCTGTAATTACCCCCGTCTGCCCAAGACCCCAGGGAAAGCAGAGAGAAGTAAACCAAACCAGCCCGACCTAGAGCTTCAGAGGACAAAAGAACGTATGAAAGAAATGGCTATGTGTATTTCGGCGACTGAAGGTGGGGGGTGGCGGCCAGGGTGGAGAGGGGTGATGGAGGAGGGGATAACATTTGGGGGTAGCCCCTGTTGCACAGGACAAGAGTGGATATAGAAATAAAAGCCCTTCTCGCTCACCCCTAAAAAGCTTTACAGTCACAGACACGCCACTCACCTTCTGGAGACTGGAAGAGTTGAGCTGAGTCTTGTCTATGATCTTCACAGCCACCTGGACGATGAGAAAAACCGACCAATGAGCTGGGCAACGCATAGTATTTAGGAGTACAGCATGCAAGAGGGGGTTGCCTTTCAACTTTTGAAGGCAGCAAATACAGACCAAATATTGAAGAGAATGACACAGTTGACCGTTATCAATCGGCTTTGCTGAGGTTTACTTTGACTTTGTACCAAGAGGAAGAGCTCGTGTTATGTCTGACTTTGCATGGTAAAATGGAACAGCACACCAACAGGCTAATCACCAAATCCAAATCCAATTCAAACCTGAAAGGGAGCAACCAAACATATTTTTTAGAAACTATATTTTGCCAAGTGTTGGCCAAGTGAAACTACCATGAAAGAGTTGTACAAACTGCTAATTAGCCTACTTCTTACTGAAAGAAGTTGAACTACAGCAAAGCTTCCTTAAAGAAAAGTGTTGAATTGAAGGCACAGCTATACAAAAACTAACTGAAAACCTCAGAATTTAAAAATACATAATGGCTCCCCCTTTACCTACAATGCAGAATTTAAATAAACAACACCTTGAAACCTCCAGAACCCAGATTTTTCAATCAAATTCAAGCTATTTCAATGTTTTGGAAAACCACGGCAGCCCTCACGGCTGCATAAGCTCAGAGGGCCAAGCAGCCAGATGAAGACTTAGTCCAACACCAATTAAATTACTTAGACCACTGGTCCCCCATGTATGCTGGTTTTAATTTTAATAAAGTTGTTGGAAGCATTGGTTCCAAAGTTCCAAAATTGTGTTTAAACAGATTTTAACATATCAAGCCACACTCGCAACCATTTACTTGAACACCACACTATGAACACCACAATTTGACTTCTTTTAATGACCAGGTGCCAAAACTGAGTTCCCAATTTCAGCAGCAGGTCTACCAAAAGTTGAAAGTTTTTGGCCTTTCAACACAATATAAAACTGAATCCTGAAGTCAGTGCTACTGGAAACTGCTCTAATCACCCATTACACTTCTCTCTTCAAACTGCTGTTGTTAGCTTATAACCCCTTCCTGCTAGGCAACCAATAATAACAGTCTCACCATACCCGAGGCCCATCATTCGTGCACACACCTGTCAATCCTTTAATACAGGATACCACACACCACACAGTCTGCCTACCGTCAGCAGGAGCCTAGCCTCCCCTGGAGCAATGCAGGGTTAAGGGCCCTTGAGCAAGGGGTCTAATCAGCTGTCCGTCACTCTGGGTAAGAGTGTCTGCCAAATACCATTAATGTAATGTAATGAAAGCATGACCACGGATCCACGCACCTCTTTCCCAGTCAGCACGTGTCTGGCCAGCTTGACTTTGGCGAAGTTGCCCTTGCCGATGGTCTTCAGCAGCCGGTAGTTGCCGATGTGCGGCTGCTCGTCTGCCGTGGTCGCGACCGAGGTGCGGCATCGCGGCATGCTCGGTCGCCCCCCCGCCTTGGAGTCCGAGTGAGACTGAGAGGGGAAGACAGGGCAGGACCGATTCACCTCAGAGTTAAGCCCTCAATTCACCACCATCGAAAACAAAGTGACGTTTCCGTTCACTTCATTATTTCACTAGGTTTTGGGCATGAGGGATGGAAATTCTGTTACCAGTAAGTTGACTAATAATATGTTCATAGTAATGTTATTACAGAATCAGAGATACCAATGGGTGGTGGAATTGGAGGAAGTGATAGAGTAATACCCGCAGGCAATGTAATAACTATAGTGCTACAATGCGGCCAATTTGCACTATATTTTAACTTCACTATATGGTAACCTGCCACGCCTAACAGGTAAAGGTTATTAGAGGCCATGGGGGGGAGAATAATAAGAATAGTGGCACCAGAAATAAGCTAATATTACAAATAAAATACAGTTGAATGGGGCTTCTCAGCATTTAATCGAAATGTTAGTCTATGCCCTGATATTGGATATATGGAAGCCACATTAGCCATCGCACTGTACAGAAGAAGTGGGCAGAGCCTTCCAATACGCAGATAAAAAAATTATCCGTCTCGTATACATGCCCCTCCACACATTCTCTGTCCAGACTCCAGAGGCAATGGCTGCATCCTGAACAGGTGAGGCTCGTTTTACTCTTTATGTGCAATGACAGCTGAGTCGGCCATCTTTAGGTCTCACCCCCTGTAAAAGTTCCCTGGGTATTACCTTTCTTACAGCGTTTCCTTTGCTGCGCACACATATGTAAGGTTAACCAATTAAGTTGCAAGACACTGTGAAGAATTTTCTAAATAAGGTAAAATAAGGTGGTATGGGCATCTTGGTCAATTCATATAAAAAGGTACTACTAGGGTTATCTCTATGCTTTAAGACCACCATGGGGAAAAACCATGAAGAAGAAAAAGAATGACTTTTTACCATTAAGTGTGAAACACTGATTTACAGACCCAATGAGCCTCTGGAGGCCACGAGTAGGCCATTAGGCTTTACTGCCGAACATTATCAGCTAACAGCTGTCAAGAAGGGTCAGTGGCTCCTGCATGTGCTCATATCCCCTGAGCCTCAGGGTGATACTTTCAGGTGTTTGAAAAACAGTATTACCTGAGAAGCCAGGGAAAACCTAATCACTGGAAACAGAAAAGGGAGACGACTAGGGTGCTTTGATCTTGGGTCAGCGAGTTAGACAACCAGAAAGAAGGATTCTGTCCCTCAGGATGCCCTACCCCTCGGTCCCCAGTCTTCTGACCCATATAGACAGGTGACACTGCCAGACTTTCTGTGAGAGGGGCAGCAGGTGATAGAGAGTGAAACGGAGAGGTGGTTTATTTATATTCCTAAACCACACTGTGAACCTGTGATTATTCCACATCTACAGACTGTCCAATTAATTGTTCTTTTCTCAATCCATTCTGTAAGTGAAGGGAACTTTTATGGAGAGAGCAGATGAGTTGGTGTTTGGAATGGTTCAGTTCACAGCAGTGGAAATGTAAATCTCTGCCCAATATGACAGTAGAAAAAAACTGCAGTTAAATTATTTTGTGGCATTCAGTAAAGTACAGGTACATTCTGGGCCTGTTTACTTTATATAATGACATATTCTGAGAATAGTGTACTTTCTGCACTCCCAAACCCATCATACCATAGGTTATACTTTATCTACAGAGACACAGAAACAAGCATTTCACCAGAAATAGATTAAATAAATGCAGAAATATTACAAAATTAGGCCTAAACATATCCTCCAAATGTCTACGACAGTTAATCTCATGGGGAGCATGAAGGGCTCTGATTTGACAAGCTTCTGTCTGCATTGAACATCAAAATATTAGCCCTGACTGTTTGAGTGCAATGAAAGGTATTTTCTATATATTTGCTTTAGACTACAAACTCCAGAATACCTCCATATCAGCCATTTTAAAGCAATCACTAAAATACACTAAAAATGAAATACAAAAACAAAAAGTGAACTTGTATACAACAGGAATTATATAAAATGTGAGAAACCATACCAAATTAATACAAATTTCAGATGCTAACATTAATTTAAAGGGAAAACATAGAAAATACACAAAACTAATACGAGTAACTTTGCTCAGTAAAAGCATTTGGCTGAACAATTTCACGGTCGCCTACTGCCATCGTGGAGAGAAGGATGATAGCAGTGGGTGATGTCATCCTGACACCAGAACAAAATTACCAATGTCTTAGTAACAGCCCTCCACTGAGAGCCACTGCTGTTAGATTGCATAACTCTGTTCATCTACAGACATGAGAGGAACAGGACAACTAAGGAAGATGGACTGACTCATCTAAAAGCTTTTCAGCCAAAAGCTCGGTCTCAGAAAATCTGTGTGGGAAACGTGCCCAATTTCATATAAAGGGACCTGCTTCAAATTCTGACTGCTAAGGTTTGAGGAAAAAAGGAGGACATCTTAGAAGTCTGGCTAACAGCTAAAAATGCATTCAAAATAGTCCTTTAATTACATCATTAACCTACCCCAGTAATAAAGACTAGTAACCAGTTCAAAAGTGGTCAGTTCATTGCCTGCCATTGCAAGAGGGGGCAATTATTGCATTCTTATAAGAATAGGAATGTGAGCACAATCTTAGCCCAAAAAACCTATTCTACAATTTTGTACATATCCATACAAATTAAGAATTTGCAAAGTACAATTATCATTTTTGCAATCCGACCAATCAATACTTGAAAACCCCCAAAAAATCTAAAATCTAAAAATCAAAGGGGTTGTCCTGAAGCATTTCAGCTACTTAGTAAAATATCTGCTGTTCCGCACTGGTGCAGAAGGGAACAAGAGACGAACCTGCAGTGATATAACCATGGAATTTAAATCAGCATTTTAGAGTCAATTTATGTGTATTAACACTTTACTGTGCTGCACAGTGAGCCAAAAATATCTAGCCAACACGCACTGCTGAGCTGTGCTGGCCTGCTCTCTATGGATGTGCTCCAGGGACAGGTAGTGCGGGGAGCTGCTACACATGCAGTGAAGATGAGGCTTTTGCATCATTTGTATGCATCTTCACAAGGGGGGAGTACAACGTCCCTAAAGGGAGTGTGTAGTGTACACTGCATATCGCATGTGTGGCCGGAAAGAACACAATACCATGTGTGAACAAGAAGAGAGATAAGAAAGCCAACACCAGCTTGACAACCGCAAACATAAAAAAATCCCTGCTGCCTGTGCATAAAAGCAGTCACCAGAAGGAAACGGGAGGACTATACGGCTTAGAGAAAATAAGGGCAAACCCAACAGACATCCCAAAAGCTTAATGCAAGAGTTCCCAAAGCATACAGTCCAAGGGAGGCAACGTGTCCAACTTACATGCATCCCAACCTCTTCAAAATAATACAGGTCAGTGGATAGGTCCGATGTGATTTAGGGTGGTTCAGTAGTAACTAGCGATCACTGCCAATTCTGTAAAGAGAGATTAAAACAGTTCCATTTTAAAAACTGAGACGAAAATCCTGAAGAAAATCCTTCTTCTTGTCATGTCTTTGACATTTGCCTGGCTATGGTCATCTTTCAATTCCCATTCAACCCAATGGCGAACTACTGAGCAGTGCTTGGCTCATCTTGTTCCTTATATTCCATCCCTGCCAATATCGGTTATTGCATACATTTATTTAATCTCTCGTAAAATGTGAAGAATTAAAGGTACAATAGGATTCCTAACGGTCAAGAGAGGAATTGCAGCAACAAACACCCTCAAACCACAACGATGACAGTGACAAATGCGACAGAGCCTGCCGCCTTTTCTTGGTGTTGTAATAAGAAAAAGTTTGGAGAACAGGTGACATTATGAAATGTTGACTTTAGAGTGCTGCACAACACTTGATACGTTTTGCCTTTTTGAAGTTTTCACTTTAGCTGACCAACTATATTATGAGCAAGCAACTTATTTGGCTACGGAACTAGCTGGCTATATAATGAAGATATGATGCAAACGATGCAACTGCAACTTACAGTTTGAGACAAACAAAGGTTTAGCTCAACGCGCATGACTGAACACGTAAAGAGATAAAAGGATTGGGTAGCTGCCCAAATTGAACTCCAGACAATGATCACTGAAACTCTGTATACTATTGCTTATTATCTAAGCGAGGAATACATATCTAGTTCTAAAACGATACCAGTTTGTTATCGGTAGCAACAAGCAAATTAGCTATTAGTTAGCGTGCTGAATTTACAAATATCCACCTGAGACACAACCCGTGTGTAACAATCCTCGCAACTCTCGCTACTGTTTGTATTGCCACAGGTGGATATTTGTAAATTTGTTGAACTATGGCTAATTTGCTTGTAGCTACCGACAGCAAACTGGTATTGTTTTATAACTGGATATGTAGTCTTCACTTGGATAATAAGCAATAGTATACAAAGTTTCAGTGATCGCTTGTCTGGAGTGCAATTAGGGCTGCTCCACACAAATAATCAGAATAAGCCCCGACGCAATTGTGGCAATTAGAACCATTTTTCAACCAATGAGCTTGAATTATTGTACAGCCGTGCAATATTTTGGTACAGAGTGACGGCCCATCAACTGTATATTTTGAAACCAGAATTTAGGGACTATAGACACAGGCAGAGGGTGAGTCAACATGTCAGTGAGACTTTTTCAACAATTGGAATGGGACAGTATTTACAATGTTCTTGTAACAATGTTTTAACACAAAAACTTTACCTATTGTCCCTTTAAGCTGTACGTTTACCCGCTAATGGATAATTCAGATCATTGGCACACAGTGTAATCAAGGAAGATTAATGAACAGACTGAGACCAATGCAGTTTAAAGGGAAGATTTCCACCCCACCTATTTTCAGCTCACCAGCCACTTAAAGTAAAATGAATGAAAAGCGAGATTAATAGATTTGGGTAATTTACCTGAGTGTAATTCATCTCACCACCTTTAAGTTCACACTTTCTATGATTCTTTGCTTATTCAGTTGGCCTGTTGAGTTTGTTTTCAATGCCGATGCCACCATTTCATTTTGATACGGCTGTTGGTAATGCCGGTATCAACAGTGTTTAAGAGGGAAGCTAAACCAGTCAAATTGTTAACACCATGACAATCTTACGGTCCACATATTACGGAAGTACGATGCAGAACATCACTATAAAAAAATACAACTGCCACTTGCCTGTGGTTCAAGTAACCACAGTGAATGACAGTGTGGAAACATTGCTGTCAATCATCGCCAAGTTTCAACTGACTTTACACTGATGACAGGGGAGCTGTAATGCAATAACTGATTGACAGGATCATAGAAGGCTCTACTGGCCTGGTGTTAATGGATAAATGAAATGCAGGTGAGAAAACCAAGTTATGAGGTGTCAGGCGTTTGAGGAACATAGCTAATGTGTAACAAAGGAGGCCTGCAGTCTCCTTGACATTCGCAAAAGGAAAATGCTGTGCAAGTCGTAATTATGCACAGAAGACTATATGAGTATATCTGCATGTCCTGACCCTTGTCGCTACGAGCCTTGAGAAGACCCTCGGCTTTCGTGGACAGTGATGGTCACACACTCATTCTCCCATAACATTGCAGCAACATTGTAAGAACACTTTGCAGTTTAGATGGTCTGTCGGTCTGCCCCCCTCCCCTCAAGAGCAAGTTCAGAAGGATCATTCTACTGTCCCACACGTCTGCAGGAAGCTGTGGCAAGCTGAGGAAGTTTTGTAATTAAACTGCTGCGTCTACGGACCAATCCCCTGCGAGGACAGGCGCAGCGGTGGGAGGAGTCAGTGTGCGAGTGCGTGCAGGAGGGAGAGCGAAGGCTGCAAGCCTCCAGCACAAGCGCTGACACGAAGAGACAGCTGTGCGCCATCACACCAGGGACCAAAGACACCATTTCTCATTTAAACCCAGAGCAGCATCTGAGGGGAACGGTTCCCAAGGCGACCGCACTAACGCCAGCCCACACCAAGTAAACACACAGTTGACCTTGTGAACAGGGGAAAGCGATGGCCACCATCGATCTTGGGGAAAAATGCTTTGATTCAGGGGTGCTACACACGTCCAGGCGATCATGAATGGCTTTCTGGGTACCAAAATGTAATATGATCAAAAGTAAATGCAGTCTCTGATTTACTGATCACATCTGTAAATTTCAAGCATAATTTGGCTCAATTTTACACTCAAACTGAGTTTTCTCCGGTCCTGCATAATGCATGGAAGTAGTTGCAATACAGGACTCTCCCAGACAAGCGATGGCACACTTCAGATGCAACAATTACTTCATAGCTCAAGACTGTCAGATCAACTGACGTGAGACTGATTTTTTGGTCAACAACACGGCCTCAACAAACAAATGAAAAAGCAGATTTAAGCAAATAAGGGGTCCAAGCATCAAACAGGGAAAATACCATTTCACTCTTACCTTTAAAAAGTGCAGTTCTATCATTTAATTTTACAGAAAGGAATAAAGGCAAAAGGTGGACCTTGGACCTTGCAGACAAATGTTTTAACAGCCTGTGCCATGCTACAATTCACAAACAACAAAATTCAGAATGGATGACCAGTCCGTTCACAGAATTTAGCTCATATACAATAGATATACAATAGGCTTTATGGAAGCAATACATGACTGCAAGTCCAACACTGCATTTCTTCCATTAAATGAGTAACATGGTGGTTTGTTGACACTTTCTAGGTTCTTATACGCAATTTGTACGCGAGGACATTGAAGAAACACGATGAAAGTATTAAATATATCCGTTCTTTATTTTTGGAGAAGTAGGCATTTTAAATTTATCGTCCTATTTTCAACCGGCTGAATGTTCCCCTCACAGAGCGTCACACGGGGATAAGCACTCCCCTTATCCCTCCCCTATAGCTTGTGTCCCACAGTTTGTGCCGCTGGCCTGTGAAAATCTGTCAGACCAAATCTGTGAAAATTAACAGCTTTCATGAATGCGATATTCCAATGAACAAATTAGTGTAAGCTGCATTTCAATATATCAAACAGTGCAAGAGGTTTTTTAAGTGTTTTTCAATTACTCTAAACGGTGAAAATAGTGTTACAGGCATCATGGGTCACTGAGCCAAAATGTGTTTGTGAGGAGACTGACCTACAGACAATGGTTTCACATTTATTGGACAAAGAGGATAGGAGTCATTGGTATTCATAAACAGGAAGTTAAATGTTCTTCTTAGTGCTATGGTCTCACTCGGAGACCAGTCAGCAGCATGATTGCTCATTGGCTGCAGTATCAGAACAGACGGCATCCACATCATGACAAGGCCACACCCACAGCAGGAGAAAAGACCGCATGCACCATTGACCTTCATTGAGAATGTGCAGTCTTCACCTTAGACGAGCAAATCTTGTAGGTTTCCTCTCAAATTTGCACTTGTATAACAAATAATATCATGCGCGTCTACTTCGATAATTTGTTCCCTTTTCTTTTTTTAAATCACTTTTGTAAGGATAGGCCATTCCACGCTGCACACATTGTACTTGTGTAGCTAGCTGATGTTGTTCAGGTAGCTGGCTTGTTGGGTCCATTCAAATTTCAAGAGTAAACATCAAAGTAAATATCAAAATATGGTCACAATCCCATAAGAGATAGTTTTTCCATCTTTACTAAGGTCAGTCGATACACAGCCGGTGTATGTGCAATGTCAGGTTAATCAAACAGTAACTGATGCCACGTTCATATCCAATACTACAATGCGCAACAGGATTAGTTTGGGAGCTGGCCAAAGAGTGCATGTTCCACATTTCAAGTCAATGGGACTTGCGCTTCATAAGAAATCAATCTTTAAGTATTATTGTTAAAATTGAAAAATTTGGAATTAATTATAGCGCCTTAAATGGATACAGCCAAACGGGTCAATTTCACAGGCTTGCCATAAATCTGTGTTTTAGCAAAGCAACTTCTGCTTCACAATTTAGTTAGGGACCGGCAAGTAATACATATCAAGTTACCAGCTAAACGGCAGTGCTTAGACCCTGTTCAAGGAACAGTAACAGTGGGACATTTTCTGCACTCACATTTTGGCCTATCTTCGAATAAAGGGGGGCAAACTTTCTTTTTACAGACACAAACAAAAGACCGCTCGGTGTTCCACTGAAACGCGGGCTATGCCAAGTAAACAGTGTCTTTTCAACACCAGAATATTTTTAGAGAAAAACTGTTGTTTGAACAAGTGGTGTACTCACTGTCATGCTATGCCACTGCAGTGTGCCAGTGCTGAAAGCATGTAATTGCATAGAAAGAGGGAGAGAGAAAGAGGGGGAAGAGAGAAAAAGGGATATGTAGAGGTAGGCAATAAGACTAACAGCAGTACAGTTCTCTCACACATGCAGTCACTCAGGAGACGTTTGGCCACTTGAAGCACCACTTCAAATTCTCTAGAGAATTAAAAAATGCATTCCCAAATATTAGTCTGCTTAAGCATACAAGCGAGAAAGCATCTGCAAACTTCCTTCCCATGAGTAGCATCGGCCTTAAAAAAAAAAAAAAAAAAAAAAGGGTCCTTGCAAGTAAAAGCAAAGCACCAATTCCAAATGTTTCCCTCTTCCTAAAGACGCAATATGAAACTATTTTTACTGTAAAAATGAATAATTCAAACGGTTAACAGGGGAACATTTCCACTGTAAAAACCCAAGTAATTCCTGGTGCTGGCGTGTGCAAGTCTGATCAATCAAGGGGACAACAGAACTATGAAGAGAAAGCTCTGTCCAGTGCTAGTCTGCGCATTACCCTGAGGTTCAGTCAAACCCTCGATGCTGCTCCCTGGGTCCTCAAACCACAAAGGGGAGCTCACTTGAGCGGATCAGATCTTACTCATAATGAATGACTAATGATGAAGAGACACACAGTGGACCAGCAACAGGAGACACTATGACAGGCAGGCAGAAGGGAGTACAGGAAAGGACGGAGATAGAAGAGGAGGGAGGGAACGACGACAGAATGGAAGGCAACCTCGGCGCACGACAGCAACACAGAAGGTCAGCGTAACTGTGGGAGAAACGCATTACTAACCGCGACGATAACCGATTCCTCACTCGAAGCCATATGAGGCCATGGAGGTTCTCTGAGGAGGCCGGAGAGAAGGGCATGGAGGGGGTGGGAGAGACGGAGAGACTAACAGACAGATGACAGGTGGGGCACAGTAAATCCCAGCTTCAGTTAAAACCATAACAAACTCTGGCGCCCGTTTCAGGCCGTGGGTTCTGACTGCAGATTTGTCTCAGGTTCTGCAATGCCCACCTGCTGTTCGTAGTGGTGTGAAGCGGAGATCTAATGCACTTTAGCGAAACACAATCTTGCCATTACTGCTTTAACAACTCTCCCAAAATGTTACACCACATCTATAGCAACGACCAGTCAAAAGTCAAGAGGTTAGGCTAAACTGTTCTCCATCAAAGAGCTGACAAGCTAGTAGAAGAGCCAGTATCTCCAGAACACAAATTCAATGAAGCTAATGTTTTGGATGTTCTTTACTGAATAAATAAAGAATATTTACACAAAGTTTGAACAAAACTGGAGTCAACTCCCACACCTCTGGTTGATTTTACACGGAATGACTCAAGATAAATCCTAATAAAGGAAAAAACCATCCCCTGGTAATTTTTATAGCACAGAAATGTGACACCCCCCTTTAGGAAAAATAACCACACTGCCAAAACATAAAATTAGGGCCTACATTACGACCAACTTAGGTGGCCACCACAGTGAAAGGAAATATGAGTTCATGTTCATATGTTTGGATCATATTTTATCAGTCTGGTCAATTTTCATCAATAGAAAAATGACCCACACCCTTTTTCTCTGGGGGTCACTATTATCTGACACCTGCAGGTACTCTGCTTGCAATTCTCATAAGGTCACAACCCATTCGCCTCCCCCCCCGCCCCCTCACTTTCTCCCCCTCACTTTCCCCCCTCTTACAAGTGTTTGTGCTGCCCAAGGTAGCCTAATAGCCATTTATAACTCTGCATACGGCCTTTGCAGGATGACTTTCGACAACGTTTAGACATTAATTGCAAAAAGAAACACCGCCGTACTGCTGGATTTGAGGATTGATTTTGTTGAGGTTCCTATTCTTTGTCTTTAAGGCGGCATGAAGAAAACTTTCACACGTCGCGTTCTTAAACACAGTCATTTGGGCTGTGGGGAGGACGTGGGCGAACACGCAGCTGCGATGGTGGTTTTCGTCTCCTGCGGATAGCGGCACACGGCGTGCAGTGTGTGTGTGTGCGTGAGCGCGTGAGTGTGTGTGCGCGTGAGTGTGTGTGCGCGTGAGTGTGTGTGCGCGGGCGACGCGGGGACAGGCTCCGCCGTGCACGTCTCATAAGGACCGGGCCGTGCTTATGTAACATCAGAGCAAATCTGTGCTGCGCACCTCTCCCACCACACCCGCCCATTCTGCTCCACACCAGCAGACATCTGGAAAAACTGCACCCGGATGCGTCGAGGTCTCGGACACGCACCCAGGATAAACAAGCCCTGACGGCCCTTTCCGCACAAACGGGCACGCGCCCACTCAAGTCAATTCCTACGGACGACGCGATCGATTAAACACACGAATGCGGGCGCTCCAGTGGGAGATACAACTGGCATTGCATCACAATCTGACCGTTAAAGACAAGGAACAAACAAATCATTTAGACATGTTCTAACTGACACGCATGTACACACGTTGACTGAAGGCAGCAGGTGAACCGGTTCCACGGGTTGCACAACTCGGTCCTTCCTTCCTTTTTTTCTCCTCTCCATATCTGCTTTAGTTTGTTCCTCATACTTGGGCCGCCCTGCTCGCCCACGCACACAGCTGCCTTCCTCCACGCTTCCATCAGCAGACCGTGTTCTCTGAAGTGTTAGCCCTCCCCAGTTCACCTCCACCTGCCTGCGCGACTTCAACAGAATCTGAGAAAATTAGCCTGTGTTGCCACGGAAACAGAGAATACCAGCGCCGCGTGCTTCCAATCGCTTTGCCGGTTTCCTTCACGCGGGTCGCGCAAAGCAGGGAAAAAAGGGTTTCTCACCGCTGTCGACATGGACATTTTCACGCCCGCCGCCCCCAAACCGAACTCATCAGAGAAAGAGAGGCAGAGGAGGACTGCAGCGGCACATCGGCCACAGCAGGAGTGGAGACGGCGACGACAGTCATCTCGCTGTCACCAATTGTCTGACATGACATGTTTCAACTTGACGGTGTGCGGCGGTCAGGTTACTCCTGTTCTTCAAGTGCGTGGCTCTACGGGAAAGCACGAGGGGAGAGGACGGAGAGGCGGAAGGAGAACGCCTCCTGGTTGCCATGACAGGGTTGCCACGGAGACCTGTTGCTCAAAACTGCCCAGTTATGCTTTGCTGTTCTGGTCTCTCTGGCACCTTCTTGTTAACCCTGTTTTACCACTCAGCAGTCACAACAAAAATGGAGAAGAAAAATAAAAAATAAAAAAAACACTCAGCCGTCTGACATGACTGGTTATACACAAACATACACATACAAATACATCAGACATTTACAAAGAGACATTGTTCAAGCAGGAGAATACAATAAACATCCCGCCTCATGCATACATGCACGCACACAACAACAACAATGGAACATGACACTGTTGTGATACACCAAGCCATGAATTGCTCAAGGGGGACAAATGTGCAGGCATTAATCTATAAAACCATGCACTACAGCTGGCCTGTTGGCTCTTCAGTTTTCAGGCATTACTGTACACAAAGAACAGGGCTTTGGCAAAACCGAATTTAACAACATAATCCGGTATTCCCAACACTGCTCTGCAAATTCGCATTCCAACAATCGCAGGAGGAAATAATTTTTTAAGCGGTGAGATACAGCGACATACACAGAAGGGAAAGACTGAAAGGAGGAAAGACTGAAAGGAGGAGAGACAGTTAAAGGAGGTGCGGGTAAGCCTGCAGGTCATTCATCAGGTTATAAATATCACACAGTGTCTATTTCCAGGGAAGGAAGAGACAGCCAGGAACACAAATAGACACCAGCTGAACTCTCCCCCGCTCTATCCCCAATCTCCCTCTACCCCTGCCCCCAAGAAACCTCCTCCCTGTAAAGGGTGGGACGGTTTACCCGAGTAAACGAGGGCTTGCTGGGAGATTGATTGTGTGTGTGTGTGTGTGTGTGTGTGTGTGTGTGTGTGTGTGTGTGTGTGTGTGTGTGTGTGTGTGTGTGTGTGTGTGAGAGAGAGGAGGGCACACAGGTTTTTTGGGGTTTTTTTTTTTACATTTGCCCACTCATATGGTGTATTCACATTTAGCACCCTCTCCCCTCCGGCTAAAAATGCTTCTATTCATTATGTCTCTGCCTTGTAATGAAGGCATCCGTGTGTTATGGGGCAGCCGCAAATATTCCAGTACAGCTCACCAGTTTTAATCTTTTTATTATTTCCAGGAGAAATGTGAATTTATGCTTGTGTAACACATTTCAAGGTTATATCAATAACCAAGCTGAAATACTGAACTGTCATAAAAATAAGTTCATACCTTATCAATAGTTAATTTCAGTAAGTAGCATCCTCGTGATAGCATTAGTCGCATTAGGTAGCACATTTACTAGGAAGGTTTTTTTCGTAATATGTGATTATATGCCTGTTCTTTTATTGGCCTAAAATGAAAAACTGTATTATGCATTTAATCCTGCAATGAGTATCGACTTAAATGACACTCCAATGTCAGAATACATGATACGATATTGCCAATTTGTAGGCTCTCGTTTGGAGCACACATTTACTGCTTGTAGGCCAAAGCAAGCTGCATATGCAGGTGCATCACGCCCCTTACAAACTGGGATGCATCACCCATTTGTATTCCTAATGGTTTTAGTTTAGCACAATTCCATTTATTTTACCGTTTTCATTGAGTGCAGCACAGTATGAGACATGAAAAGAAATCCAAAGGACAAACCAATGTCCCTACACCCAGTGTCGGTAACTCAGGCTCTATGCAACAAGCTGACCACTGCCAACAGAAAAACTGAAAGCCGAAGCAGAATGGGAGGAGAAAAACTATGTTTAAAGAACTACTTCCTGGGAAACCTGGGAAACCTGGCAACCCTGGATCATGGAGAGATGAAAAAACTGGATTTCCAGCGTAGGTCGACTTCACAGGCAAAATGAGGTCGTTGTTTGATCATTCATCACCTTTTTTAAACTGCCATGTCAAAGCTGAACTCAGACGCCAAAAACAAGCCTCCCATGCATGCCGCCTGCAGTGGCTGGTGCGCTGGCAGAAGGAAGGAGAACATTTCCCCATAAACTGCTCAGCAGCCTCAAACTATCTTCCTCAATATCCTAGCAATAGTCATCCCACTTGAGAAAGAGCAAAAATACAGGCGCAGGCAATAGGTAATTAAGTGAGCAGTGAACACAGGGAGACAGCACTTCCCCTCCTGCTCCATCCTATCATTTCTATGGACTGATTTTGTTTGTCATTTCTTTTTTTAAGAAGAAACAACAGAAAGATACAATTTCACCATCTGCTTCAAAAACTAGAATGAGAGGCACAGAGCGAGAACTGATGGTCACTTTGAGAAGGGGGGGGGGGTCTACATTTCAAAGAAAGCGAGGAGGAGGAGGAGTCAACACAAGCTTCTAAAGCAACCACTCTCCTCTCACACCCCTCATCAGCTATTTTTAACTGAGTGTGCATGAGAGGGGGATGGAGAAAGAAAAACTTGAAAGGAGGAACAGAGAGGAACAGAGAGACCAAATGTGTGACAGGCAAGATTCAATTACCATGCCTAAAATCTGAATGACCAAAACATGGTAAATATGAAAGCTGCTCTTAAGACTTGCTAACAATGATGGGCATGAACACTTAGAGAAACAAGTTTCATCACAAAGATGACACGCAAACCACAAACATGTCACCACACCACTGTCACACACACACACACACACACACACACACACACACACACACACACACACACACACGGCCTTGATGAGCCAACAAAATGGAGAGCAACATCAATCCTGTCTGCACTGCTCCCAAAGCCGGCTCATCCAGAAAGGCTGGTTTTCAGAGAGAGAAAGAGAAAAGGCATACGGTATATACAAATTTGTTGATATTAGAATAAATGTCATATACCATCTGCATTCAGAAAAGGTCCTTTTGAGATGCCTGTGCATCTTTGTCAAGCCAATATTCAGGATATCTACTATAAACTACTAAACTACTCTTGACAACCTAAGCTTCAAAAAGACATTATTTAGTTTGCCTTTAACAGTACAATTGTCCAATAGCAACCATACGCATCATATAAGGGACTTTACAGAGCAATTTTCTTCAGCGATACAGAATACACACTTGATGTTCATAGATACTGCACTCTATGGTGAGATTTATACGTGTTCTTCATACATCAGTGCTGAAAACCTTTATTCTCATGCTTCTTAGTGCAGTTGTTGCTTTCACTATAAAGTTATGGTTTAGGCAATGGTAATAACATCAACTCGAAGATGTTAGCAGACATCTAGATAACATCAAATTACAACCATTTTCAAAATCAATGACTGAATGTTGAAATGCTATAATTTTTCAGTAAAATGGGTTTTAAACTTAGTTACTTGATATATACCATCCTGCTTGTTTCCTGGCAGGTCAAGGTAGCCACAATTTTTAATTTGTTCTATGTTGGGATTTTAGTGGAATATATTTAACTCATGTGAACCTTCCAGGACCAAGAGTCACTTCACTGCCCTGTGTTGTACTCAACTATACAAAGACACAGACAAGACGCAGAAATAGCGTGTCACTGTTAAAAGACTGTAAATGCCAGCTGTTCACACTGCAAGCTACACTGGCAGCGTACAGCAAGAAAAAAATCCCTGACCCCCTGACGAACTGGGATGGAAGTGGTTGGTAATGTCTGCATCACGCACTGCACAAAAAAGGCCAATACAAGCTTGGCGGACTGTATACTTTACCAGCCCACAGAATTAACCACTTTGAGCTTATCAATGATCCTTTCAAATCCAATTCTGGAAGTTAAAGCTGTGTGAACACTACACTGCCACAAGCTGCTGTCCCGCTTCCAGAATAAAACTACAGGGCTTCTGTGTCTACACTTGAGCCTGATATAACTTAATTAACGGTTCAGCGCAGGGTTGCAACGGTTGTTTCTTTTGTAGACCATGGGGTATTTCCTACACCAGTCATTGGGATCCACTGTTCGAATTGGAAGACACAGTAGCAAACAGTTAGCTAGCTACTTTCTCACAATTCGAACACTGGATCCCAAGGACTCGGGTAGGAAATACCCGAGATAAATAAATAAAACTTTAAATATTTGTAATTCATTCAATTAGCTATACAAGTAACGAATAATCTTGCAGCATGTTACTGAAGGCTCGCTACGAATAACAGTAGCAAGCCCTCAACCTAGCTAGACAGTTTTGAAATGAAATGCAAACTTATCTAGGATAACGTTAACTTGACGTTGACCCAGCAATTTAGCAGTTTGCGGTAGCTATTTCGGTCACAACACGACCCTTGTTAAATAGCTAGCTAACGTTAGCCTAGTGAAGCACTGCATGGTAACGATAGCTAGCTAGATAGCCAACAATAGAAATGGCTAGCTGGAAAATGTAGCGTTTCAATATAGAGCTAGCTGTTGTTAGCCACGTCTCAGATTGGTCAAATCAACCAATGTTGCAAATAAATGTTTACATAACTCGTAAATAACCGTTTAGTATGCCAAGATAATCCAGTTAGTCTCGATACAAAATACAGTTTAACGTTAGTGCTCGCTCGCGATTGCACTAACATTAGACAGTGAAGTTAAAATAGTAAATATTAGCACAGAAAAGAAACCAGTACGGGAAGTATTAACAGTTTACATCTTAACACAACAACGTGCGACCGTTATATTAAATAACGACAAACGTGGCGTGTTCAACGTTATATCCGCCACATTTGAGTTGCTGGAGTTCCCATACGTTACCTGCTAGGCGCTAGATATATGCTTAGCCTAGGAGGTTAGCTAGATAGCCAGTTAATGTAGCCTAGTAAAAAAAATATAGCCTAGCTATATCTGCGGTGCTCACCAGACTGATGTGGTGAGCTTCCAGATAAGTGTTTTAGCTAGCTAGCCTTGTGCAGCTACTTTCTGTTATTTATATCAAGACAGAAACCCATGGCTTAGTAGCTGACATTAACTTAATGCAATAAGCAAGATTTATATCCAATATGCTAACTAGCAACTGTAACGTTAGCTCGCGTTAGTTAGCATGCTCAAGTAGCAGCTAGCTACGGGCTAGCTAGTGCGCAAATTCGATAGGCGAAGTTAGCGGTCTCTTCGCATTCAACAAGCAGCCAGACACTTTCAGTTCTTATTAATCAGCTAACGCGTTATTCTTACCTGGTCTGACGAAAGCTCATTGACTGTTAACAATGGCGTCCGTGCTGACATTTTAAGAAATTCTCAAAAGGGAGGGGGCAATGGGGTCACGAAACTGGAATTCAGAATCTGACGCACATTTGTTTGCAATGCCAGTCTGGAAAAAAGTTGAAAGCTGGCAGTTATAAGTTAAGGTGATCAACAAGTTGAAATCCTCATTAGTATATTGCTGGTATCCGTCCGTCCGTGTCCGTAATGGTGTGGCTGCTAATTAGTAGCCAGCTAGCTGAAGTTTTTTTTTTTTTTTTTTTTTTTCAACCGTCAATGAAAATATACATATCTATCTTGTAATAACAAATATATAGCCTTGCTATGCTAGTTATCGGATTGCTAGCTCGGTCAGAAAAATAAAAATCCAGGGAACTTGATAAAAACTGTCTGTTGTGGTTACATCTGTGTAGGTTAGCTTTTAGTTGTCCATTTCTGATAGAGGAAAACGAATGACTTCTGTACCCGAAGAAATTACTTAGCTAGCAGCAAGCCAACACTACCTGCCATGTGTCAGAAATGAGCATCTGCTAAAGCAGAGTGCATTTCCCGGTAAGGTCTTCAACTCGAGCCTGGGGATTCACACTTTAGGCCAGCCTAGTGGGACCTGACCCACCATCGCCGAAGAAATAACAAAACAAAGCCAATCAGTTAGCTCTAGCTATAGTTGGCCATTTAGCCAATCATAACCCAACCGTGGAGAATTAAGTACATTTCAGAAGCCAAAGAAATCCAATATGGCCCAACAGCTGGGCTGTCCGTAACTTATGAAAAACAATCCAAGACGCTCGAATACCCAAAAACAAAAAAGAAAAGTCGACCAGCTTTCCTGGCTAGAGCTAGCTTGCTAAACTGAAAGAAAAAAAAAACGTCGTGTTGCAGTAATGAGGCGGAAGAGGCTGTGATTGGGTGTAAGCCAATGTTTCTGAAAGCATCCGATAAGGTTCCGTTCTCCGTCTTCTCGGTGATTGATTGGGCTCATAGGCTGTGGATCGTCTGATCTTTGGAGGTGGACGACGGTTGTTCCTGTGCTCGAAAGGAGACTGCTGTTCTGAATCTTGTGCGCTAGGCTAGCTAGCGTGGTACCGGAACAAGCGCCAGCCAGGTAACATGGCCGCCGTATAACCAAGAGGAGTGTGAGGGGAGGCGGAGAGCACAGCAGAGTGTACGTATGCTGTATCTAACTGTTCTTCGGAAACGATCGGTGGCACTCGGCCGACCGGCTTTGGACAGCACTCCGTCAGAGTGATTATCTCAAACTTGGTCCTGGGGTCCCATGTACACATGCCGATTTTGGTCCGACTGTAATTGCAATCCCAAAATTTTAGTCATTTAGTCATTCATGTTTTTTAAGTATGCGATTTCCATGTTTAGAGGGATTATTTACCCTTAAGCCACACAATGTCAGAACGATGTAAGTCTCATGTTCACATTGTGCTTATTGTGCTATATTACAAACAATTACATACAAAGAGGTACCAAAATGTTTTAACTGATCAAATTAAACACTGAGGTGAATCAATTGGCTCGTATTTAGATTTTTGAACAATAAATTAACTAATTAGGTTGTGTTCCATTTCTTACAGATTTTCCCCCCTTAAACACATTCACACAATGCAGGTTTGGCTTGTTATTATTTGCTTTGTGTTTAAATCTATCAGATGGTTTGTTTTAGAGGCCATAGCGCCACACTTTCAGGAATTAGTGATTCAACTCTAATTTTAATTAAATTAAAACATATTTTACCTTTCTGTGTAATTGTTTGCAATATACCACAATGTGAATGTGGGACTTTTATTATTCATGGAATGCGTTGCTATTTCAAACACAATGTGTTTTAAGAGGGTAATCCCTCGAAACATACACACACACACACACACACACACACACACACACACAAAACCTAATTAAGAACAAAGACATAGAAAAACAGTTTCACAGACACAGAATAAACATAATTCAAAATAGTACTTAGTCTAGGATAGGGGTGTGAACGGTTAAACATTTAAACAGTTACAAATGCACAAATTGGTTGGACAATTGAAAGAAAGAATCTGACTGCATTATAACTTCCGTCAGACTAGTCCGAGCAAGCAGTCTTCAGCTATTTCAGGATGTTAAGAATGCAAACACCACAGTGAATTGAATGCTGCAGTATTAGAGTTATCAAATAATTGTGTTTACATGTAGCTGTTGGTTCACTTATGGCGTATTGTATGGCATTGTTTCAGCTTCACAGAGGACTCTGTTTATTCCTTGACAGGCAAATTCAAACTCAAACTGAATGTAGCCTTCCACTATGCCGTATATATTAAAAACAAATTAAGCAATACATCATTCCAACCATTTATTTTTTCTAACTTACTTAGCCTAATATTGAAATCATTATCCAGCGTTTTTTTTTACATTTGTGTTCTATATATCTCTGGTTTACCTACATTTTCCAGGACCGTGTGGTTGAATTATTTCTAAAATGAGGTCAAATTGTTGGCATAAAAGAAAAATCTTTAGACCAGACTCGAAAAAGGATCACATTGATCCTGTCACCACAAAGCTTGCCCTGCGCCATATAAAATCAAATGCATTGGCAAAGTTACCTAAAAATCTAAGCCAAATTGTATAGAAACCATTCCCATAAAAGTAAAATCATTAGACCAGTCAACTATGGTATCTGTAGGAAATCCCATTTTTATATTTACTGTTTTGCATTTCCATTGGATTCCCTGCCTAAAATAGACCAGATGTATCATGTAGCTACCATGACACAGTGTTATAATGTTACTGCATATCAAGAAAATATTGGACATTGTGTGACCACAGAATTTTGAGTGCATAATCCTGTCTGTAACAAAGTTCTCAGCAGATTGGAGAACATTTCATGCAATCCAGTCTGTCTGGCAGAAGCCAAAGGGAAGAGGGATGAAAACACATTGAATTATCATTTTAACCAATGTATTAAAATAATGATGCCAGCATTTCTGGGCTTTAACTACAGACTGCTGGATATCAGTGAACATGAAAATGTAAATGTAAATCGCTAATTTGGCAATTAGGCTATTATTATTATTATTATTGTTGACATTTAAATTAAACTATTTTAAGATGACCCAAAAAGTTTGAAAATGCAATTACATTTTTGTCAGTAAACTGTTTTCAAGATGGGGTGGTAACCATTTACAAAAACTGATTATTTGTCACGTCCCTAGTCCAGGACTAAGATGAAAGGTTTACGATGCAGAATGTGAGCCTTTAGAATCTTTATAATCACAGATTTTAAAGACAGGACCACACACAGAAAATTGCAAAAAGACACACACAGTAAAGAGCACCACGTCCAGAAACTTCCCGAACACATTTTAGAATAACAAATACAGGTAAAGGAGCATACATTTGGCAAAGACGGTGTGCAAAGACAGAGATTTCCAGTGCACTGGATATGCCTTAACATAGTTATTTTATGATATTTTCAAGGTAAAAATCCTGCAGAGTCTGCCTTTTATGTGTCTGTGAAACTGACCCACAGTGGCTTTGATGCAATAGCACCACTCTCACCAATTCCAGCTACTTCAGTGCTAATATCTCCCCCTTGTGGAGAAATTAGCAAATCCTTCAGTCAGTCAGTGAGTGAGTGAGTGAGTGAGTGAGCGAGCGAGTGAGTGAAAGAAAACATAAAAGTGATTTATTTTCAAGAAACAAGTTACAATTTGCAGATCCATATTTGGCCAAAGTAGAAATGACCACTTACTATTTAATGTTATTATGAATAACCAAAGCCCAGACTATAGGCAAAATATGCTATAGTCTATGATCATTGAGTTCTTTGTAACTATCCATTATATTGGCAGATGGCAACACCATCTTTGAGACTGCCTTTCACAGAACACCATAATTACCCATCATTTGTTCACACCTTGACGTGATTTGTAATGAGAAAGGGCCAGACAGTGGGCTCCAGAATTATTGGCACCCTGGAGCCAGAATAAACTAAATTAAGAAAGTAAGTAAAAGTATCTAGTTTTCCTGTATGTTTGAACATAAAATGTAGACCATTATCCATGTTTTTTTATTATATGCAGCCTTTTTTCTTATTTTTATAAAGGGTGCCAATAATTCTGGAGCCCACTGTATATAGTTATAATGAACCTCAATGGACATATCTCCAAAATACTACAATAAAACCATTTAATATTTGGTATGTATTATATTCTTGTCCACCAGAAAGCAGTCGAAAGTGTGAACTAATTATGGAAAAAATCCAGTGTAATCATGGACACACAAGAATACTTTTGCAGGCATTTAGATTTGAGATCAAAAGATGAATACGCAACAAAAGCACAGATGATCCAATTTTATTTTATTTCACCATTTTACAGAAACGGTTGTTTATGTGTTGAGTCCTGCCATTTTTATCTTAATTTAAAAATTAAATAAAGGGTTGACTGGCAGGCATTAGCTGTTAGCTGTTGCTCAGACTGTTGCTCTTGCATGGATTGATCACACATAAAAGAGCAACATGTCTAGTCTTGTGGAGATTGCATTCAGAGTCAGAAGGAATACACACTGAATTTGGGCACCGCTTGGTTATCATGACAAATGCCTTCCTTCAGTCTCAAATTTCTCAGGAGGGATATTTTTGATTGGGTTCTTATCTTGTCCCTTTTGATTTCTTGGTTGTCACTTGTGAGTTTGTTTTTTGTGTTCAAATCATAGTGTTGAAAACAAGAATGATGAAAATGCATATTTTAATTATAGTCTACTTACAAATGAATATTCACTTCATTTGGTATGTTAATGGTCAACTGAATTGGGAGTAGATTTTGGTTTGATCTTATGTGATACCGCAGTATACAAAATTCTGACCATAGTTTGATTTTATGTATATTGATTTATCGCTGTAAAAGTTTGAGTTGCACTGGGTTTGATATGCCTACAGTATACATAGTAAATCTATCAGTGTGATTTGATGCATACCTTGTTGTGTCTAGAAGGTGTAGTGGAGTGTGTTGATTCAGTACTGGTGTTGCAGGAAAATTCTGAACATGCCTTAATTATGCCAGTCAAGTTCAGAATGTCTCTGCAGGTGCGGAAACTTGTGTACAGCTCTATCTAGGGATATAGTTCTGTACTGCAATGATGTCCTCTACAGGCTGACATTTAGGTGAAAACCCACTGATGTCCTTAGAAAGGTCTCAATCATAATTAAACTGATAGGAAATTTTATTTGTGTCAACATAAATAACTGATTTAACAATAAACAAAATGCCAATCTGATTCTAAAAAAACATTTTTTTCAATGTATTTAGAATAACAATTTTGTAAATTATACGTTGATGTTCCTTGTATTGTTTCTCTTGGGATGAGATTGTATCAAAATCTGTTAATTGCTTGTTTTGGTTTTAGTC
Source organism: Conger conger (assembly GCF_963514075.1). Classification (NCBI taxonomy): domain Eukaryota; kingdom Metazoa; phylum Chordata; class Actinopteri; order Anguilliformes; family Congridae; genus Conger; species Conger conger. The sequence goes on along the minus strand of NC_083766.1, from coordinate 29,620,149 downwards.
AGTTTACTCAGTCAGTCAGTTTTAGACTATGTGTGAATTACTTTCCTGAGGATAAGATTGTGTTTTCTTTGTTCAGACGGATATAATGCATTTAAATTTGTTAATTGTTGACTGTTTTGTCATTTGTTTTGTGTTGTATCTTGTGTGTTGCAGGACAACCCTCAAAAACAAGATATATCCTGCTAATAATAAAACATACTGTATACCAATGTCAGCATATTGATAATTAAGGTTTTAAGTTAGTGATTATTGCAGTGTAATGTAACATTATCTGCCTTTCTGTCATGGGTGGAGCTGGGGTCAGAAAGCAATAAAAGGGACTTCACATATTTTATTGTGTCATTGTGCATTGCCATTTTTGTAGCAAAGTTATTTCCAAACCTTAATCCACACTCAGTGTTGCAGATATTTTGTTTAGTTGTTCTATTTTTCCTGATGTTCTTTAATGTTGATAACATTTTTTCCCACACATCACCTCAATTCCATAGCCTAACTGGACATTGTCTATCTTTCTTGGGGGTAGCGGGGTGACAGTTAAGAGTGCTCATGTCACTCCATCAAACTGAAAGCATCTACAGCTATTTGTTTCTGTAATTATAATATGAATGTAGTAGATAATATACTAATATACTGCAGGTTATAATTAATGGTTAAAGGCCCTGTCAAAGATTAAATCAAGAAGGACATAGTGTTTTTGTCTGTTTTTATTATTATTATTATTATTATTATTATTATTAGTAGTATGGATTTGTTTGTTGATTTTTATCCTTGATTATTTTTCTCCCCAAATATTTTACCAACAAGTTAGCATGCTCATTTCTGACATGTGGCCAGAGAAACGTGTGCTGGTTCATCATCATTCTTTCAAACATAAAGCAGCTAACAGAGAAGCTAAGCTCGGACATAAAAGTTCACACTTTGTCTGTAATTAAGCCACACAATACTACAGTACTTTACAGTATTTTAAAACATAGGTTAAGTATTAGCACATTGGCCCTCTTTCTTATTTTCTTCGATTTTTCTACTTGGTTTACTTTCACAGTAAACAATGTAATATTTTGTCTGGGATAAGAGAGAGAAGTAAAGATATTTAAGTGAGTAACCTGCTAAAGGAGTATGCTAGTGACTTTCAACTCTTTTTGGAATCGTGACCTGAAAATGAATTTTGAATCTCAGGTGATATTGAGTATCCCTAGACTATTAATATTAGTTAATTGATATACAGCGAAATTTAGTTAAATAACAAAGGCACTACTTACAATTCCTGTTAGCACCAGATTGGCATCTTACTTTAAGCTAACTTGTCACTCGTTAAACAGACTGCATTGTAATTGGACTAGAAGTAGGACATGCACTCTCCGCCTATTTATCCTCTTCGCTTTTGGGATTGGATAGGAACATGACACTGGGAGGGTGCGTGGGCGAATATCGAAATATCCGAAGACTAACATTTAAATCTGCTTGCCGTGCAGTTGGTCGCACAGCAGCTTTTTTACTTTTTGAAAATCGCAATGTATTTAATATATTACTAGATTTTGTCCAAATGTAAAGTTAGAAAATTGACCGCTTCATTAATTTACTATGGAAACTTCGCCAAATTTCCCCCCTCGGGGGTTGGGCTTGGACGTTTTTGTGGGCGTGCCCTCGCTTGCCGACTGTATCTATTAACTGCTGCTGTATTCGTTTCGGAGTTCAATCGGTGGCTTCCCGACCGAAAACGCTAGCCATATTGTGTGTCGCCTCTTATGAGGAAGTGTTATTAACGATTCACAATAAACGTATGCTATTATGGTCTGGAGCTCTACTGGTTCATACCGAAATTTGCGTTTTCCTCACCAACCAGAATACACATCTGCTGTAAACACGAAACGTGTATAGCTGTCTTGCTTTCTAGCCGAAATTGCATCGCAAAGCATGCAGAACACGACATCAACCTGGAGAGGAGTTATTGCGCATTCCACGGAGTTCCAGGAACCACGATAACATTAAGGTAAACCTACAAAAATATAAAATGTATGATTTAGAAAAATCTCATATCCTGTCTAGCTAACGATGTTATGTACAGTCATTCATGTAGCTATAGCTAGCTTGTTTTACGGTATTAGCTCGTGTATCAGTCATCATTTTTGCTCGATGTTAGTGTTGTTATGTAGGGAAATACATTTTGTATTATCAACATTTATTACGCTACGTCATTATTTGCCATTTAAGTAGTCAGCTATTTTCTGACGACGACTGTGATTCTGCCGTTTGCTAACCAGACAAGTTACGAACTTGACATTTGAATGGCCTATTAAATATGTGATATGAAAATAATTCGTTACTTTTAGCTTCGCTTACTTTTGTTAACTTAGGGCGCGATTCGTGTGTACTAGTCTTCGGCGGTAGAAGCAATGGACCAGTTATAATTGCAGGAGTAATGCAGAGAGGGTGGGCGGGGCTAGCCCAGATATATGTGGTGAGGGAAAAACCAAGACAACAAACCCTTGAAATGTAGGCCATCGCGCGTGACCCAATTCCTCTGTACAACAACATAGCGCGAGCAAATGTGGAACACCATCTCGGCACGGTTCCAGGGCAGGCTTCGCTTACTGTGTCACGGATGTATGGATGAATAATTAAACAAAAAAAAAAAAAAACTACCATTTACTTTATTCACTTCTTAGATTATTTTTTATTGTTCACAACATAACTCTTTTTTGTGCATATTGGCAAACTATTTCTTTAAGGAAATTGTAACTTAATCTTAACTGTAAACCCAGAGTAATTATATTAATTTGACACATGCTTTCAGAAGAATTTCATAAATTGCTGTAATTCCATTTCTAAGGTTATGGTAGTTTTCTTATTGTCGATCTGTATTACAACATTTGGGCTAAAGTTAATTATTTTGTTTTTGTTTGTGAATAACAGTAGCTATTAAAATAATAGTGTTCTTTGCTAATATCGTACAAGTAGCCAAAGTACGTTATTTTTCCTCAGTGCCTTCAATTTGAATCTTTCATAACTAGTCTAAAACAAGTGAGCCCACCTGAATAGCATTCAGTCCCTAAAATGAATATTTGAATCTAGTTTAAGAACAAGTGAGCCCACCTGCATAGCATTCGACTAGTTACTGTGAAAGTTTGGCAAGTGTAGCTTATGTTAGTGGGATTTTTAGGGTTTCTTGGTTCAAGCTTGGCATGTGTAACAAGGCCAGTAGATTGTGCTGTGTGACAGATATTTAGCTGTGTGGGCCCCTGGCTGTGTGAACAGTCAAGCTCTGACCTACTTTTCCTCCTTACTTCTTACCTGCTTAGCTATTTTTATCTCTGACACAAGGCTGTGTGAGCAGCCAGCATCTCAAAATGGTCTTAGTTTCCCATCATTAATGCTGTACAGTTATTGATCTTGAGGCAAACCAACCATGTTAAATAACACCAGCTGAGTACCCCTTTCTCCCTTGAAGGGCATCATCCCAGTCCGTTCTTGTCTTTTCACGGCTGTTACCAAGGTGATACCGCTCAACTGGAGTGTTCGTTCTGTACAGTTCTTTCTGTTTTTTGTTCTTGAATCAAAGTGTGCCTTCTCTTTCTGATGTGGGAGAGGAAGTCTATATAGAAGGTCCATAGAACACAATCTCAGAATTAGGGAGTACAAAACAAGGTGTACAACAATTTTTTTATTTCTGTTTCAGGTTTCTATTCAACTCAAGCATTTTTTATTTATTTATTTTATTCCATAACTCCTGCAAACTCCCCCGAACATCCTTTACTACTGAGGCTCAAAAGTTAGTGCATTTAAGTTTTAGCCATTTAGCTGAAACTCTTATCCAGTTCAAGGAACTGAGCCTTGGAGTCGCAAGCCCAGCTCTAATGTCTAAAACAAATATCACATTTACTCTTTGCATTTTAATCAATCGTTTTGTCCTTCCAATTGGCTGACCAATGAAAGCATAGAGAAATGACAGCTTGCTTTCAATCAGGTGGACACAGGCAGGTGAACAGAAGTCATCATGGCAGGAACAAGAAAGTCATAAGGGGATATCCCAGAGTATCTTTAAATCTGCTTCTTTTTTTTTGAAATTTTATTTGCAGGACAGAGTGACAGCGGTTGAGGTCCAGCAATGGATGGGTGGAGGGGTCTTGCTGAGCCAAATGAGCCGAAGCTCAAACCTGTGCCCATCAAACCCCAGCTGGACAAAGAGATCCAGCACAGCAGGCAAGAGGGGGAGGTTGAGCCCGTTGAACCGACGCCTATCATTGTGAAAAAAGAGGACATATCCGATGTGCCTTGCAAGGTTCCCAAATTCCAGTATGTGGACTTCCCCTCCTTGCACCAGTGCATCCAGCAGTTAGCCATACCCCCGCTAGAGAGCTGGCTGGCGAGATGCCCAGCGGGTTGGCCTCCGAGCGGAGGCTCCAGAGACGCTACGGAGAGAGTCCCGAAATTTAAGTACGTGGACTACCCTTCACTGCACCACTGCATCCAGCAGCTCTCTGTGCCACCCCTGGAGAGCTGGAGCTCGGGGCTGCCGCGGTCAGTGGGTAGCCGTGGCCACAGGCTGGGAACAGAAACACTGGCTCCGCCTGGCACTGCGAGCCAAGAGCGCGGCAGCCTGGTATCAGGGCACAAACAGGGCACAGACGCTGCCCTCCCAGGGCCCAGTCCTGGTCCCGTCCAGAAGAAGGCCGTCTCGGACACAAAGTCCCGCAAGCCCCAGCGTTCACTGCGTGTCATTGACAAGCCCGAGGCCAGACCGCTGATTGGCTCAGACAGAGGGCAGCCCTGCACAGAGGTTACCAAGGGCACTGAGTTCCAAAGGCCTAACGTTCTGGCCTCTGGCAGGGAAACGGCCCAAATGAAGGCCGGTAAAGGGAGGCAGCCCACTGTTAACAGCATGTATTTGGACCTGGAGTCAGACCAAATACAGCTGAGGGCCCGACTAGAGCCCAGAGACTCTGACAATCCTGAGGAGTCCTTCTGGAGAACCGTTACAGAGTCTGTTTGTCCATTTTGCCAAAAGATGTTCACCGATCCGGAGGAGTTAAGAGTTCATCAGAGGATCCATCGAGATAAGGTCTGTCCATGCCGTTAAGGAAATATTTTAGTCGTTTCTGGTATGCAGGTTACTTGACGTTTTTCCCCATTGTTCTTCTGAGCAAGATTCTTCTTTTGAATTGGGGAGAAAGAATGATACAGTCAGGTCCATAAATATTGGGACATCGACACAATTCTCATATTTTTGGCTCTATACACCACCACAATGGATTTGAAATGAAACAAACAAGATATGCTTTAACTGCAGACTTACATCCAAATCAGGTGAACGGTGTAGGAATTACAACAGTTTCTATATGTGCCTCCCACTTTTTAAGGGACCAAAAGTAATGGGACAATTGGCTGCTCAGCTGTTCCATGGCCAGGTATGTGTTATTCCCTCATTATCTAATTTACAAGGAGCAGATAAAAGGTCTAGAGTTAATTTCAAGTGTGCTATTTGCATTTGGAATCTGTTGCTGTCAACTCTCAATATGAGATCCAAAGAGCTGTCACTATCAGTGAAGCAAGCCATCATTAGGCTGAAAAATCAAAACAAACCCATCAGAGAGATAGCAAAAACATTAGGCATGGCCAAATCAACTGTTTGGAACATTCTTAAAAAGAACGCACCGGTGAGCTCAGCAACACCAAAAGACCCGGAAGACCACGGAAAACAACTGTGGTGGATGACAGAAGAATTCTTCCCTGGTGAAGAAAAACCCATTCGCAACAGTTGGCCAGATCAAGAACACTCTCCAGGAGGTAGGTGTATGTGTGTCAAAAATCCAGAGAAGATTTCACCAGAGTGAATACAGAGGGTTCACCACAAGATGTAAACCATTGGTGAGCCTCAAAAACAGGAAGACCAGATTAGAGTTTGCCAAACAACATCTAAAAAAGCATTTACAGTTCTGGAACAACATCCTATGGACAGATGAGACAAAGATCAACTTGTACCAGAATGATGGGAAGAGAAGAGTATGGAGAAGGAAAGGAACTGCTCATGATCCAAAACATACCACCTCATCAGTGAAGCATGGTGGTGGTAGTGTCATGGCGTGGGCATGTATGGCTGCCAATGGAACTGGTTCCCTTGTATTTATTGATGATGTGACTGCTGACAAAAGCAGCAGGATGAATTCTGAAGTGTTTCAGGCAATATTATCTGCTCATATTCAGCCAAATGCTTCAGAACTCATTGGACAGCGCATCACAGTGCAGATGGACAATGACCCGAAGCATACTGCGAAAGCAACCAAAGAGTTTTTTAAGGCAAAGAAGTGGAATGTTATGCAATGGCCAAGTCAATCACCTGACCTGAATCCGATTGAACATGCATTTCACTTGCTGAAGACAAAACTGAAGGGAAAATGCCCCAAGAACAAGCAGGAACTGAAGACAGTTGCAGTAGAGGCCTGGCAGAACATCACCAGGGATGAAACCCAGCGTCTGGTGATGTCTATGCATTCCAGACTTCAGGCTGTAATTGACTGCAAAGGATTTGCAACCAAGTATTAAAAAGTGAAAGTTTGATTTATGATTGTTAGTTTGTCCCATTACTTTTGGTCCCTTAAAAAGTGGGAGGCACATATACAAACTGTTGTAATTCCTACACCGTTCACCTGATTTGGATGTAAATACCCTCAAATTAAAGCTGAAAGTCTGCAGTTAAAGCACATCTTGTTCGTTTCATTTCAAATCCATTGTGGTGGTGTATAGAACCAAAAAAATTAGAATTGTGTCGATGTCCCAATATTTATGGACCTGACTGTATGTGATACAATAACTGCTAATGTTGTGTCTTGCCAAGCTCCAGACAACCTGTGGTAGAACATGCTGTATTCAGGTAACAGGCCACCTTCAATTTAAGACCTGTATATGAATATTATTTTCATCTGAATGTAGCAATTTTTTGTGTTCTCTGGGTTCTCTAAATTTCAAGTATGCATTGCATTCTTGAGACCTTTAAATAATGTTCAAGATCTAACTTACATTCAATACTAATGATTACAGTACGTTCAATATGGATGGCTGAAAGCACAATCCAAGATGCTCTATCATGAAAAAAGGCATTGATCACTCTGAACTGTTTTGTTTACTTGAATTGTCCCTCCTCTTTAACACCTCTTTTCAGAAGGCACACTGACATCTTAACCACAGACCCACCCCCAGCTGACTGCCTGCGAGGACCTTCACACCACGCCTGCCTTGACTGTGGAAGTGCACGATGAGCCTGGGTGGCACCCAAACAAAGGCCCGATGTCCCAGCAGCCTCTCAACACATGCAAGAGGACAGGCCGCAGCACTCCTACGCAGATGTACACCCTGCTGTCTCTTAGGGGAAACTGCACCCTAATCTTACTGTACTTTGACGATAACAACATAAATCACACAATTTAATTATCGTAAATAATTCCACTGTGGTATCTTTTTTCTTTTTTTTTTTTTAATCAGTGAAGGTGCCGCTTCCGGTATCTGAAGTACACCTCTTTGACTCAGCCATGTATCAATAGTATTGCGAGTGGGTGTGATTGTCCCAGTGTTGAAAGCACATGAGTTTGGCAGAGTTTTCCACGATGGGAGATTGATATCTAGAATATTTGTATTTGCAATTTGATTTGATATTTTACCATATTATCAGTGGGCATCTATTTACCATCAAACATAGATTTTAGTGTGACGTTCCTCTTTTACTGTTGACAGATGATGCAAAACTCCTCTGAAATGTTTGAGGGTGGCTCATGAAAGGTTTGGAGATGGGGGCTGCTTGGTGTATTATCCTGTTAAGCCACTGTTCCTGTGCATGTACAGGCTACAGTCTGGTATGAAATTTGGACCGTGTCAGTGTTGACCTTGGCTGACAGCCCCACCAATTTTGCATCACCCAGGGTTGGGAAGACTTCAGTCAGCTAGGATGCCATCTCATCCCGCACCAATGATGCCCACTGGTCCGTAAGTCCACCTGAAACCTGATACTACGTTTTGAAGTATTTTATAATACTTTTTTTTGGTTGCAGTATTTTAGTTTTAGTGTATGTTGGTCATTGGCCCAGAGATTGTTTTGTGAGAGAAAGGATATTACAGAGGTTTTTGATGGCCTGACCGCTTCACAATAGTGGGTATCGGGCCTTTCAGGAGTTTCTGGTAAAGCAAGAATGTACAGAGTAACTGCAATGGAGCCTGTACAGCAATGTTTTGCCTCCAAAAGTTGAATGTGTATATTTCCTGATTACCTTTTAAAATATATACTTGGTTAGAAATATTTCTGATGGAACATGCAGCCTGACACCATTGTGCTCAACGAAAGAAGTGGTTCAGCTTCCTTCAGGCCAAATAAATATGTTGCTGAAACTTTGTTTTGTTTTATTTTATTGAGAATTGAGAAGGATAGAATTTTCAGAACAAGTATTTAAGTATATTTGAAGTGGACATGAAACTCCTCAATGCCCTGATACCTAGCCAGCACAGTAAAGCCAGCAGGTTGTTTGAAACTTATGTAAGTATTAAAAGTTTCATCATTGCACAATGTAATTGTCTGGGAATATCGGAAAGCATACACAAAAAAGTAAATATTATCCTGAATAAGTTATCCCTTTAAGCTGCACATTAAGTTTATTCTGACTCATGTCTATGTGACCCCCTACTTGCGAACTGCGGTGTTATAAGGTACAGTAGTTGATATCTAAAACATCTAAAAATGACTAGAGCAGGGGCCTCCAAACAAAAGGGCCATGGGTGCAGGTTTTTGTCTTACCCCAGCACAAGGCACCTGATTCTGCTCAAGGTCTTGACTCAAGATTAGTTCATGATTAACTAATTAGTTGAATCAGATGCCACAGCGCTGAACTAAAACAAAAACCTGCACCTACACCTGTCCTTTTTGAATAAGATTAGACTCCCTTGGTCTGGAGAGCAGTTCCTAACAATAAATTATGAGAACAGGGGGAGATGACTGTAGCTGCAATCCTGGGACACACATATCTTTATTCACCAAAGTTTCTTTATCCCTAATTTGGCTTGTATGACAATATGCCATCGATTCTCATGTCTCAAATGTCAAAAACTAAAAAAAAGAAACTTACATCTTGAATGGTATAATATTTGAGGATTTTGCCAAATGTTTCTTTAAAGATACACATTTTGTTTTTCTGTGTATGCTTTTGTGGAGTATATTCAGCCAATCAAACAATCAAATGTTATATCTTGGTGGCACTCTTGAAGACATTTTACCTTACAGCTTTGATTAGATGACAGCCTGATATTCTTTCAGAAGTGTTGAAAAAACTATTGGAAAAAACTAAAACAAAAGGGGTGCCTCTGTAGCCATGGGTTTTGCTTACTCCACAATAAGCTAAACAAGGAAAATAATCACAAGCTTTAGGACATGTAATCTAATGATTTTTTGTTTATATTTTAGTATTTTTAATGATAATTCAGCCATGCTTAGTCTAGATTAATGTGCGCTTTTGTTTAGTGTTGTTTTAAGATGTTTCATTGTATGTGTGCATTAAATACAGTTTTTACAAAACCAATAGCCTTTCTGAATCGGTCCCATTTTGGAAACTGAATGGCCCAAACACTATTAACATGCAGAGAAACCACAAGAATAACCTTATGGTGACATGAACTTCATGTGAATCAAAGTAAATTGCATGTGATCGATGTGCTTGTTGGACATTTTATGTGAAAAAATATATATTACATCCCTTCATCACAAAAATAATCAGTCCTAATGTCCCAACTGTTTACATAAATCAGTCAAACCCACATGTTTTAAATAACTAAATCGCTGTTTGGAAATCAACAAAGTGGTAAACATTCATGACTTGAAACCCGGAGTGGAGCACAACTTCAGGAAGAAGTTAATTGAAAACGGAATGCTTTCTAAAGCAGTGATCCTCATTCCTGGTCCAGGTGGGCCACATGATCGGTGCCTTGCATGGCAGCCAATCGCCATTGGTGTGTGAGTGTGTATCAATGAGAAGCATCAGTTGTACAGCACTTTGGTTAAAGGCGCTATATAAATGCCAACCATTTACCATTTTTACAAATTCCAATATAATTTCTGCGAACAATTAGACCTGTCAAACAATTAAGAATTCATGTTCATTACTTATTTTTAAATACAACAATTGAACTACATCCATGTGTTAAACGCAGCCAAGAGCTGCCTGATTCACGCAGATATTTCCAGACATTTTCTCTGTACCTGGCCCATTGCAGTGCTGAATGGCCCCTTGGTCCAGTAACTTCCAGAGGGCCTCTGGTGTCCTAACCGCCTAGATATTTTTAGTGCAGGCAAATCTGAATTGAAATACCTGTACTTGTTTGCCCACAACAATGCTTTCACTGCTTTGGATAATGAGCACTATTTGTCTTAATTCCTGAAGGGGCTGTCTCAGTAAAATTGCAGTCCCATATGAAAGCTAAGGTGGGTCAGACATGGCTATGAATCACCTTCCATACACCCCCAAAGCTGGATAGCTACAGACTAGTACCACCATTAGAAATGTAGCAGTAGCTGATGAAATATCTGAATACATCTTGTACATGCATTTTCTTTCCTATTGGGTATAGGTTGATGTACACGGCAACAGAGTACATTCTGTATGCCTTCCACATTCTGAAATGCACATAGACAACCCATAACTATTAGTAGAATACCACCATATCTACAAGTTATGTCCACTTCTTTGATACTGAATAAAATCACAGTTATAACTAAAAAGAGATCCAACAACACAGGATGTAGGCACAGATGTTTGAAAGACTATACCAGCATAACCTCAGAGGGTTCACTGTAAGATGTAACCACTGATACGCCTGAAAAGCAGAACAGCCAGGTAAAAAAAAAGAAAAAGGTAAATTAAAAAACTGCAGTTATGCAACAAAGTCTGATAGCCTGTACAAAAGTGATGGAAAGTGTTGCGATGGTGCTAATGATCTAAAGCACCCCCCTCATCTGTGCAACATGGCGTAAGTAGTGTTGGCTTGGTCCACCACTGGAACTGGCTCACTTGTCTTCATTGGTGATGTGACTGCTGATGGCAGCAGCTGGATGAATTCTGAAGTGCACAGAAACATCTGCGATATCCAGCCAAATGCCTCAAACCCTTTGGATGGTGCAGCAAGACAATGACCCTAAACACACTGCAAAAACAACCAAGGATGTGTTAAAAGGTAATGGTTTTAGGGCCTGTGTGGATGGGTGTCATGTTGCCAAAGCTCTATACAAGTGTGTAGATGGACCCGGTGGCCTGGTAACCACTAAAGCACTGCTCCAGTGTGTGAATAGAACCCATGACCTGGCACTGTATATGCTAGCTAAAGCACTGTTCCAACGTATAGAGTCTGGTAGCCCCACAGTGTGATACCTAATTGGCCATAGCGTTACCAAGAGAACAACCAAAACTATAGGTAGGTAGTAACTAGCCTCAAAGCACAACTTCTTAGGACATCATGAAATGGTGGTGGCATGTGATCCAGAAAAGGTTTATCTGACAAGTTCAAGCCTTTATGAAAAATGGAAGGGAAACTAAAATTTTGCAATATCTACAGCTGGGCTAGAGAATAAAAAAAATGGGTCGATCAATACTTTTGTAGGTAATTTCACAATCGCAGTCAGGGGTGAAATCACACTATGGGTCCCTGGTTCTGATTCTGAAGTGGAAAACAAACATTGTTTTTCAGTGCAGGTGACAATCATATCCTTACAGTGACAAAAATTATAGATTATACAGTGAGCGCATTATTGTTATATGTACAGTAGTGTGGAAAATTTGGGCACCCCTGGTTAAAAAGCCTTTTACAATTAATATCCAAGTGAACAGAAGCAAACTTGACCTCAAAATGGTACAGCGTTAAATATACTTCAAATTTTAAAGTAGGATTACTTTTTATTTTATTCTCGCTTTTGGAATTTTTCCCCCTTCTTCCTAGCAGAACACCTTTCGCTCAGAAATATTCTTCGGCCTCCTTACAAGTACAGCATGTTCGAGATCTCACCACAGATTTTCAATAATATTCAAGTCTGGAGACTGGTGGCCATTCCAAAACCTTCATCCGTCTTTCCTGGAGGTACTTCACGGTTGATTTTGAGGTATGCTTTTGATCATTGTCTTGATGGAATACCCAACCTCTCTTCAGCTGGACTGACCGTTGAACATTAGCCTCTAAACTTTCTTGATATTTGGTGGAATCCATTCTTCCATCCGCTTGCACAAAACGCCAAAGCACAATGGATCCACCTCCATGCTTCACAGTTGGCAAGGTGTTATTCTCAACAAAGGCTTCACCCTTTTTTCTCCAAACATACCTTCTTTGGTGGTGGTCAAAAGGTTCAATTTTGGTTGTCAGTCCAAAGCCCATTGTTCCAAAAGGCTTCAGGCTTCTCAATGTTTTCTTCTGCATACTTCAGAGGCTCAATTTTCTGTTGAGGTCATTCTTCCTGGCAACTCTGACCTGTGTTTCCTACTCTTTTTTGCAGCTCTTTTGCAGTGATCTGTGGGCTCTCTGAACATTTCTCACCAGGTCTCAGGCCATTGTGAAACCTTTCTTGGCCTTCCAGACTTTGCCTTGACTTGAACTGTTCCATTTCCTAACAATATTTCTGACAGTGGAAATAGGTCGTTTGAAAAATTGAGTTTCCGTAGCCATCTCCTTCTTGGTGAAAATGAACCATGTTGTTAATACCACACAGAACAGCCACTGCAGTTGGATGGAGTTACTTCAGAATAAGACATTTCAGCCCTGGAAATAAACTCACCTGACTCATTGAAGCCCTAATGAATAAATCACCTGGTTCCGGGCCTTAGTAGTCATTTTTTAAAAAGGTTTTTTCAGAATGGTCTCATGTTTGTCCCATTTAGAATTTAGGTTTGCTTTCGATAACATATAGATTCATTGTAACAGACATTTAAACTAGGGGTGCCCAAATTCTTCCATCCCACTGTATAGATTATACAAGTGGTTAAAGTGCAGATTCTCAGCTTTTATTCAATTGTATTTTCATACAGTACATTTAATAATCTATAAATTACATTTTTAGAACCTCATCAAAAATAATCAGAAGCACTGATGAAGCCATTTGTTCCAAATGATAAGGTGTCCTGAAATGGGGGGCTATGTATAAAAAGTGCTATAATGTCTACATGGTGAAACCAAAATGTATAAGAAATACCCTTTAATAAAAGCTGAGAATCTGCACTATGACCACAAGTGAATTTAATCATTTTCAAATTGCAGAGTACAACCAAATCAAGAAGAACATGTCTTTATGGAGCTCACTTAAATACATATATATAGCCTACCATTATTTCTTTCTTTTACAAAATCCCAACAGAAGAACTGTAAGGTATTGTGATTGAACTACATGCAACCAAACAAGAAAAAAAATGTTGTAGTCGTTAGCATAATTAGTTGTTGTTTGGTGGATGCAGGGAAAGTATATTTTTAGTACCAGATTTTAGAGTAAGCCAGACATGTACTGCAGACCCTGTGCAATCACCACAATTTGTTTTCAATCTTTGTTGTAATCTTTTTTCTTTTCTTTTTTTTTTTTTTTAAATGGAGCCATTTTTACAAACAAATTCCACCATGCTGATCGGTACTGAGAATTATTTTGTCACACCTTTCTTTGTGGAGCTTTGGTCATCCCAAACCTTTAGTACTGCCATTTTAGGTCAGCCAAGTCAATGTGAACTTGATTTTTATTAGAAAAAAAATTCAGGAATCAACAGAACTTACAGAACATTGGAATAAGAGTGGCAATATAAAAACAGACTACTGCCATGAATCTACAAGATGAGACAAACTTCCAAAAAAAACAAAAAAAAAACATGGGGGGGGGTTCCCCAAAGATAGACAGTGACCTTTGTCCTGTAAATGCTGAACCTGTATTGGACTTCAGTCCAAAACTTTGGAGCTGATCTCAGGCACAGTTCTGTAGGTGGTTCAAGAAAATATGAAAGTCAGACATTATTCCAGTCTGGCATTAAAATGAAAGCAGTCCTATTTTCGACTTGATAGGGGTGGAGTTCTTCAGATGTGCAGTGACTTTAATCAAGTTCAGAGAGGGTGAAATGGTTCTTTTCTCAACACAACTGCCAACAATCTCTTTGTTGATCCCTCGTAATATATCCACATCTATGCCCTGTTGTTTTATTCCCTTATGTCCAAGACCGCTCCCAATGAAGTCCTACAAGCCCATTAAAGCCCCTTCCCCTTACAACACTAAAACTCATAGCACACTTATCTTCCATTGACTCCATTAGGCTTATTTGAAAACTGGACAGACAGCTCCCAATGTAAAAGTTGCAGCCGCAGTCTGAAGACTCATCTCTTCACGCTGTACTCCTTTGCAGGAGTCCCCTAATCTATTGTCACTTGTTTTTCACCTGTGTTTCCTTAGCCCCTTGTATTTTATACCTTAATATAGGACTTTTGAATTTTTTATTTTTCTCGGTACTGTAGTTCCTGAAGTTGTAGCTGTCTTCGTATGGTAGTTACTGACTTGGCCTATCTACCTTGTGTATTAGACATATGTTCATGCCCTGACAACCAATCCTATAAAAATTGTACCTTGATATGCACCATTTTGTACGTTGCTTCAGATAAAAGCGTCTGCTAAATAAAATATAATGTACAGTGGTAGGTTACAGTATAGGGCAATGGTTATTGAACTGGACAGGATCAATTCCCAGGTGGGAGCACTGCAAGCAGCCAAAACCTAAAAGGTTTTTTAGGTTGCACCAATGTGGTTGGTCTTTCAGCCCCCGTTTTAATGCAGTCAGTGGTACCACTACGGTCAAAATACAATTTGTTTTCGTTGTTAAATGTCTCCCCATGAGCCCATTTAAGTTATTGTGCCAGTTGGACAATATTTTCATATTTTGTGGATGAAGTTTTGATCACTGGCAAATGACAGCACCTCATTCCGAGGGCCAGTATCTCACACACTTTGTGGACCACCCAGACTTAATGACCATACAACAGCAACAACTGTGCAGTCTCTGTCCTCAATTCGTAAAACAAGGATGCTGCACTTCCGCAGTTTTAAAACAGTTCTCTCAAGCCCATTGGAAAGGTGTTATCACAGTCACTTTGTCCATAATATTTCTACAGTATATGGGACAGTCATTGCAAGTTTGAACAAACTACATAACCTGAAAAGCTACAGTAAATATCCACTTGTACAAATAAATGGACTGTAAAAATTGAAGCTGTTAAATGCCCATGTTTAAAACCATGTTTTGGCAGTGCTGTTCCAACTGGGAAATGCATGAAATATAACCACAGTGGTGTTATAGTTACAGTAATATAGCTACAGTTAATTTGTTTAGTCCAGTTTGCTTTTTCCTTGTGGGGAGAAAACAAGGATAGATTTGTACAGATACAGAAGAGAAGTTGGGCCTGATTGAGGACAATGTCAAACATGACACAAAAAAAAAATTATGGAAGTCTAAAAGACTGAAGAGAGAATTAGAAGAGCTTATTTGATCTACTACTCAAAAATGAAAGCATACATTTAAAGTATTTTTAATCGTCTGTCCCACTGTATTAATAAAGTGATCCTGAATCAGTCCAGCTGAAAAGACCATTGAGAAAATAAATGTACAGTAAAATGTATGTCATGAACACTGCAAAAATGTTCAGACAGGAAGGCAACTTGGGTTTCTAGAAGCCTTGGGCCAGGAGTGCAGAGCTCCTGTCCTGGAGAGCTGCTGCGTCTGCTGGTTTTTGTTCCGATCGATCATTCAAGCTTCATTTCCTAAACAGCTGGATACACTGGTTTGCTCCTATATCAGACTAGGGTAAAACATTTGTCACCAAGCATTTATGGACAGACCTTTAAAAAATAAAAATAAACTTAATGAAAAAAATGTATGATTAAATAAATGATTAAGACAACTCATTAAGAGAATTAAGAATAAAATTGTATAAAAAATAAAATAAAATAAAGAATGGCCCTCATTGAGCACCCCTGCCAGCCGTGATCATGGCCCATTGAGAGTTACCTCCACAGCAGGATCTGTCTGCCCTTTCTCGCATTCTCTTCAATGCACCTTCTCACACCCCCCCCCCCCCCCCCCCCATCTATCTATACATCTGAGACTTGTGTGAATTCCCAAGTAGTATCACCACAAAGTATTCACCAATCGCTGTGAACTTTTGGGCTTGTTTCACAATTTGTTTCACAGTTGCGACGTGCAAGCCAAGATCTGGGAGAGGCATTAGATTTATCCTGTTCTTTTTGGAGCATTTCACACAAGGGAAAATCCTTGCAAATCGCTTTTTGTGAAATGAGCATCTGGTTGTAATCACTGCTCTCCGTGGTTGGTGGAGCTCCTCTCCATGCCTACTCTGACTAAGGTGACATCACAACCCTTTCTTTACCATTCTGATCTACCTCTCCTATCATAGTCCATTCACAGAGCTCCTCACCCCATTCCAGTTGGGTCAGGGAACACCTCCAATGGAGTGGGACCTCTGATGGAAGCGGAGCCCCCCACAGTTCCGGAAGGTCTTTCCGCACTGGTTGCACACATAGGGCTTCTCACCTGTGTGGATGCGGAAGTGCCTTGTAAGAGCCCAGGAGTGGCGGAATCGGGCATTGCAGACGGAACAGGCATAGGGCCGCTCCCCGGTGTGGATGCGCTGGTGGATCTTCAGGTGCTCCATGCGGTTGAAGTCGCGGCCGCACAATGAGCAATGGTAGGGGCTGCGGCCCGGCGGATAAACCTGCCGTTTGGGGTTCTTGGGGGCAGCGGTTGCAGGGGAGTGGTTATGGTGCTGGGCACGGTGTTTCCGTAGCTCCCCAGCCAGCTGGAAAGCCTGGCCACAGACCCTACAGATGTGGTGGCTCCTGCTGGAGGCAGCCATCTTTGCATTCCCCCCACTCATCTGGCTGGAGAATGGCTGACCCGTGACCGAGATCCCCGAGGGTTCTCCAGGCTGGTACGGCTTGGAGAATGGCAGCGGCATACCGCTGGCTGCGGGGGAGAGGACATCCGGAATCTCTGGATTGAAGACCGTTGAGTCAGCTGTGAAGACGCACGCGAATGGGGGGGGAAGAACAACCACAGAAAAACAACTGATCAACTTCCAAACAAATCCATACTCCTTCACAAGAATCCCATTTAGACAAAACTACTGATATCGAGGCAACTGACAGTGGCTGGTGTGCGAGTGACATGCAATAAATAACATTTACAATTTATCTGGGGAAGACTATATTTATGGCTGAATATGCAAAGAATCATTTATGAGTGTGTCCAACCTATTCCAGTGGCAGTCTCCTCATTCTAGTACCGCTATGCCATTTCATTATAACCAGTTACTGGACTACATGTAATTTCCCAATATGCTCTCTGCCACTCTTCCTCAATGTCTGTCTGTCTTTCTCCCTCGCATTTCATTTATTTCCCCGACAGAAATTGATTACTCTTAAAATATGCTATACAGGACGCTAGTAGACTATAGTATTACAGAAAACAATACAAATATGTAAAATATTTCAGGTTGGGACTTACACAGAGAGTGGCTGGTGCAGGGAATGAGAGAGTCTGTGTCGCAGTTCTGCAGCTGCAGAGGTCCAGGCCTCCAGTCTTCCAAGAGTCTGGACTGAGCCAGAGAGAGGCTGTCTGGACCAATGTCTTCCTCCCCCCCAACAAAGGAGCCGGAGCCAGAGCCGGAGCCAGAGGCACAAGCGAGACGTGGAGACTCCTTCTTCACCTCCAAGGGCTGTTCTACCTCAGACTTAGGACAGATAGCGTCAGGTAAACTCTGTGCCTCAACAAAAGTCTGGGTGGTGTCCCCTCCTGGAGTTGTTTGTGACTGGGTGTGATCAAATTGCACTCCACCCACTTGGCTAACTGCAAACAAACTGTGATGGTTCCCCTCTGTACCTGTGCAAAGATAGTGATGATACAAAACTCTAGAAACCATTTGTGCATATTGGTAGGATCACAAGACTGTATTGCACATAAATTATGCATGTAAACTTTAGTTTAACATCTGCCTTATCATTCACGAGAAAACACAAAATTTTAGAATAAACATAACATGCAAAACAAACCTGTCGATTCTTGAGGCTCCAGTGATTTTGACTCGCCTCCTAAATTTGAGTTTAGGTCATGAGAACAGACACGTCCATCCTCGCGGATTTCGCAAAACGATTTTTTATGCTGTCCATCGATCTCCCCAGCTGCAGTCAAAAATCCATACCTTTCATCTACATTCAATAATGCATCGATTGGCTGTTTTGATTCGATATTCCCCTGCTGTTTTTGTTTTCCAGGAATAGGCTGGCTTTGTAAGCTGTCGATATGGGGTAACGGTGGTAGATGAACCTGTTGAACTCCATCAACAGAGCTAAACTTACATGCCGCAGCCAGCTGCCCATTGCTTCCATCACTGACGCGAACACGCAAGGAGCATACTTCCAACTCAGCTGCTTGTAAACGCTGCTTGAGTGACTTATTCTCCCGCAAAGTTTCATGCATTTGATCACGCACATCCCCCAACGCTTGGCCTACCAGTTTGGTGATCTCAAGCACAGCCATCTCCACAGCCACTCCAAATGCATTGTGTATGGTCGCTGTTAGCTCATCCTGAAATGAGAACGACAGCTCGGAAACTAAAGCTGAATTAGCTGGGCTGCCATTCGTTGACATTGCCAAAAATTGTTTTACGTTTTCTTTTCCCTGAAGCTGCACTTAATAAGAAATTTCATCTGGTGGTATAACGAACCTCATATGCCAATGTTGCTATGCTTGGGATGGGATAGCCAACTAAGAAATACTGGCTAATTTAATAGTAACTCAGCTGGCTATAGCAATCTGCAATGTTAGCTAACCAAGTAACTATTCGAAGGTTCCTGAAGTTCGTAATTTTTAATTGACTGGCTAACGCTATCTACCCCACAGTCTTGTTAGCTATAGTTAGCTAACATTAACAAGCAATAAAAGTGTGGCTAGTTGGGCTACAATCAGCTATTGCTAGAGCTTGCTGACCAGTAGCGATGCCAGCTAGCTAGCCAAGTTATACGGAAAGAGAAGGTACTTCCTCTAGTCTTCGAATAATTTCTTTGAAGTTTTTCCTTTTTCCACTAAAGACGCGTTTCAATAACAAAACCAAGACTAGCTGGCGAGTAATCTATACAGAACATCGCAGAAACAGCACAACGGGAATTTGCTAGCTAGCTCTATAGCTTTAGCTGACGTCGGATCATTTTACAACAGCGTTGGCCGATTATTTTCATTCCCTTACCATTTTCGTTCCTTGTTATTTAAATGTTAACCTCAGTTCCGCGAAGTGACGTTTGGCAAATATTAACTTCGGTCAAATGCTTCACAAAAGAGTAACAGGTAAGACTGCGACATTGTAGACCTAGGATCTTGCCGACCTTATTAATTTATTAGTATTTTGTATTTAAAAACTCTGGGATAGTTCACAGTTGATCAGCAAATTTCACGTGAACATCACCTTTACCAAAGATGGTGAGTATTTTTTAAAGATGGTTCACTTCAACGTTTTGTAAATTCAGACGATTCATTCAATTGTAGGCGTACAGTGATATTCTGTAGCTAGATGGTCTCGTAAAAAAACCTAATAGCTGAATGCAAAATTTTGTAATTGTCGCTTTTAATGTTTCCCAATTTCCTAATAATTATTGCAAATGTTGCTATTCGTTAACAAATTATATATATTTTTAAATACCGTTCACTAAAATATACAAAATGACCTACAAGAGATTTCACCCTCTCATCAAGCATCACAATGACACATAAATCTGCGTACTCCAATCCAATCCATGCATGTTTTTATTTCCAAGCCAGGCAAATCAAGAGCAGAACTTGAGGTGGAACTTTTACAGCAATGGGCTGACTGATATTGTGTTATAGTGTAGGCCTACCAGGCATTCAATGTCCAGTGTAGAAAAACGGGCATGCATGTTAACACGTTAACCCGTTCATAATTTATCTTTTTGAGAGCCCATCATTGTGACTCACAAAAGTGTCCATGTTCATTATTTCTGTGGATGTGTGACAAAGTGTTGAAATACAAAATAACCAACAGAGGTCACACGTGTGCTGCTTAAGCAATTGAGTCATGTAAAGTGAAATAAATAACGTAGTCTACCAGTCGAAATTAAACCAGACAATATAATAAAACACAATGTCAACATACACGCACGCATACACACACCTACGTTCGTGTAGGGTATTTATATGAAAAATATGTAGTTCGTTATGATACAGTACATAATGCCTTATACAATGCTACATAAATACAACTCTTTTAACGCAAGAAATGTCCGTTTTAATGTAACAATGTGTGAATCAAATTGTTTTCTTATCGTGAAAATAAGACTGTGTAATAGCACAGTACATTTTACTTGAGGTAAAAGTAAACTTGCAGTTTATAGGCGACTGCATATATCAGTTACGCTAAAAACGACTACAGGCAAATCTGAAACAAAATATATTGAAAAACACCAACCCCATGTCAGTCTCGTAATAACTTCTGAATGTTATGCGTGTGACTGATGAACTAAAGATTAAACTGCACCTGAAATTCCATGTGCGTAAGGTATTAATGCGCTATTCTCTCTCCCAAATTCGCATATGGACATGCGTTGACAGATAGGTAAGGTCAGGAATCGGAGAGTGAGATTGTACCGTAAACGGGATTAAAGTAGCCTACTCAAGCAACTAGCTAAATTGCAGTAGCTAGGCAGTTTAGCGCAGAGACGTCGCTCGCCGCATGTGCACGCCTGTCAGTGTATGTGAGCGCAGACAGGAGCTAGCGGAGAAAAACACAACCGCAAAAGAGCATAATACCATTAATTAATTTGGAAAATACTGACATTTAACAATTCTGTCTCTCCCTTAAATACATACATTTAAAAAGCGATAAGCCAAGGATGAAAAACAATATATGTTGCAGTACAACGTATTGAATTGAGGACAGAACCTTAAGAAAAACAAGAATTCTGCCAAGCAATGGAGAACCAGGCAGTGGAGCTGCAATGCTACGAGGATGTTTGCAAAAGCGGTTACCTCCGCAAACAGAAATCTATGCATCGGCGGTACTTCGTTCTGCGCGCGGCCTCGGAACGGGGCCCTGCCCGGCTCGAATACTACGAGACCGAGAAGAAATTCCGCAGCAAGGCGCCCGTCCCGAAAAAAGCCCTCAATCTGGAGACGTGTTTTAACATCAACAAGCGGGCGGATTCTAAGAACAAGCATATGATAGTCCTGTACACACGCGGAGAGAGCTTTGCAATCGCTGCAGATAGCGAGGAGGTCCAGAGCGAATGGTACCAGGCCATGTTGGACCTTCAATTTAAAAGTAAGGCACCAGACCGAGTGTTCCCCCTTTTCGGTCTCCCAAAATCTAGCATGCCCGCAGTGAGCTGTGTATGTTGTGTATGTGTATGTCCATGTTTTTCGTACTAGCAAACTGTGCATGTATGATAACCCGTACCTTATTTTTGCATGTGGTATTTCCTGCAAGGATAAGATATATATATAGTATGTGTTACGTTTATTCGTTTTTGACATTTTTGTAGAAGTAATGCATGCATGCGTTAAAAGGGATGCTATGTTTGCTTGCAACGTAAACACGCGCCGCTTACTGCTGCACGCGCTGTAGCAGAGCCATATTCGCTGACACAATACAAGACATTGTACAGTATCTCTCTCAATATCTCTCTCCGAACTGCCAATTATGTGTGTACCGTATTCCGTCCAATTTCGTGTTTTCTATATTCACCAGTCTCGTAAATGCAGTGTGTCATGAGTGCCTTCACTAAATGTGAAGCACACGTACGGGTGTTCTTTTCTGTGCATTGGTGCACGTTTTGTACATTTCGACAGAAATCATCAAGTTTAGAATGTTTTGCTCTTACCCTATAGCTTTATAGTTTATTTCTTGCTGACTTAAGTGACCCTTCTCTCTTCTGCTAATGGCAATGTAAAAAATATCTTCTATGTTACTGACGTGAAAAGACAACTAAGGTAGCGGGCCATGGGTGTCAAAATGCTGTCATTTGATTAATTTTGTGTTGTTTTTCGCAGTCTTTGGCTTCTTCTATATTTACCTTTCAATTATTAAAGCATGTATTTTTTTTGTTTATATTATATGTATTAGTTACAGTTTCATCATGTTAACAGTACTACTACATGAAGTAACCTAACATGGCTCTCCACAATGGGCAGCCTGTTGGGACTAAACATAATGCAATGTTGACACTCCAAAATAATGTGGAAGGTTAGATCAAAGTGAATGTGTTACAACAGTATATTCTATCTGTTACTATGGAGTGTGCTCAAGCTAATTTGTTTTAATCTGATTTTTTTAGATGGACTCTGTATGTATGTATGTATGTGTGTGTGTGTGTGTGTGTGTGTGTGTGTGTGTGTGTCTGTGTGCGCGCGCGTTGCTCTGCTGTACGTTGTTTTGCAATTCAAAGTCTCACCATCAATGTCAGCAATTATATCACAATTTTCAATAAAAGAAATATTGAGAAATATGTTGTCAAAATGCTAACAATTGTTTTTTTTAATCCATGGATTGCCCCAGGAAACATAGCTGAGATCTGACATCTCAACTGCCATATGATTCCTTCTATACCAAGTCAGACAAGCTATCCAGGTTCAGCCGCAGTGCATATGATAGATATAGGCAATTCCCTGATAAAAAAAACAAAACAGCACTTAATACATTTTAAAGCCACTCTGGAAAATAATTGGGACTTGTTTTTTATGAATATTAAGTATATTAAATTAGTTTGTTTGTTTATACTTCCTTCATATCATTATTTTATGTTTGTAAATTGAATGTGTGAGCATTTTCAGTAATTAAGCTTGAACTTTTAAATGTCCCTCCATTGTGATGTCAGTGAATGCTGGAAAGACTGGAGACCCAAGCATTTTCCTAGTGGTTGTTCAGAGGTAAAACTGTTTCCTCAGGAGGAATTGAAAGCTTAATACAGAATCTCCCATTTTCTGTTCAATCCTCTCAGACAGAAAGGAAAGCATTTATATTGGGGTGTAGAAATTGTGAGCTTGCTCCTTATGCAATGTAATGGCTACACTAGAAGAGAGTATATTGTGAAAACCTTGTAATCAGAAATTGGCAAGTCGTGCCCACCTGTAGTAGTGGAGTGTTGTTAATTTCTGAGAAGAAAGGGAAGACAAGGTGTTCTTAGGGTAGTGTGTGGGTAGTGTGCTTGCATGTTTGAGCTCACTCAAACCAGCCAAGGTATGCAAGTGTTAGAAGGGGCTGTGGTTTTTATAATTAATGATTATATGTAGTGATGCACAGTAATCTTGAAAGAAAGAAAAACTCTCTTCCAACATCTCTTCCAAATATAATGACACGGTTGATGACAAACATCCACAGACCGCGTTGTGCATGGTTTCATTAAAAAACACTCTAGCTAAAATGTAGCAAATGTGTGTGTTTTTAGGCGCAGTGTCAACATTGTTTGAAAACATTGTTTTAGCTCTCCAGAGATAAGCACTTGTTTTAACTCCCTCAGTCGTTGAGTCCGTAGGATAATTTATGCAAAAAGCCTATGTGTTATATTGGAGGAAAGTGTGTTACTTTTTGTGTTGTGGATTATTACAACATACATAGTTGCATTTTGCATTTGTGTGAATTTTGTAGCGAAGCTCTCAGTAGTTTCAGTTTGTCTTAGCTGCCAATTGTTGGTTTTTGGCTGATCCTGGAAATTAAAAGCCTTCCAGACACTTTGGCTGCATAAAATAAACAAATGAGTACGTAAACTAGATCCAAGCTAAATAATGGCTCTTACAATCAAAAATATTTCACTTATCTTGACTGAAAACCACAATTTCAAGTTGACAGCTGCCCACTTCTATGTTATCAAGTTTTGCTGCAGATTAAAGGATATAACCTAAATAAATTGGTGGCTGGCTGTCATTGTTGTATTGTTATATCTTGCCTGGAATAAATAGGCTGTTTTTACTCTCTGACAAAACTTGAAGGGCTTGAATAGGCCTAAATATGAGCCTGATATTATTAGTGAATTGTTGTTTATTGTCTTGTTGTTAAATTATTATTCTGCACTCTAGGCTAAAGTCAAGTAAAGCATATTTTACTGCCCAAATAAGCCTATTTGCCATTGTAAGTAATTGCATTTTAAGATGTTTGTCATAGCTTTTCATTCAGAGATGATTCCCCTTTATCTTGAAGAAAAATGTTTCAATAAACAAATGATGCACTGTCATGACTGCTTCTTATTTAGATAAATGTTCATTGCAATTCATCTTCTTGTGCAGTGTGTATATCTATATACAGTATATTCCATTTTTATAATCATTTTATATTTAAATGTAATTTCAATATTTCAAAGTGGATGGGCCCCATGGTCTGACATGGTATCCGGGCCATGCCAGTTTTGATTTTAGCGGGCAGTAAAACCAGGTAAAGATTAATTGGCTGTAAGGCTCCAAGGGTGAGGTGAAATAGGTTGATGCTGGTCAGTCAGGCACCCATGGTCTAAATTGATTACAGTGGTTGCAAGTTTTTTTTTTTTATCCTTTATTTAACCAGGGGAGGTCCATCAAGAACATGTTTCTCTTTTCAAGGATTTCCTAGGAAAAAAGCCAGAGAGAACACTTGCAAGTGTGACAGTGAGCAAGAGAACAGGAATAAAGCCCCTGGAGCTATTTTTGGGTTAAGGGCTTGGCTCAAGGGCCCAGAGACAGAGTTCCTCCTATATATATATATTTTTTTTTTACTTTAGGGACCTGACTTTATCTCTTCAGATACATGTCAACATCCCTTTGTGCCCATTGGGGGCTCGAAGCAGCAACTCTACAGTTGCCAGTCAAGGGGAGGGAAAAAAATAGGTTAAAAAAAAATCTAAATTTATCTATTTTCTCTTTTCCACAGGTAAGGTCCCAGATGACAGTGGAAGTGGTGGGGAAATTGGGTCTCCCTTTCTGGCCCCTGCCTTTAAAGAGGTGTGGCAAGTAAAAGTGTGGCCCAAGGGGCTGGGGCAAGCCAGAAACCTAGTGGGCATCTACAGACTCTGCTTGACAGACAAGACCGTCAACTTTGTCAAGCTGAACTCAGACGTGCCGGCCGTGGTGCTACAGCTGATGAACGTGCGTCGCTGTGGCCACTCCGAGAACTTCTTCTTCGTGGAGGTTGGCCGCTCGGCCGTGACCGGGCCCGGAGAGTTCTGGATGCAGGTGGAGGACTCGGTGGTGGCACAGCACATGCATGAGACTCTGCTGGAGGCCATGAAGGCGCTCAGCGAGGAGTTCCGGCAGCGCAGCAAGGGGTCACAGTCTGCAGCAGCAATCGGTGGCGGTACCACTGCCTCCAACCCTATCAGTGTCCCGTCTCGACGCCACCATCCAAATCCACCGCCCAGCCAGGTCGGCTTCTCCCGAAGGCCTCGGAGTGACACCCCTGGGCCAACAGGGGGCAATAGCAGCAACACTTCCCCGACACACCGGCATGGGTTCTCCAGGATGCGCACCTCCAGCATTGGGGGTAGGGGATTGGATGAGGGCAGGGGTGCAGCAGGAGGAGCAATGGGCCCCGGTTCCAGCCCCAGCCTTAATGGGTCATCCTGCTCCACCACCCCAACCCCCATGCCCAAGACCACCCGTGCTCCCACCCCGGCCAAAATCCCACTCAGCCTGGTGCGCTACACCCCCAACCCTGCCCCATCCCCCGCACCCAGCCTGTCCTCTAGCTCGGGGCATGGGTCAGAGTGTGGGGGGTTTGGTTTTGGTGGTGGATTAGTAGGGGGCATGGCAGTAGCCCCTTTCACCCGTGCCCCTCAGAGGGTCTCAGTCTCTGGCTCTCCCAGTGACTATGGCTCCTCGGATGAGTATGGTTCCAGCCCAGACCTGCCCGGGGGCTCTGCCTCCAGAGGTCTGGGATGTCATTCCATAGGGGGTGGAGCCTCCAACTACATCACCATGGGCCAGCAGCAGCACGGAGGGGGCAGAGCTTCAGGTGGAAGCAAGCGTGGTCATGTCCGCAGGGTGCTCCGCCGCTCCTCTAATCGAGAGTGTGAAGCTGAACGCCGGCTGCTCAGCAAGAGGGCCTCCCTTCCCCCTATGGCTCTGGGCCGGCTCCACCCTCACAGGAGGAGAGAGGAGGAGGAGGAGGCAGAGGAAGATGAAGACTACACGGTCATGTGCCGGAGTGCAAGCAGGGAATCTTTCACTTCCCCCCGGGATGAAGGCAGGAAAGGAGGAAGTAGAAGAGAAGGAGGAGTGGCAGGAGATAACGGCTACATGTCAATGTTGCCGGGGGTTAAATCTCCCTCTGTCTCTGTCTCCCTCTCTCTCTCTGTTGCAGTCTCGGACTCCAGCCCTAAATTGGATGACTACATGGCCATGACCCCTAGCAGCAGTGTCTCGCCCCCTCAGCCAATGCGCTCCCTCAGCTCTGAGGGGTATATGCTGATGTCACCCAGCAGCAGTTGCTCCCCAGACCAGCAGGTGGCACTATGGGGAGGCAGAGGAGGAAGGAGTGGTAATGGTAGTGACTACATGAATATGTCACCCATCGGAGCCCGCTCCGCCAACAGCTCACCTCCACCTAACTCTGAAGGACATCCCCCACAGGGTCTCACCAAAGCTGCCCCCTCCTACTTCTCCCTACCCCGCTCTTATAAGCACACCCTGTCTGCAAGGGTTGATGACAGCCTGGGACGGGGCAAAAGGGCAGGGCCCAGTGGCGGTGTTGGCAGCAGGGGTGGTGTAGCTGGGGCTGGAGTTGGAGGCAGGGGTGCAGTGGGGTTCCCCAGCAGGCAGGTCTCATCCCCTGGGTCCTCAAAAGGACGCCGCCTCTCTGCATCTTCCTCCTCTTACTCCTCCAGCTCTGCTAGTAGCGAGAGTCTTGAGGACAAACTGGCATCCGGGGCACACAGGGTAAGAGGGGCTGCAGGGTTCAGGCCTGGAGAAGCCTGCTGCTCTTCCTCAGAGAGGACATCTCAGCAGAGGCACGGCCCCGGGGGGAAGAAGCAGAACCAGCAGGGCCAGAAGCAGCAAAGGAGGGATCACCCTACTAGCCTCTTTGAGGACATGTCCAAAGCCAGTACCCTCCCAAGGGTACGGGAGAACTCCCTTTCCTCCGTCCCCCAGAACCCGGGGGAGTATGTCAGCATTCGGTTTGGGGGAGCTGCCGGGGGGAGAGGCGGAGGAGTCCAGCACAGAGGGCTCATGGGGCCTGTACTGTCATTGCCACGTGGAGCCCTGGGGCCCACCCATCGCGCCGAATCCTGCCTGAGCACCTTCCAGACCCTCCCCCGGAGCCTCTCTGCACCCCTGGCCCCCACTGGCAGTGCGGCCAGCTCCACGGAATACATCAACATGGACTTCGGCCACCCAGCCTCGCTCTCACCCTCTCCCTCGCCATCGCCATCGTCTTCCCATCTCTCCCTAACCCCTGTCACCTTCACCTCCTTTGGGGCCCTCTCCACCCCACCCGCTGTCGCCCTCAAGACCCGGGAGCAATCCCACCACACCCCTCGGGAGGCAGAGCCAGGAGATACTCCACGGAGGAAGCACGGAGGGAGCATCCCTGCTGCCACAACACCCAATTTGCCTGCTGGAGACTACACTGAGATGGCCTTCAGTTTGGACTCAGCCTCCTCTCACTGTGGCAGTCCCACCCCACGTCCCTCTGCCATGGAGCTGGGCTTGGATTTCCCGCTGGGGAAAGCAGGTGCCAACCCTGACCAGACTGGCCCTAGAGTGATTAGGGCGGACCCCCAAGGACGGCGACGTCACTGCTCCGAATCTTTCCTGACTTCCTCTCCGTTACCCCTCTCCTCTTCCTCCTCCTCCTCCATGTCCCTCTTCCCCGAGCACAATACGCAGGCTGTGTCACACCAGCTCAGGTTTGAGATGGGGGTGCCCTCCTGGGGGAGCAGTCTACCCGCTGCCCAGGCATTGTCTGTGGAGCAAGGCCTCAATTACATCGACCTAGACCTGGCCATCAAGGAGGGCCGGCGTTCTGCTTTGGAAGGCCCTGCTGGTATCCACCACCCTAACCCATCCCATCTCTTCTCCTCTTTACTTGGAGGAGGGTCCAGTGGAACTGTGGGTGGATGCAACGTTGGGGCAAATATCAACACCTACGCCAGCATCGATTTCCTCAAGTCTGAGGAGCTGAGGACAAATCAGAACAGTAACAAGGACGGACCAGGTAAGGGTTCCAGGGATGGGAAAGAAAATTTATTTTGACCTTATGTTTGGTCATTATTAAAGGTACAACAGGTACGTTTTTTGTGTTAAAACAGACCATTGTAAATCCCTTCCTCTCATTGAAAAAGGCTCACTAACATGTTGACTCAACCTCTGCCTGTGTTTATAGTCCTTAAATTCGGGGTTTCAAAATATAGTTGACGGCCCGACACTCTGTACCAAAACATTGTATAACTGTACAATAATTCAAGCTAATTGGTTGAAAATTGGTTCCACCATTGGTGCCACTGCCAATGGCGTTTCAACGTCTGCGTTTACAGAGAAGGGGGTGTGGTTTGAAGGTGTTTGTTGGTGCTATTCCTCTCTTGACCGTAAGAAGTCCAAAATTACCTATTGTGCCTTTAATCCTTGTATAAAACTGTAGCCATCTACATATGGAACATATCTGATGCCACAACATCATTTAAATGTTGCACTGTAGAGTTCACTTATGCTGTTTTTCATTGGTATTTTATTTTTGCAGTGCAGTATGTTAGTGTCCCTCACCCAATGAAATTGGGGGGAGAGGACTATGGATCGGTCTCATTTTCTCGAGGACTATGAATTGTTTGTCATACTGTAGTGCCCACTACAAGGTGGTGACCAAGCCATTATAACTTGGCTTGTCTTGGTTGGACCTACAACTAACACTGGCCAGAAACTGTTCTTGTCTATGTATGGTAAATAATTTATTTAATGTTTTAATATTTATTTAGTTCGCCATGATGAAATGGCTGGACTATAAAGAAAAATAAAGATTGCAGCT
Organism: Conger conger; assembly: GCF_963514075.1. Taxonomy (NCBI): domain Eukaryota; kingdom Metazoa; phylum Chordata; class Actinopteri; order Anguilliformes; family Congridae; genus Conger; species Conger conger. The sequence continues at coordinate 29,591,115 of NC_083766.1, read as the reverse complement.
AAACACGCATGATTCAACACGTAAAGTGATAAAAGGAGACTTCCCAAATTGCACTCCAGACAAGCTATCACTGAAATTCTCTATACTAGGCTATTGCTTATTATCCAAGTGAATAGTACATATCTAGTTATAAAACAATGTTAATTTGTTATGGGTAGCAACAAGCAAATTAGCTAGTAGTTAGTTTGCCGAATTTACAAATATCCACCTGAGACATAATGCTTGTAACGCTCGCTACTATATTCATATTGCTTCAGGTGGATATTTGTAAATTTGTCGAGCTAACTATGGCTAATTTACTTGTTACTATGTGGTCCCCACTGCTCCTGAGTAACTGGGATGAGTTAAATGCCGAGGACAACTTGCCTCCGGACAAGAAAGTATACCCTCTCTTATAATGTGCATAACCTGTATGCCCTCAGACATTGCAAACTTTTTTGTACTTCTCAAAGAACTGCACTGCCCCTTTGTATATTTTTTCTTTTTCGTTATCAGGTGATTCAGGTTGCTGGGGGGTTGTGGGGTGGCTTATCATAAGTTCAGGGCAGGTAGCACTGTAACCTCATAGCAAGAAGGTCCCAGGTTGGTATCCCAGCCAGGGTTCTCGTGTTTACTCCCACAATCCAAGATATGGAGGGGGGGAATTAACAGGGAATTGCTGTAAAAGAGTATGCATGCTCAACCACTATGCTACAGAAGCCATTTTGAGCCATGTGAAAACAGTTAGGTAGGTTAATCATAGTAAACGTTCTAGTGCAGCTCCTGGTCTGGTTTTAAATCTTGCCTTGACAGCTTTAAGTCGGCCCAGCAGTCCCACAGGTCAATACACAATTGGCACTAGACAGGAGGATTTCAGTTGGCCAATATGACAGTGTTTCATTGCACTACCAACCCATGCTGATTAATCAGGCGCCCATGGTCTGCCTGTTGACTCGTATCTGTGCAAGCCCAACTTGTAGACTACGGTATGATAAGCGGTGGCTTCAGAGGGGAGAACGCATGCCTGTCTCTGTTCTCCCAAGTCAATAGCATTGGTTGCAGCAATTAGTGCTTATGATGAACATGATTGGGCATTCCAAAGTGAGGGGGCATAAAACATGACCTGTCTTGTCAGTCGTATTGAATTAATAGTGGCGGACAGTGTGCAGCAGCAGAAACCAAGAGGCCCATCCTGGGAACAAGTTGCCCGCCTTCCCTATTCAAAGCAGTCCTGTCAGTCTCTCGCACACAGGAATTTAATTTTTAAATCCCCCAACCCCTGCCATAATCTGACCAACCTTATTTCTCTGGACTGAGAAATAATGGCAGTGTGAGTGTGAGTGTGAGTGTGAGTGTGAGTGTGAGTGTGAGTGTGAGTGTGCACATGTGTTTGCTGTGGGAGTTGTTAAAGAGCCAGGCTGTACATGACCTGACATTTCCAACTTTGGATTTCAAAGGATTAGATAAGCAAAATACCAAAATCAAGCTCTGGAGCCTTAATAAAGCCTTTCTCTTGCTGGTGAAAACGTCAAGTGAGAAAAAGTAGTATTCACTAATAAATAAGAATCAGACTTTATTTTAAGCCTACAAGGAATTTGACTTGGTTAATCAGTTCTTTGTATAACAGACAAAGTGAAGCCAAACTGGGGAGAAAACAGCAATGAACATAAGTACTTGGTGTAAATATTACAGTATTTTACTTGGTATAAGATTTGAAATATGTACATTATATTGTCCCAATATGTAGCAATATACAGTGCCCTCCATTATATTTTTTTCATTTGGCGCTGTACTCCATAATTTCAGATTTGTAGTACATGTAGTACAATGTACATGTGGGTAAAGTGCAGATTCTCATCTCAGACAGAGTTTACTGATGTTCAACCAGCTTTTCAAAAATATATATATATATTTTTTTTTTTTTTACGTGATCTTGCTGAGATTACCCATTAGGGTGTCACCTCCTTGATTAGGGCAGTCCTAAAATAATTAATAATACAAGTATTTTTAAGGTAGGATTAACCTTTGGCCTGTTAATCCATGTTCTTTCCCTGCAATTTTTTGTAAATGTTTTATTTGTACTTTTTCTGTTATTCAAACTAAATTCTGCATCTGCTAAATCTTTCATATTTGTGAAATTGTCCTGGTCCTTTTCTATCAAACACACTTGACTTTCAGTCTGGAATTGCGACCAGGTTGCAGGTTGTGGCTGGTAGCCCCACAGGGTGACACACAAGTGGCAGGTGGGTCACTCAGGGATGGGAAGGTCCAGTATAACTATTTTTGGTTTGCACAGTTCACTGTTAAATCAGCTCTTACAGAGTAGAAATGGTCCCTATTGGGCACTCTGTTAGAGTTGAATTAAGACTATGTAGGCTTTTGTGTGTCACTGCGAGATTGGTATTTATACCAGGGGTAATTGAATGCTACTTCCGGTTTCCCTGCACAATTCAGTTAACCGGTCCGTTCATGCCTATCTATCGGTGAGGTTCTGTTGTATTACCTATGCTAATGAGCCGATTACCAACTCCTGGTTACTGTTGACTAGTTATTGATAAATTGTGTTATGATTTCTGTCTAAGCAGCACATTATGAATGAACTTTTATTACCTACAATTAACTGCTTTCTGAATGAAATGGTTGGAAAGGGAATGGTTGAAATGATAGAAATGGATGAGTAATCGTAGAAAGGGGAAAGAGTATTGGGAGAGAGGGGTATTTTCACACTTTTGGTTTTTCTTTTGTCAAAGAGCACCTGGTCTACTCTGTTTCCTTAGTGATGTTAATGAATGTGTTGTTTTTCAGCTTCTCTTCCTGTCCATTTTTCATTTCTTTTTTAACCATTGAAACTCTTTCCTGTTAAGGTACTTGTCGAGTCACCAAAGTGCTGCTTGAGAAGTTCATGTTAACATATGCTCTCTTTCTCTCTCGTATCACTCATTCAATTGATCTGTTGCTATTTTATTGATTCAGTGAGTCAGTGGTGTGCTGTGCCCATGTGCCCAAACATATGAATGTGTGTGTATGTTTGCTGTTGCAATAAATTAGCTGATATTTACATGCAATGCTGCATTCGTCCCTGGACCAGCTGTGATGAAGTAGCTTACTTAAGAGTACTGCAGTGTAACATATGCCCTAATTCAGTGGTCCAAGGGATTTTTCAGCAGGACTACAACGATCTATGGTGTTGTAGCCTACTTTTTTGTGTTTGTGCACATGAAGTGGAGCCGCACATGATGCTGTTTTTAATTTCAGTGAAGTCGTATGCTGTTGTTTCCCAACCATCCAAACATTGTCCATTTGTAATGGACTCATTTTGTGTCCCTGAAAGTAAAGGAAAGGCCATGTGTGGCTGGTCCCATGGGGTTAGGTTGCTGTATTGAATACCGAATCTCCTCAATGGGAAGACTACTGGAGACTGCTGAAGGTTGCCGAGCGATATCCGTGATGACCCGCGATCTGAGGACACAGACGAAGCGGGTTTGGTGTGTCTAATTAACATCAGTCACACGGTGTTCCCTTCAGGAGCAAATAACAGATGCAGAAATTAACTTTGATGAATAAGTGTTTGTAAAAAAAACATTGACTCATACAGAATAAAGGAGGGGTGGGTAGTCCAGAATGCTGCAGCCCGCCTGATCACCAGTCAGCCCAGGTCGGCTCATGTCACCCCGCTTCTCATTGGCCTCCACTGGCTTCCTATTGCCGCATGCATCCAATTCAAGGCCCTAATGTTGGCATTTCAGGCTGCTAAGGGGACTGCCCCACCTTACCTTGTGCCTAGCACTGTGTAGACTAAACGAACGTGCAGTTACATCAATGTAGTAATACCTATTGCAAAATCTGATTGGAGAATGGTCAATTGGGCGCCTGCAAGTCTGCCTGTTGTCTGCACTTGAAGCATCTTCCTCATGACTGTGTGGGCCCTACTAGCAAACAGTGGCGTGCTAAGAAGCATGGCATCCTGTGCTCCGGATGAGAGGGTATGCTTATCTGTACTCTTCCAAATCAGCAGCCATGGCTGCTGCAGTGAGCGCTGGAGAAGTGTGGTGACACAGGGAAAAGGGGAAAAGCACGATGAGCCCAAACTAATACAATATGGCAAACTAACATACAGACTGGCAAACTAACATACAGACTGGCAAACTAACATACAGCCCAGGCCAGGTTAATGCTTTTAATTCTTTACACATTTAATCAAATTTCAATAAACTTGTCAAAAAAGACACTTTTTTGGAAATGTATACATTGTTACATGGAACACATCATGTTGGTAAAGCAAGTAGCAGTTTGATAGTTTAAGTGACTTTGACTTTGGCACTTTCATGGTTTAACCATTGTTTATGAAGTAAGAGCCTCTTTGGATCCGAGGCTTCCAATCTAGTTGCCTATTCCTCGTAGGAACCACTGGCAGGATTCTGGGGCTGACAACCCACCGAGGTTGTCCTTAAAATCCCTCATTCCCTCCTTCTCGCATCTGTTCCTCTGCATGTCACAGAAAGAGCTGCGCTCTGATCAGAGAGGAGTGTTGCCAGGGCGGAAAGGAAAGGATTTGTGAATGCAACCTGGGAAACAGACCTTCTCACAGTCTAAACGCAGCCTTTATTTCATACGTATGCTTGGCAGCAATCCTTTTCAGTGTGTAAATAATTGTCTACAAAAGATTCAAGCATAACTTGAAGCGGGATTGAATTCAAGTTCTGTGATTAACAAAACGTGAAGTACTGTAAGATAAAGATTAGAAAAAGTGTTTTAAAATGATGAACACAAACCTGACCTTTGATCCTTATGATGCCCCCCCCCAATCATTACATTACATTACATTAATGGCATTTGGCAGACGCTCTTATCCAGAGTGACATACAACAAAGTGCAAAGTGCATACCCATAACCAAGGATAAGTGCACTGAAAGACCCTAGAGGGAAGTACAATTTCAACTGCTACCTGCACAACAAAGATAAGGACCAGGGCCTATTTGATCATCGGATTATTGTAATACCGCAAATGTATAACCAATTATGTCATGCAAAAGTGTGAATAATAACAGGAGACATTTTTGGGCTCGTTCCCTGAAGGATAGGCCTACAGTCCATGACAGTGCTGACTGTGGGCAGTACCCCCATAAGGTGATGCGTCATTGGCCGGGGTGCAGTAGGGTTCATTCCGTTTGGGGTAATTCGCTGTCTAGCGCCCCCCGCTGGTCGATCCCATGGAGTGCATATGAAACACCGGGCTGTGGTGTGAAAGCAAGCAGGCTGGTGACACCATGCGTTTCAGAAGAAGAATCGTGGACGTCTTCACTCTTTTGAATTGGTAGTGCAGATCACGTGTGAATGGGACTACATATAATTGGATATTCCAAATTATGGTGGGAATTGCACAGCCCCACATTGGTTCGAAGAAGAAACAGCATACACACACACACAATCAGGACTGGCATAGTGATCCCGTCTACTGCCAGTTCACAGATGCTCTCATACTTGTGTGCAAAGATCAGGAACCAAACCTAGTAATTCCCTAAGTGCAGTCTCGATTGAGGTTAACTACTCGACTGAGCATTGAAGTACTTGTAGGAGTTATGCAAACAAGAACAGAAATATCTTATGGAGCGTTGAACTACTATATACAGCTGTTAAAAGTAAGGAACCGAAAGCTCTGAGAACGGAAAAAGAAGGTACATGTAATCAGGGATTGAAACGGTGCTGGAGAGCCTGAGTGGAGGGGCAGGGGTGCAGTCAGAGGAGGTGGGAGTTGAGTTGGGTAAGAAAAATGGGGCACTTCTTCTCTGGGCAAACAGCAATAAGATAAAGCTTAACTATAAAAACAAGACTGTGTTCATCGTGGTAGAAACCTGCTTGGAGGAGTGATGGATAATTGAGTGTGCGGTACTTGGATTGAGTGGGAACAAGTTTTTTTTGTTATCTGGAGATTTAGGACTGTACCAGTGGCATTAATGAGTATTTCCATCTGTACCCTGCAATGGTACGGTGATCCTGGTTTTGCTGTGATCCTCATATAGTGTCCCTAGAAACACCCTTGAAGGTGACCTTTTTTTCCACATTGAAAAAAGGAACTTGGAAAAACTGTTGATGATTGTCAGATTGATTTATCAGTTGATCTTAGAATGTCAGGTTCTCTGTCATATATCATAGGCAGAGAATTGGGCAGTTGTTGTTATTTACACATTTCTGGTAAGTTCTGAGTTGCAGTTTACTTTAAAACATAAATCTATGTTTTAAAGTAGATATATTTATATCTACTTTATTGATCCCTCTACTGTTTTTAAAATCATTCAGGGAAATTGTGGTTGTCTGTCTTACTTGCCGTGTTCTGAATCTATACACACCTCATTGAATCAGTACAATATCCTCATAACATTTACAGTGCGAGTGGCTGCCTCAGGAACAGGAAATGCGCCACATATTTCTCTGGGATGAGAGATGGATATTTGGATAATTGGTATGATGTAATTGGGCTCAATTCAGATCAGTGTCCCAGCAAAATTCATTTTAAGGCAAAATGTTCTGCATTTTTCTCAGTGCCTTTGTCCTTTTGGCAAAACTTAAATTGTTGTCTATATAAATACAAATTCAACATAATGTGGAAGACAAATTCAACTAAACACCATAAACAAATATAGACTCATTGTTCACATCAAGTCCTTTGTGATCATGCCTTAACCATCAGACAGGGAAGGATGCAATGGATTAATTCTTTTGACAATTTAATGTGTGGGGGCAGATTCTGCATGTCTTGCATGAAAAATGTTTGTTTCTTTCCTTGATGAAGGAAAAGAAATATGTGAAGGAGCAAAAAGAGCATTTGGTACATACAGTTTAAAGAATATAGGAACCCTTGGTCTGCACAAAGTAGTTACCATAATTTCCACATAATACACATTACACACCTCAGAAGATCAAAGTCAGAATATTAACAGGCAGAATACAGTGAAGATATATTTAAGTATATGTATACATAATATCTCTATCTCTCGCTCTCTTTCACTCTCTCACTTTCTCCTTGGCTATTTTGTCTTTGTGTCCTTCTTGATTGTCAGTGCCCCGGGTTTATTCTGCGTGTGAAAGCCTACTTCCCGTGTGTGCGTGAGTGAGTGAGTGCTTGTGTTTGTGTGGACAAACGCAATACAGCAAGACTGTCGGGACAGACAGAAGATAAGAAATACATTGCTACAGTAGAACAGACAAGTCTATCTATGGAACATAATATAGAAAGGAAGCATTTTGTTTGCTTTTACACAAAGACACTGAGAATGAGACAAAAGTACAATGATCCTTTGGGCACCGTTAAATTGATCTGTCCACAAGTGCAGAGATGGAGCAGGAAATGAAAGATTGATTGACTCTGTCCATGTGTTTGTACTCTGGGGTGTAACTTCACTCTAATAGCTATTAGAAAGATGGAGAGGCTGATAAAGAAGGATGTGTATGTTGCTGAATCTTTTCCAAAGTTCTCATTTGCTTTCGGTATGAAAGGCGGAATTATCACTTATGTTTATAAATGACAGATGCTGGCTGAAATTCTAGTAGTTAAATATGAAGCATATCTTATTAATTCCCCTCATCTTAATTCGTTGTGTCTCTTGTCTTTACAGAGTGTGGCACCTGAAACCCAACTGGACACATCAATGAAGCACTTTTAAAGTTTTGTTTATTCTTTCCCTCAGCCACTGAGAGAATATGTGCCAAAAGACTCTCAGCAACTGAGACCTGCAGCCAATCAGAACAGATTATTAAGACTCACTGCCAACCAGGAGCCAGTGACATTTTTCCTTGAAACTTGCAAGGGAACGTTCAAGAAGTATAATTGTAAAATGTGTAATATAATATGATATAGTCAAATTGAGAAATGAAATATTTAAAATGATCAAATATACATATATAGCGACATATAACTTTAAAAAGTGCCTCATATTTTTTGATTGTAGCCATTTTAACAAAGAAAAAAATCATGAAATGGTCAGAGGAAATTAAACATTAAACTACATAAAGGAGTATTGAAAATGATTATGTTCATAGTAATAATAATAATGACATTCAGTTGGCCTTACTGTGTTTGTGGACATTTAAAGAGTAGCCTCATATTGCTTTTCGCTTTGCCAGATGCCATAATTGGACTGATGTGTATGGCTCACTCTTTGTTGTGAACTTACATGCCAATTAAGCTTGCATTTACAATCTATTTCTTTTTTCTCTCTGTCTCTCCCTCTCTTTTACACACACACACACACACACACACACACACACACACGGTACACATGTTCAAAGAAAAAAAAAATGCTTACATGTGCGTACACAAGATACACACACACACCCAGTGCAAAAAGATGGGTTCAAAGGATGGAAACATATGTATGCATGTACTTACACACAGACACACTAAGCATGCTATGCACATTGTAAGGCTCCAAGGGCAACACATTCTTGCTTGCGTGTACTCTCTCTCTTTCTCCCTCTCTCTCACACACACACACATACACACACACACGGTACTTACAAAGGGCCATACACAGACACACTAAGCATGCTATGCACATGGAAAGGCTCTAAGGGCAAAAACGCATTCATGCTTGTGTGTACTCTCTCTCACACTCACACACACACGGTGCACATACATGCACTGTTTATATTGATAGGCTGTACGCACACAGACAGACATACACACAAACATAGACGCGGACATAGACATACAGGAGCAATCTCCCTCTGCATCCCTTGTGATTCATCAGCTAAAACCTGCCTGTGTTCTTCCAGAGGTGTGTGTTCAGTGAAGCTGAACAGCACACACACTCACACGATTGCACACCCATATTCTCACAGAGTAGAATTTGTGAAATGCTGTTAAGTTGCCATCATATGTTTGGGATGGTGTGTGTGTACACGCAAGCATGAATATGTTTTTGTCCTTGGGTAGTGTGTCGAACTCCATAACACCAGTGGTGGAAAAAAAATCAGTGCAGATGTATATATTTTTTTCTTCCCAGCAGTCATTTCATTTCAGTGGCTGTGCAGTTTTGTCGATACCCAAATCTGAGTTGAGACAGTACTAAGAAACTACATTACAAACTGGAACTTTTCCCCGAGGCAGAGAAATATTTTACCATTCTGTTTCTGGAATGGAAATCAGTGCCAAAATACAGACTGTAGACATGGGGAGCACATTCACACACACACACACACACACACACACACACACATACACACACAGGCACAAATGTGCCCCCACACACACACGCACATGCACGCACAAGTACATTTCATTAGTTCATATTTTATATGACCTGTGGTTTAGGGCTTTCTTAAACTAAAATTAAGAAATTAACTTCAGAATTCTCCCAGCAAAGACAACTGCAGGAATCAATCTGTTGAGACTACTGTTTCACCCCTTGCCTGCACCAAACCGATTGGATGGCTTCAGCCATTGGAGGAATTTGAGTGGGTTGTTGGGCTGCCCTTCAAAAGATTCACGTCTGACCGGCACAACCCTTCACTTTGTTCTGATTTGATCAAAAGAAACAAATTGTGAAACATCTTTGTCTGTTTCTCCACCTGTCTGTGTATCTAGTTGGTCTGTTTGGTATGTTCATCTATCGTTATTGCCTTAAGAGTTAATTGACAAACAAAAGATACACAGCAACTGTACAAAGATTTTGCATTCTAGAAGCAGGAGAATTGCGTGAAGTCAAAAAAGATTATTTATTTTCAAGTTTGGTGAAGTGCAGTTTTGTGTCACGGCTGTAGTTTGCTGGCTAAACGGCATAACAAAGTGATGTAAAAAAAGAAAAGAAAAAGATTATACACAGAAACTCCATTCTGTCTTAAAGTACCCTTGTCAACAATTTTGGACTAGACTTAATAATCAACTTAATTGGAGTTAATAATGATAATAAGGAATAATAATACTACTACAACTACTACTACTACTACTACTAATAATAATAATAATAATAATAATAATAATAATAATAATAATAATAATAATAATAATAATGGTGATCTGTTACGACTTATTAACATAAGGAGAAGGGTGGTCATTTATGCTCTATATAGATTGCTATATTGTTCTGTGCATTAGGGAGTAGAATTCAAGGGAGGGGAGGGTGTGGGGTTAAAAGAAATTGCTAATGTGTTTCTGTTCATGCGGAGTGTTCAAAATGAAAAATTATAAGATCATAAGGGTCCTTGCCTGTGGTGTAGACAGTGTCACTTTGTTGCTTGAAGAAAAAACAAAACAAAACAACAAGAAGTGTCTGTCTTTTTCAAAGTGTACTAGTAAGCAAACAAATGATAAACAATGCAGTTTTTTAAAATAAAATCAACAGTGCCAAATGTTGTTTGTGTTTCTGCATGAATTGAGAGTAAAATTGATTTAAGGTAATTTGCTCACAGGTCAGGTATACAATGAATTGTTTTCGGTACACTGCCATTGCATGGAACACATTACTAAAGGTTTTAGAAAAATTGGTTAGTTAAAGTTAAAACCCTGCTGTAGTGCATAGACATTGGCACAAAGTAGTAAACTCATGAAGCTGAGATCTCATCTCAATGCATGGACTTCTATTCAATCTCAATATCTGATAATATAATAAATGGTAATCTGTTGAACTTCCAACCACCAATCTGTACAGAAATTAATGTAATCAAGCACGTTTTACAAAACATGTAATAATGCAGTATTTACATACAAGATGGGATTTGGGGAAAAAACGTTTCTCCCAGCACAATATTTTTAAACCATGGAAGCAAACATAAATTATTTTTGGATATGTATTACACATGACCATTGAAATGGCCACGTGTAGATGATTTTACCAGGACATCAGGGTTAACACCCCTGCTCTTTGAGGAAAAGTGCCATTAGGAGCTTTAATGGCCACAGTGACTCATGTGAGACAATATTTTAAAATATTGAGCAAGAAAGAGTTTCCACCCCGAAAGCTCCAGGGATATTAAATACATAGCCTTGACAATACAGCAGAAGTGCTGTTTTTGTGACACTTGGATCAACAATTCATCATTGAGTACTAACCAGGGACAGCATTGACTGGGCAGGGAGTGGGCCAGTTCATGCAGTTGCCATGGGGATGGGAAGGTAACTGCAGCTGCAGTATTAATGTGTACAGAGCACTCCGACATTGAGCCAACTGGAAGTAAAGGCCAGTCAGACCCAGGGTGAACACAGATGCTGATGTCACAAACTCAGCTTGGGGTGATACTCCTCATACTAAACCTGAACCAATGGTGATGTCACATACAAACTGAGTAATAAATGAATTGAACAGGCACAGGCACTACATTACTTTAAGAGAGCATCTCATTTTCTATTGATTGTTGAAATTCCTATCAGAGATGTTCTTTGGAGGAGGAAATATCACAAGTGTTCATTCATTACATTCATTTTGCAGATGCTCATACCCAGGGCAACCACCTCTTACAGTGAGGTCCGTAAGTATTTGGACAGTGGTACAGTTGCTGTTCTTTTAGCTCCACTCCAGCACATAGGGTTAAACAATTAATATGAAGTGTAGACTACATCAATATTGGTGCATCCATGAAGGAATCACAGCCCATTTTATACATACAGTCGTCCCCCAATTTTAGGGGAACAAAAGTAATTGGACAGTTGGCTTCTCAGCGGTTTCTGATTAGGCAGGTGAATTCAATTAAATTTGCTTCCTTAGTGCAAGTATAAGAAAGCTTTCAGTATCTAGTCTTGATTCTAGGCTTTTAATTGCCTTCAGAGTCTGTTATTCTCGTTTGATAACATGATTACCAGAGATGTGCTCATGACAGTCAAGGAAGCCATTCTGAGGCTGGGAAATAAAAAGGAAACTAAGCCAAACAATGGGCTCACGGAAACAAACAGTTTGGAACATCATTAAGAAGAAAGAGAGCACTGGTATATGTTTTGGATCATTACACTATCCACACTTTGAAACACTATCAAAAAGGAATATAATTGAAATTGAGCAGTATTGATGCTTCTGTACACTTCAGAATTAATTATGTTGCTGCGATCAGTAGCTACATGATCAATGAAGGCAAGTGATGCAGCACCTGTGGCCATAGTGTAACACCCCCACCACCATGATTCACCAATGAGGGGGGGGGGGGGGGGGTGCTTTGGTTCTTGGGTAGATCCTTTTAGCCTCCGTACTCTGCTTTTGCTATCACTCTGATACAATACATCTTGACTTCATCTGTCCATTTGATGAAGGCTCTTTTAGATACTACTGAGCAAACTTTAACCTCGTCATCCAATTTTTGCAGCTAACCAATGGTTTGCATCTTGCAGAGTAGCCTCTGTAGATCAACCACCTCACTCTCACTCCACATGTATCCTCCACTGCCAGAACCTGCAGGTTCTTCCTCTACAATATACACTGTATCCATCATCTCCTGATGGAGAAAGCCACTCAGCTCCTAGTACAGGCACTCGCCATTTCCTGCCTGGATTACTGCAACTCCCACCTGGCCGGTCTCCCAGCTTGTACCATCAAGCTCCTCCAGCTGGTCCAGAATACTGCAGCCCGCCTGATCACCAGTGGTCATGTCACCCCATTCCTCATTGGCCTCCACTGGCTTCCTATTGCTGCACACATCCGCTTCAAGGCCCTTGTGCTGGCTTTTCAGGCTGCTAAGGGGACTGTCCCACTTTACATACAGTCTTTAATTGCTCCCTACTCCCCAGTAAGACCAATCCGGTCTGCCAGCTCTGGTCACTGTGTGGTTCCGTCACTACGAGCACCTGGCGGTCGAGCTGCACGTTCCCCTAAAATGTTGGGGACTATGTATAAAAAAAGGGATGTCATTCCTACACAGATAACCTGATATGGATGTAAATGCCCTCAAATTAAAGGTGAGTCTGCACTTGAACCTCATAGGTTATTGTTTCACCTCAAATCCAGCTGTAGAGCTGAAAGGAAAGAAATTGTACTACTGTCCAAATTAACTGCACTGTATGTAAGCAAGAGTGCCAGACCTGCTTAAAAACATGGGTCCTCCCAGATAAATTTCGGTACAATAAAGATTACAATTCACGTGACATTTTTGGCTTTGAGCTCTGTCAGAAAACAAATTCTTCATCAATATGTACCACTTCAATTACAAAAGTGCGTAATTAATAAAAACGATAAATGTATGTAATGGGTTAAATTGTTAATGAATTTCCAGATGATTTTTGCCAAATAAATACAAATTCACAAATGGAAATGGTCATGTCTCGTGTCTGTCTCATAGTTGGTTTCTGTGTATTTCACCTCGCTGTTTTCAGTGTTAAATGTCCCGTTTCATGTTTTTCCACGTTCTGTACCTCTGTCGTAGTTCATTTCCGTTTCTCCTTTTCTATTCTGTGTTGATGTTCCATTTGATGTTTTTCCTTTCTCCCAATTACCTGTCCACACCGTTCTGTGCCAGATCAGCTCATGCCCTGCATTCGTGCTTGACACTGATTCCTTCCAGCAGTTTCTCCTGCCTGCTCCTTACCTGTTCCCCGAGTTCCTGTTTCCGAGTCCTGTGTTTGTCCAGTCCCACTCCAGTCTTCCTGTCTGCCTTACCTGTCATCGTCCAATCCCTGCTCCAGCCCTCCTGCTTCCTGTACCTGTCTCCTGCCCTTCTACCCGCCTGTTCTCCAGCCCCCGGCTGCTTGATCTCCCAGATTCGACCTCTGCCTGTTTTCGGACTTCGCCCTGCCTTCTCCTAATTGCTCTGGTTGCTTGGACTCTGAGCCTTTGCCTGTATTGCCCTGATTGCCGTGCATTGACCTGTTTCCGTGGAACTTTGATTAAAGCCTGTTATTTATTACATCCTGGTGTCTGCGAGTGATTCCAATTGGTTCTCATAACAGTGTAAATTAAGTGCTGCAAACTACAGTCAAGTGTTTATTACTAATCATGACCAAGACATTCACAATTTGTCTAACTGAAACAAACATCAATTGCCATTTCCTTTGTAACAAAAAACAACTATATTTTAAGTCTCTTCTACCCCACTCAGAAATTACTTAATAATTTGCACCTAAATGTATACTCACTCCATTTTCATCTTGACTGATGTGATTGTTTTGAATGCAGGGAAATTGGATTTTCTAATGCGTCTTCTGCTTCCACTTCCACTTCTTTAGAAAGTAGAGCTTATAAATATAGGTAATCACTCATATCCACATTGGCAAGCAAAATTATTTCTGAGAATTGTGCTTGCCAACATCTTCTTTCCAGGATATTTATTTTACATTCATGTTTGCAAAATAAATATATAATTAATTAAATGTCTAGTAAAGTTATTTTACAAACATAAATTGTGCCACTGTGCCAAAGAATAAAAATGGCATTTATATGGTATTTATTTTTTCAGTACATTCCCATGCAAATATTGATTATGTGAAATGAAATGGTAAAAATACAGTATTAACCACCCGAAACTGCCCAGACATTTTGTAAATATACCATAAAATAAAAACATTTTACAATTTCAGTCAGAAAATGATTGAGCACAAAGAGGTGTACCAGGCCCTTACTGTGCCCCCTAGAGATGCACTGATATTTTTGCACTGTTCCTCAAAAAGTGTCTGGTACAAAGCAAAGAAAGAAGCCTTATTCATTAGTGTAATCAATACATTAAAATGCCAGATCATGTGTATGATTGTGAGTAATAAGCATGAAATCCAGAAATCCACCCCTTGGTTATTAGGAAGTTAATGTATGTGTGGTTTTGGGGACAGTTTGGTAAGTTGTGTTTTCTCCTTGATCCAATTTAAATCGCCAAAATCAAATTATTTGCTGGTGCTCTTTGGATGGTGGATCTTTCACACACCCAGCTGTGAAAGTCCTCACACTCTGTGGCAGCAAGGGGATCTGGCTCCAAAAGCCTGCAGGAGCATGCATCTTCATCCTGGGTGAAACAAGACAGCAGGAGAGCTCAGCTGACCACTCCAACTGAGGGGCTTTCTTGAAAACACATTCAAAAATGTATATCCCATAGTTTATTGCAATGTGGCATATACAAGAATATTCCTTTCATTACTCTGCAGAGTACAGGATTGACGAGGGGGTATTCTATATCAGTCAGCACTTGGGACTTACTGAGACTGGGACTTACCTGGCTTAAACCAGAACCAGAGTCATCTGACCCTTCATTCACCCACATCTGCTTTCCATGGGCCAGTTTTATCATCCAGTTCTGTAGGGCCAGACAATCACATGCGCAGGCACTATATACACTCACTGAGCACTTTATTAGGTAGACTTGTACACCAGCTTGTTAATGCAAATATTTAATCAGCCAATCATGTGGCAGCATCTAAATGCATAAAAGCATGCAGACATGGTCAAGAGGTTCAGCTGTTTTTTGTGACCAAATATCTGAATGGGGAAGAAATGTGATTTAAGTGACTTTGACCATGGAATGATTGTTGGTGCCAGACAGGGTGGTTTGAATATCTCAGAAACTGCTGTGGTCAGTGGAGAAAAGCCAGACTGGTCAAAGCTGACAAGTGCTACTCATGCCTCATCCTCGTCCTCATCCTCGGCCGCAGTGTCTGCAGGTATTCGCTCCAACCGTGCGCTACAACACCTGATGTTTACCTGCTTGGTTAGGATAATAAGCTACTTAGTGAAACGCACGGTCAGAGTGAATACCTGCAGACACTGTTGTAGTTGAGTGAGTAGCGCTGCTCTAAGTGGATAGGCTACAGCAGCAGAAAACCCAGTAAGTCTACAAAATAAGTCTAATGAATACCTAATAAAGTATGTGCATATGCGTGTATACATTCACATACACATATTATTTTGTTTGCTTTGCCGGTGTCTGTAATTACCCTGTTGTGCTCATGTGTAGTGGCGAGAGTGGCATTTTGCTCGGAGCAGAATCTTTCAGCGGCCTGACAGTCTCCATGGCCATGCCAGAACAGATAGAAAATGTTGCCACGCAAATACCAATGGCCTGCATGGTGACAGAGAACATGACACATTATGAATTTATGAAATATTACTCTTTACATGTCATGAACAATATAACAAGTTAAATAACCCACGCTGTTAAAAAAATACCATTATTGTATTTGAAATAATATTTTTTCCTTGTAAATACCCATACTTCTAGACCAGTTTATCTGATTATTCTACGAGGGTTCAAGTTTTTCTATGTGATCACTCTAGCAATTGGAACCATACTTCCTATTGGGTTTTCAGCACACTTGTCCCGGGTTGTGATTTGCACTGTATTACACGTCGTTCTGGAAAAGAGCGTCTGACTGTAATGTAAAATTAACTTTTGCTCTGTTTAATCTGACTGACTTTCACATGCAATGGTTTTGCCACCTGCCAGTGTCAAGCCATGTCCATTAACTCACATAAACATAATAAGTATTAACATTAAATAAATGCTTTTAGAATATTATAATATTTTTAATAGATTTTCAGAGGTAACACTGAATGGGATTTCATTTCAAGTACGCCAAGGTTTAGTCATTTAAAATCATCAAATATTTAAGAGAGGCTTACTAACCATTCTGTTTAAGCAGAGGGTCATATCCTGCCAAATGGGTATTATGGTCCAAAATGTTGTTCACAAAAGAAATGTAAAAAAAATAAGATCAAGACCATGATTACTTAAACTGGAGAGGAATTGGTCTCAATTGTACAAAAAAAAGAAAAAATGAACACATGTAAACACATTCTAACAGGAAGCAGTGATCACTCACATAATCTGGGATAATAACCAGCCTCCAATAACATATCGCTAAACATGGAGCACATTTTCTCAAGCAAGGCCATCCACCAAATGCTTCCTATAGTAAATGCAAGTAAATACACTCAGCCAAGTTCAGATCTATTCCTCTTATTTTCACTAAATGTCCAATAGTCCAGTAGCACTGATGAGAACTACAAATATTTATCGCCTACATGGTTGGCTTGATGTGACTTTTTTTTCACAGTTTACAAGACTGGACTATAGGCCAAAACTGTTTTGATAAGTTGTAATGTAGATAAACAGGCAGAAGAGCAGAAGAGACACAATAATGAGGAATTATAGCAGTACTGGTCTACTGAAACATCCAGTCTAGATGCCTGCACCTTGGGTTATGTAATCTATTTTGATGTCAAACTCTTCTTTTATTAAAAGCAACTAGTAGATGCAAATATACAGTAATTACATTGACATGTGCCCTTTCCAGGAACAGCCTAACAAATATGATGATGTGGGGGCCATTGTCATTTGAAGCATGTGCTTGTATGATTATATGTTTGATTAATCAGGTGTGAGAGAAATATTTCGAGCAAATATCAAAAAAGAATTTTTATTTGGTGAAAAAGATTCAAGGCTCCTCACCAGCTTGAGACAGGGAATCTGTGGATGAAGAAACAAAGCAACAGTGAGATTTACAATCAACTTCCATTATTTTCACTTCCACCCTCTTTTTCATGTTTATTCCTCATTTCTTATTTTATGCATTCTTTTATATTCTGTTCTCCTTTCTAACCATCAAAATTATCTTGTGTTTTCTCCTCTCACACAATCTTATTCATAGCTTCTTACCACTCTCTTTTAACTCTAAGATCCATTATCAAATATCCTATGATGAAAAAGACATTCATACTTTTTAAAAACTTTGTCATTGTTGCGTGCCAACTTAGATCATTACTCACAGTGCACTCCTACGATCCCCAGGGTGATTACCAGTAGCAGGGTGTTTATGGAAAGCAGGAAGATGACAAAACGTTGTGAGCCTTTCTGGGTTGAAAATGGTCCTGACATACAAAACCACAGGACAGTTTATATGAACACATGTAGACACATTCTAGCAGGAAGGAGCGATCACTCACACAATCTGGGATAATACCACTGGACTGTGCAAAAGTCTTAGGCACCTGTATAACATTCTGTACAGATAAAATTCTTTCAAAAATAATTCAATGAAAGGTCCTAAATAAACGTACTATACATTTTTTATATACATGTAATAATTTGGCAGAATAGTTAAAAACTGAATCAAATCAATATTTTGTGTGACCACCCTTCGGCATTAAAACTGCATCACTTCTCTGAGATAGCCAACGCTGTCCTGCAGTTCTATAAGACAATCAGCAGGGAGGTTGTTCCAAGCATGTTGGAGAACTTGCCACAAGTTCTTCTCCAGACTTTGGTTGGCTCCTTGCTTCTGATCTCAGACAGCCTTGATCAATGTTTTATGTAAAAAGTAGTCAATTGCTTACAGTAATATGTTACTTTTTTTAATTAAATACACAAATGTCTCTGCAAAATTAAATCTTTTGGAAATTTTATATTTGGATATCTCAAATGTGTTCTTTTATACTAACACACACACACACAAAAAAAAGACATATAATAAAGTCTAAGGTGCCTAAGACTTCTGCACAGAACTGTATATATATATATATATATATATATATATAAATAAAAATATTAATATACACTCAATGAGGCATGTGGCAGCAACTAAATGCATAAAAGCATGCAGACGTGGTCAAGAGGTTCAGCTGTTTTTCAGACCAAATATGAGAATGGGGAAGAAATGTAATCTAAGTGACTTGGACTGTGGAATCATTGTTGGTGCCAGACAGGGTAGATTCACTATCTCAGAAACTGCTGGGATTTTTACGCACAGCAGACTCAAGAGTTTGCAGAGAATGGTGCGAAAAACAAAAAAAATCCAGTAAGCAGCAGTTCTGCAGGCAGAAACACGTTGTTAATGCGAGAGGTCAGAGGAGCGCCAGATTGGTCAAAGCAGAGAGGTAGGTGACAGTATCACAAATAACCACACATTACAACAGTGGTATACAGAAGATCATCTCTGAACATACAATGGGTCAAACCTCTACGTGGATAGGCTACAGCTGCAGAAGACCAATAAGTCTAAAAAATCTCAATAAAGTGCTCACTGAGTGTATGTCTGCATACCAAATAACATGAAATATAATTTCTTGGAAATGTAATGTACTGCAACATATTGTAAATATGTGGATGTTTAGAAAATATTATCATAAACATACAATATACTGTACAGCCACACAACCAGGTTGGTGGAACTTGCTTCTAGTATAGATTTTCTGTGGGAGCTCTCGCAGTCACAAACAGTCAACAGCACATAATGGGACACACGTGTTTGCATGTGTTTAAAAATATGTAATATGAAGTCAGCAATAATTTTCATATTTGCAATAGACTTTTTTGATCTTCATAAAAAATATTTACGTGAATATTACAGTATATTCTGTTTCTGCAAAGGCATGAATATTACAATAGTAAAATTACAGAATATGACGTCTGTATTGACTGTAAGTTTGGATATGTCTTAACAGTAGTCAGGTTCAATCTTGTTCTTGATTATGATCATGACAATATTATGAAAAATTAATGGAAGAGTGCACTGTATAATTCAATTTGCAAGAAATAATGAACAATTATACATTATTGTGAAATTTAGTAATGAGACACATTCTTATCTCATTATAGTAGATTCTTAGGAAGCCAGCAAAAAGTAATATTAGCTACACTTCACTTAAAGGTGCATAAACCAATAGAATGAAATACACTGAACACTTCTTGGTAAGCAGAATGGTTATCACCTGCAAATTGATTTAATGTCAAATTTAAATATTACATTTCTTTCTGAAGGAAATTTTATTCTAAATGTACATTTTAGGCGTATCCAAAGCTATTTAAAACACTAAGATCGTCTAAAATTGTTAAATGTATATCTACTTTCAAAAACATACATTTCCTTCCCATGTAAAGAGTTAAGCAAATCTTGTTTGTGGTTACTTCTTTGTTTTAGCTACTATTCTGGCTTCTTCTGGAGGCAAAAAAGGGTCCTACCTGCCTGGTACTAGACAGATGTATCTAATAAAGTGTATATACAGTTAAATGCAAAAAGTATTGGCACAGTGACACAATTTCTGTTGTTTAGGCTCTGTACTCCAGCACGTTCGATTTAAAATATACAATGAGTCTGAGGTTAAAGTACATTTCACACATTTCTTTCCATAGCAAGTGATCCATGTTAGAATTACAGGGGGACTACAGGGACTACATATGTAAACTTGCTATTAGCTCAAATCTGGTACAACACATCTCTCATTATTTTTGAGACTTTGAGAATAATTCCTACAAGGATCACCCAATATGGCTGCAAGTACCCTCAAATGAAATCTGCGACTGCACTTTAACCGCATGTTCATTATTTTATTTCACATCTAATGTACTGGAGCACAGACCCAAAACAACAAAAATTATGTCACTCTTCCAGTATACAGTATTTGCATGTAATTGTATGTATAGTACTGGATTGGACAGAAGAAACTCACCCAAGGCATGCTTTTTCTTCCCTGGTTGTTTAAGCTTTATAGACTCGTAGCTAGATTCTGTTGTATTTACAGGGTCTTGATAAACATTCTCCATTGCGTTGCCCCTGTTAGCAGAACCCACTGAGCCACATGAACAGACCTGCAAGAAATGCTCTGTTGACTGTTAAACCTGGCAGTGACCACCCCTTCTGTTTCGCAGTCACTTCTCATATCTATATTTTCTCTATGTGGTTTGGCAAAGGAAATGACCTATTTTATTGCAAAAGATGAGTCCAGAAAAGGTTGTGGTATTCTTACTTACTTATTTTTGCTGATGTAAACTCCCAGGTATTTTAAGCTCTGGACTGTCTTCACCCTTTCTCCGTTGATGCCGATGGCGATCTCTTCTCTGTAGGCTCATTGTTGTTATTGACCCGACCAATCACGATGATGTCATCCGCAAACTTGATTATGATATTGGAACCATTGGGTGGGTTTGCAGTCATGCGTGAAGAGGGAGAATAGGAGCGGACTAAGCACACAGCCCTTGCTCCAGTGTTCAGTGTTATGGAGGAGGATAAGTGCTTATCCATACGCACTGTGAGAGAGCCTGAAAACAGTTCGCATCCACTTCAAAGTTTGCATTCACTCACCTACCACTAACCTGACTTATTGGCAAACATAACAGAAAAGCAGGTTATCAGACATACCAGGGGCTTGTTTCACGAAAGTTGCGACGTGCAAGCTACAATCTGCGAGATGCAAACTTTTTGGAGTGTTTGACGAAGAATTCGGAATTGCAGGCCTCAAACGCATGTCGCAAGTGTGTCCGTGTAGGCAATCAGTAAATCGCCTATCGTTCTCATTTGCCTGTTTCCCATTCTATCAAAATTTGTGCACAGCATTAGCGGTCCTCAGCAAAGTGGGCTGGTCATGGGTGACAGATGCCGATAAAGTGTATCCAAAGGGTTAAAAATTAATCTTACATCAGATTTAAAAATATATATTTATCTACGCTGTAAAATAACATTTTAATTTTAATGGTTTGTTTTATTTGAAAGGCTCCCACAGAGGAGAAACACACTCACAGAGAGAGCTGAAACCCTCACAGACAGTGGAGAAACACACTCACAGAGAGAGTTGAAACCCTCACAGACAGTGGAGAAACACTCACAGACAGTGGAGAAACTCTCACAGACAGCAGAGAAACACTTACAGACACAGGAGAAACACTCACAGCCAGAGGAGAAACACTCACAGACAGAGGAGAAACACTCACAGACAAAGAGGAAATGCGCACAGACAGAGGAGAAATGCTCCCACAGCCAGTGCTCATGTTTTTGACCCAGGTAAACCTATGAAAGTGTCCACAGACCCATTGAAAAAGAGACTGGTTTGCTGTGGCGTAGGCATTGCATGCGATGACACCAGCAAAAAGAGACTACAAAAGGAGAAGTTGGGTGTACCGTTTAAGAATGAGAACTCAATGAGTACATTTATGGCAGGGCAGAAGGAACGAAAACAGACCACAATCCTGTCTGGGAGATGCATCACCATGCCTAAAAAAGATGGTGGTTACACAAACAGAAATATGATTTGACATTTTAATTCACAGCTGACACAGATACTAAAAGCAAAAGCAGCAAACGGAGTGACTCAAACTCGCAGTAAACCAGAGGGGCTCTGGAATTAGGTGGAAACTGACATATTCCACCACAAAGTTTGCATTGACTATCACTCAAACTAACATGAGTATATATTATTTTCAAACATAACAGCAAAGCAGGTTATCAGACATACCAGAAATTGTCACAAAACTTGGGATTCTGATGACAGTGACGCCTGACAACGGTGGGGAGGTTTCACACGCGTCACATCGAGCCCACATGACCCGGACTGTAACGGGGCCAGCCGAAAAGGGAGAGCAGAGAGTGAAGAGGCTGCTGAAAAAGACAAAGGAAAGGGAAGTAGACCCCTACCTGGCTATCCTGAGCAGCAGCACTAGAATGAGGGCTACCACCTGCAGAGCTGATGAACTGCCAGCTGTGCACAAGACTCCCAACAAAGGAGGAACACTCCCCATGGAGAAGAAACAGCCTTACAGACAGAGGAGAAACAGCCTCGCAGACAGAGGAGAAATGCTCCCACAGACAGAGAAGAAACAGCCTCACAGACAGCAGAGAAACACATTCACATACAGAGGAGAAACACTCACAGACAGAGAAGAAAGGCTCCTTCAGACTGATTGAGGAATGTTAGAAGGGGACTACTGCTAAAGGGAAAACGAAAATTAAGTGTATCATTTCCCAGTGTGAAACAGAAGTTATATTTCATTCAGTGTTCTATGGGTGTAGCAATGTGATGGTAAATCATGTTAAGTTCATGTTATCAATTGAGTTACACAGTCATTCCCCTAGAGGGTGCTTCTGGGCTCTACCGTAACTTGTTGAACTGTGTTTGAATAAACAACAGTAATATGCAACAGTAACGTAGCAGATGCATCAACACACTGGCAGTTTCAGCAGATGCAGAGTAATATTAAAGTTAACCCCTCACTATTGTAGAGATGGTTAATTGTACGTGTGGATATCACAAAACACACGTTGCTGCTTGAATAAAAAATATATATTCCAAAACACATTTCTGTAAAACAGAAAATTGAGAATTTATCTACTTTATCGAAAACTTTGCAATACCGACTAGACCCACCTGATGTCGCCAGTGCGCTTACATTGGGCCTACATTTAGGCAGAATTGTTGAAATTTCTTTAGCAGGTGTAAAGATTGCAGTTGTTTCAAATGTTTTTATGTTAATCAAAGCAAGTGTCCACACTTCAGCACCATACACCCTATCGTATTTACCCCCAGAAAGGGAAATTGATCTTGTCATGCATTTATTGTCAGTTATTCGTGTCGAATTAATTTTTAAATGTTGGGGAACTACAAAAAACAAAAAATTCAGCAAGGGTTCATTACATAGTCCAATGTAGCTATGTTAACATACGGTTATAGGAATACTTGTAATACAACTAAACAAAAGGGTGCACCTCAAAAAAGAAATAAGACCCTAAAAACACATCCATTCCTCGTTTAATAATTTTACAAAACCTTAATATTGTGTTCAAATATTTACGTTACAATAGCCTAAATCCTGAACCTGGATTTTGGTGGGCCTTTGAGGCCGGCAATACAAATTTTCGTGGAGGAAAGGCGCACAAAGGAAATTACCTTTCATTTCGACTTCGACTTCACTCGACTTCCGAGTTGTCTGGAACGTAGCATCAGTATCCCACCCATGTAGGCTACATTCTCACGCGGACATTTCCCTTTCAATTACGTGCATTCGCGGGTATTCCTGCATAATAATTGGGTTAAACTTAAAGACATGCGGATATTGGTTCAGGTATAAATTTAGTAGGCTCCCAATTGTTTTGGTAATTTTTACGGGGTTAAATTGTATTACTTTGGCAGCAACGTGCAAAGGCGCAATGGGAGTCGAAGAGAAGGTATTTTCCTGGGTAACGCTTGTAATTTTAGCTTGTGGCTCTGTAAACGGTAAACATGTAGGCCTCCAGTCCTTAATGCGAAGTAAAAAGCCACACAAAACCGATAGTTACTATGTAAACGAGCCACAGACCGTGAAGTCCGAACATTTGGACCAGGCCGCTCCCATTTCGTTGATCTGTAATGAAAAGAACATGACGTTAATTGTGAAAGCCGACTTGCACAAGAACGGGATCCTGCTTTCAGCCGCGGAGTTGCTACTGGGACAAGACCTGTCTGCGGGTCCAGCTTGTAAAGCTTTCCCGCTCAGCGATGTTGAATATGCGATCCAAGCGAGCCTACACGAGTGTGGTACCATGTTGACTGTAAGTGGCCTACGATTTTAGCTTAACCATTGTTGCTTTAGCAGAAATCGGATAAATTTATTTTCGTTCTACAGTCATCCCATTAGTGAAGCCATGGCTACAATGGGGCCTAGCATGCTACGATCAAATTGGTTTGTTGGTGTGCAACTATCTTCGGTTATGAGATTACAGATCTCAGTTTTGGATTACAAATGGCTCCAAACATTTGTTTATATTTTTTGGATGCTTCAGAATGCCATGGAGAACTTGTAATGGGACTGACTGGTTGGGTAATTGTAACTGGTTGGGGCGGCTTGTAGTGTAGTGGTTAAGGTACATGACTGGGACCCGCCAGGTTGGTGGTTTGATCCCCGGTGTAGTCTCAATAAGATCCACACAGCCGTTGGGCCCTTGGGCAAGGCCCATAACCCTGCATTGCTCCAGGGGAGGATTGTCTCCTGCTTCGTTGCTCTGGATAAGAGCGTCTGCCAAATGCAGATTGCATTAATATAATTTCATATAATGTAATGTGTGTATGTAATATAAAATATTATTTATATAAAAAAATGACATGGTCCTGCTGAACCAGTAATCCATGATCCTCTCCTCTACTTCTAGATTGAGGAGGACTCTTTGGTCTACTCTAATGTGCTGACTGTATCTCCCATGGCTACCAGTGGTATCATTAGGACAAGTAGTGTGATTATTCCCATTGCGTGCCACTATCAGAGGTTTGCCCGTGAAATGGTGGTTCAAATTTAACCAATTTGAATCCAACTGATTGCAGTGTGCTGCTTTCTTCCAACTTTCTTAGGAGACATTTTGTGAGCAGTGGTCCTCTGTATCCATCTTGGAATGATTTTGCATCCACCACCGCTGCGATGGATCTCTTGGACTTCTCCCTACGACTTATGGCTGGTACTACAGGTGGCATTCCTAAACTCCCGCTCCCTGTATGCGGGCTCTCTCCAAGCTGTCTAGCTTTAAGCTCAGGGCAGCCTGTAGCCTAATGGTTAAGGTGCATGACTGGGACCCACAAGGCTGATCTTCTTGTCAGTCACATTTTTAGGAATAACTTGCTATTTTTCTATTTAATTCCATTCAGGAATTAAATTGATACAATTTTAGTGGCCTTTGGATAAATTGTCCTTCAATGTACAAAAGTGAACTTAAAACTGCATGTTTACTGAAACTGCTACTTGCTCATTTACTTAATTGACCAATGTGAGAACACTGCTTGTAATTCTGTGGTCTATGGGTTTAAAACTGCATGTTTGACCCCTTGAAGCATCTAGAAAGTTGAAATTGAGTTTGCGGTAGTGGGAAAACCAGCAGCTGGTGCATCCTGAGGGTCGGTGAGAATAACCAGGTTTCTTGAGCTGAGATTCAGATGTGATTCCTTTGGGCCTGCATCTGTCTACAGCTGACGGGCACTCTAAAGGCTCTTCAAAAAATCATTTTTTGGGGGAGCTCTTGCGAGTTGAAGCCTCAGTCAACCTTGCCAGCCATGTGCCCCTGCGGATCTTTATCGACACCTGCATTGCAACTATGGATCCTGATGTGAACTCTGAACCAAGATACGCCATCATTAAAAACCATGGGTGAGCATCTGGAGCTTCATTTTACCTTGGCCTGGCTATAAACTAGACTAATCCCTTCTCTTGGGTTTTAATTGTACAAGTAATTGGTTGAATTGACTTGAATCCCCCTTTGCTGTTTTGTCTGAGCTGGAGGGTTGGTTATACATTTTCAAATTTAAACTCATGTCAACAATCAGTGCCCAGGACCTGATCTTGTAGTGGGCAGTAGAGCATTGTCACTTTCAAGATTTAAAATGGACTATCATGCTATTTGATTTGGTTGCTCATCTTAAATCTCCTCTCCCAGGTGTCTCTCTGATGCCAAGGTTAAAGGGTCCCATGCTCAGTTTGAGCACAGATCCTTGGATGAAAAGCTCCAGATTACAATTGATGCCTTTGTGTTCCCTGAGGGCTTCCCTGAGAGTGAGGCGAGTTTGCTGTGCTGTGGCTGTTCCTGGCTCTAGCTCCAGTGTGCCACCAGCTCAGTCTGTACCCAGGCAGTTTGGTTGTTGCCATGTCCAGTCTTCCACACTGGTTCCCCCTGCATGAATGCATGCTCATGTACTTTCTACCTAAACCATGTGTCAAGTTGAGTCTTGGTTGGGAACTGAGTGTTGTATGAGCCTGCTCCCACTGAGCTGAGCATTTGCAGTGAATGTGTTTAGACCTCTCTAAAACTGAGGGACATGTCAGCACCTGTGTTCTACATTTTGTAGATCTATATCACATGTCAACTGAAGGTGACTGCAGCCTCCCAGAACCCTGATGCCATGAGCAAAGCCTGCTCCTATGTTGGTGGACGGTGAGTTAATGCTCTGTACCAGAATCCACAACCTTGGCTGGTTTGTGTTCTAATGTGCAGCATTGCTTGCTTTCAGGTGGCAGAGTGTGGATGGTCAAGACTCTGTGTGCAGCTGCTGTGATTCTACCTGCCAGGGCAGTGAAGCTGGTAAGTCCTGTGCTGTGCCACAGCAAGCCTGAGAAAATGGCTGCAACTATACTCTTTACAACCAATCTGTTCCCATTGAGTAAATGGGGATTATATTAAACTGGTTTCTAACATTGTAAATGTTCTTTCAGGTGTTCTATATACAAGAACTTTGGGATTGGGACCCATTGGTGTGGTTGACAAGGACAAAACTGGGTGATTCCTTTGAGCTAATAAAGCAATGTGACATGGCGTTCTTTGTGCTTCACAAATTGCCATTGTCCCATGGTCCATCTACATGTAAACTGTTGTCATGCTACGTTAATGCCATTTGGCCAGTGAAGTAACTGCAAAAACTGAGTGGGTAATTTCAATTTAAATGAATAATGGTAAATCTTGGTTTAGATTTTCTGGTTGGCCAGATTATTCAAAATATAGTATGGCAATTCATGATTGTCATTTTTATAATTGACCTTCATTTAAAATATTAAGTGCGCACATAATATTGCTTGTATTTAGTGCTGATTATCTTTACAAGGGTATTGGCTTTTGGAACTGTTGGATTCATAAAGTAAAATTTAATCACTTCCCTGAAAAAAGGACACTCAAACCCAAATTAATGTCTAGGACAAATTTATTTCCAATAGTGAAAAACCAGCAAAACAAATTTGGGGAGAAATGATTCACAAAGCAGCAGTACCGTATAGTACTTTGAAACATGGACACAATTCTCTTCATTTAGCACCTTCTTTGATTATATATTTATATATAAAATAAGAATTGAATATAATAGATGACAAGGGTGTGTTGCAGCGGTGTGAACTATTCAAATGCACTCTTCCTTCCCTCCCCCCATGCCCTTGGCACCTCTTAACCCAAAAGTACTGTATTTGGACCCCACCCCCACCTCACTTCCAAATACTCAGATCCATGCCATAGCGTTGAGCAACTGGTGACAAGTGGCCATCATTTGAGGGAAGTTTTCCAACACCCAGGTGCAGCCATACAGCTTTACACTTATTTACCGTAGTATGGCCTTCCACAATACTGAATGAGCCATATACTGACTTTGTTACAAGCATAGTTTATGCAGCATGCTTCCCAAAAGGGTAGTGGATATTTTTTCCCTCCCCTAAAAAGGGAGCTTCACCCTAAAATCAACTTTTGATGGAAAGTTGATCTCCACCACACAATATGGTAAAAAAATGCAACGATCCTGGAACTTGGGGTCCGTCCACATACTGCAGCGAGAACAGTGCCTTAACTGGTTGAGTCACCCAGCAGCCTTTAAACTATGGCTGCTCTCATCTGCACCACACCACCTGCTTTTGAGCATGAGCTTGGGCTGCAGCTCTTGATTATGTCATCAGTTTATACAAAAAAAAGAAAAGAAATTCAGGCTTTGGAACCACACTCAATTTGAGAAAGTGAAGGATCTGAGCAATACCACTGACAACTATTCCAGTCACACAAATAATTTCTTAGATTGTAATCAATTTAGTCTGAATAATTGATGTAGCCCTAGTATATACACAATGCAGTTTCCATCACCAATGGAATATGCTACAATCACCAAGAAAAAAGGCAACTGAAAGGAAATAAGCCAAGGTGTTGTTATGGTAAAATTGTTCCAAGGATCTCTTAACAGATGTGATTGTGTTCACATTTTTCAAGAAATACAAAATTCAGACCCCAAATATCTCAACCAGAGAACGTGGGTAGGTCATAAGCACACACATCAAAAGCTTTTGCACTCTTGACTGCTGGAGGCAGTACAGAAAGTTCAGGAATGAAGCCAAACACTGGTGGCCCCCAGAGACGTTTAGGGTCTGGAAATCCTGATTCAATCAGTAATAATCACATAATTGCTGTAAAAAAAGAAAAGAAGGTACAGTCTGCACCCTCTCCTGTGGTGGAGTGGATAACAGTTGGCACATTTTGGCTACATGACATCCACAAAGAACTCGCTGGGGTTCCCCATGGCCAGGTGGAAGGACTGGCGGGAGGCGGTCAGCTCAGGAGGCACAGAGCCCAGGTCACGAGTTGGGGGGGCACCAGGGGGGCCTCCGGGAGTAGAGGAGGGGGGCAGGGAGGGAGGTTGGGAGTGAGGGGGTCCTAGACCAGGATGAGGGAGGGGGTGTGGATGCAGGTGTGGATGGGGGTGCTGAGGGACCATCATGAGCATCATGGGGTTGTAGGGGAGGGGCATGCCGGGGGGGTGTGGGTAGGGCAGGTGAGGGGGCGGGAGTCGGTGTTGGGAGCGCTGGCTGAGGTGGCTGTGCTCACTGGGCGTGGCTGAGCCGTGGTCCCGCTTCAAGCTGCTGCGGGTGGAGTACTCCGATTCGCTGCCGCTGCCCAAACGGGAGTCAGCCCCTCCCCCCACTGGGGACTTCTCCTCCCTGGCTCCTCCTCCTGTGCTGCCACCTCCTCCTTTACTCCCCCTGCGTCTCTCTCCCTCACTCCGCGTCGACCCACTGCTCCGGCTCCCTGAGACATGCGGCTCCCTTTTATGCAGATATCAAAATAGTAATCTGGCAAATATGTAGGAAATTAACCTAAAATAATAAACCTTAAGGGGGTTATTTACAAAAACCATTCAGGGAAATTGTGGTCATCTGTCTTACTTGCCGTGTTCTGAATCTATACACACCTCATTGAATCAGTACAATATCCTCATAACATTTACAGTGCGAGTGGCTGCCTCGGGAACAGGAAATGCGCCACACATTTCTCTGGGATGAGAGATGGATATTTGGATAATTGGCATGATGTAATTGGGCTCAATTGAGATCAGTGTCCCAGCAAAATTCATTTTAAAGCAAAATGTTCTGCATGTTTCTCAGTGCCTTTGTCCTTTTGGAAAAACTTAAATTGTTGTCTATATAAATACAGATTCAACATAATGTGTGAGACAAATTTAACTAAACACCATAAACAAATATAGACTCATTGTTCACATCAAGTCCTTTGTGATTATGCCTTAACCATCAGACAGGGTGGGATGCATTGGATACATTTTTTTGACAATTTAATGTGTGGGGGCAGATTCTGCATGTCTTGCATGAAAAATGTTTGTTTCTTTCCTTGATAAAGGAAAATAAATATGTGAAGGAGCAAAAAGAGCATTCGGTACATACAGTTTAAAGAATATAGGAACCCTTGGTCTGCACAAAGTAGTTTATAATTTCCACATAATACACATTACACACCTCAGAATATCAAAGTCAGAATATTAACAGGCAGAATACAGTGAAGATATATTTAAGTATATGTATACATAATATCTCTATCTCTCGCTCTTTCACTCTCTCACTTTCTCCTTGGCTATTTTGTCTTTGTGTCCTTCTTGATTGTCAGTGCCCCGGGTTTATTCTGCGTGTGAAAGCCTACTTCCCGTGTGTGCGTGAGTGAGTGAGTGCTTGGGTTTGTGTGGACAAACGCAATACAGCAAGACTGTCGGGACAGACAGAAGATAAGAAATATATTGCTACAGTAGAACAGACAAGTCTATATGGAACAGAATATAGAAAGGAAGCATTTTGTTTGCTTTTACACAAAGACACTGAGAATGAGACAAAAGTACAATGATCCTTTGGGCACCGTTAAATTGATCTGTCCACAAGTGCAGAGATGGAGCAGGAAATGAAAGATTGGTTGACTCTGTCCATGTGTTTGTACTCTGGGGTGTAACTTCACTCTAATAGCTATTAGAAAGATGGAGAGTCTGAGAGAGAAGGATGTGTATGTTGCTGAATCTTTTCCAAAGTTATCATTTGCTTTTGGTGTGAATGGTGGAATTATCACTAATGTGTGTAAATGACAGATGCTGGCTGAAATTCTAGTAGTTAAATATGAAGCATATCGATCCCCTCATCTTAATTAGTTGTGTCTCTTGTCTTTACAGAGTGTGGCACCTGAAACCCAACTGGACACATCAATGAAGCACTTTTAAAGTTTTGTTTATTCTTTCCCTCAGCCACTGAGAGAATATGTGCCAAAAGACTCTCAGCAACTGAGACCTGCAGCCAATCAGAACAGATTATTAAGACTCACTGCCAACCAGGAGCCAGTGACATTTTTCCTTGAAACTTGCAAGGGAACGTTCAAGTATAATTGTAAAATGTGTAAATGTGTATAATATGATATAGTCAAATTGAGAAATTAAATATTTAAAATGATATACATATATAGCGACATATAACTTTAAAAAGTGCCTCATATTTTTTGATTGTAGCCATTTTAACAAAGAAAAAAAATCATGAAATGGTCAGAGGAAATTAAACATTAAACTACATGAAGGAGTATTGAAAATGATTATGTTCATAGTAATAATAATAATGACATTCAGTTGGCCTTACTGTGTTTGTGGACATTTAAAGAGTAGCCTCATATTGCTTTTCGCTTTGCCAGATGCCATAATTGGACTGATGTGTATGGCTCACCCTTTGTTGTGAACTTACATGCCAATTAAGCAAGCATTTACAATCTATTTCTTTTTTCTCTCTGTCTCTCCCTCTCTTTTACACACACACACACACACACACACACTGTACACATGTTCAAAGAAAAAAAAAAAATTCTTACATGTGCGTACACAGGATACACACACCCAGTGCATAAAGATGGGTTCAAAGGATGGAAACATATGTATGCATGTACTTACACACAGACACACTAAGCATACTATGCACATTGCAAAAACACATTCTTGCTTGCGTGTACTCTCTCTCTCTCTCACACACACACACAGACACACACATATGGTACTTACAAAGGGCCACACACAGACACACTAAGCACACACATGGTACTTACAAAGGGCCACACACACACGGTACTTACAAAGGGCCACACACACACTCTAGGCACTACATTACTTTAAGAGAGCATCTCATTTTCTATTGATTGTTGAAATTCCTAACAGAGATGTTCTTTGGAGGAGGAAATATCACAAGTGTTCATTCATTACATTCATTTTGCAGATGCTCATACCCAGGGCAACCACCTGTTACTGTGAGGTCCGTAAGTATTTGGACAGTGGTACAGTTGCTGTTCTTTTAGCTCTACTCCAGCACATAGGGTTAAACAATTAATATGAAGTGTAGACAATATCAATATTGGTGCATCCATGAAGGAATCACAGCCCATTTTATACATACAGTCGTCCCCCAATTTTAGGGGATCAAAAGTAATTGGACAGTTGGTTTCTCAGCGGTTTCTGATTAGGCAGGTGAATTCAATTAAATTTGCTTCCTTAGTGCAGGTATAAGAAAGCTTTCAGTATATAGTCTTGATTCTAGGCTTTTAATTGCCTTCAGAGTCTGTTATTCTCGTTTGATAACATGATTACCAGAGATGTGCTCATGACAGTCAAGGAAGCCATTCTGAGGCTGGGAAATAAAACGAAAACAGTCAGACATTGGCCAAACAATGGGCTCACGGAAACAAACAGTTTGGAACATCATTAAGAAGAAAGAGAGCACTGGTATATGTTTTGGATCATTACACTATCCATACTTTGAAACACTATCCAAAGAAATATAATTGAAATTGAGCAGATCGATGCTTCTGTACACTTCAGAATTAATTATGTTGCTGCGATCAGTAGCTACATGATCAATGAAGGCAAGTGATGCAGCACCTGTGGCCATAGTGTAACACCCCCACCACCATGATTCACCAATGGTTTGCATCTTGCAGAGTAGCTTCTGTAGATCAACCACCTCACTCTCCACATGTATCCTCCACTGCCAGAACCTGCAGGTTCTTCCTGTACAATATACACTGTATCCATCATCTCCTGATGGAGAAAGCCACTCAGCTCCTAGTACAGGCACTCACCATTTCCCGCCTGGATTACTGCAACTCCCACCTGGCCAGTCTCCCAGCTTGTGCCATCAAGCCCCTCCAGCTGGTCCAGAATACTGCAGCCCGCCTGATCACCAGTCAGCCCAGGTGGGCTCATGTCACCCCACTCCTCATTGGCCTCCACTGGCTTCCTATTGCTGCACACATCCACTTCAAGGCCCTTGTGCTGGCTTTTCAGGCTGCTAAGGGGACTGCTCCACTTTACATACAGTCTTTAATTGCTCCCTACTCCCCAGTAAGACCAATCCGGTCTGCCAGCTCTGGTCACTGTGTGGTTCCGTCACTACGAGCACCTGGCGGTCAAGCTGCACGTTCACGCCTGTTTTCTGTTCTGGTTCCTTAGTGGTGGGATGACTTGCCTATCACTGTCAGGACAGCAGAATCCCTCCCCATATTTCGATGCAGACTAAAAACACACCTTTTCAAACTATACCTTAGTCCTCCCTCCTGATTCCCCCCTTCCGCAAAAAAAAAATTGCACTTCCGATGACTTCCGTTGTCTTTTTGTTTAGAACAGCCCTTCATGTGTATTTTACAAATTATGGATTTGATGCTTTAACCTGTGGAAGAACCTATGCACTTGTAAATCGCTTTGGATTAAAAGCGTTTGCCAAATGACTAAAATGTAAATCTGTTGGTAAAATCTTCTGCAGAGCGTAGTCACTGACACATCCACACATGCCTCCTGAAGATATATCGGACAGGTGTTTGGGAGGTTTTTCATTATGGTGAGAATTCTTCGGTCATCAACTGTACCAGCCCTTTACTGAGCCCACCAGTCCTCTCTTTCTTCTCGATTATATTCCAAACAGTGTATTTTAGTAAACCTATTGTTTGTCCAATGTCTGTTTTTTATTTCGTATTCCTCTGCCTCATAATGTCTTCTTTGACTGTCATTAGCACAACTCTAACAGACTCCAAAGGCAATCAAAAGCCTAGAAACAAGACTAGATACTGAACTCTTTCTATACCCGCACTAAGGAAGATATTGAATACACCTGATGCAGCTTAGAAGCCAACTGTCCAATTACTTTCGTTCCCCTAAAATGTTGGGGACTATGTATAAAAAAAGGGATGTAATTCCTACACAGATCACCTGATATGGATGTAAATGCCCTCAAATTAAAGGTGAGTCTGCACTTGAACCTCATAGGTTATTGTTTCACCTCAAATCCAATAAGCTGCTGTAGAGCTGAAAGGAAAGAAATTGTACTACTGTCCAAATACTTATGAACTGCACTGTATGTAAGCAAGAGTGCCAGACCTGGTTAAAAACATGGGTCCTCCCAGATAAATTTCGGTACAATAAAGATTACAATTCACGTGACATTTTTGGCTTTGAGCTCTGTCAGAAAACAAATTCTTTATCAATATGTACCACTTCAATTACAAAAGTGTGTAATTAATAAAAACAATAAATGTATGTAATGGGTTAAATTGTTAATGAATTTCCAGATGATTTTTGCCAAATAAATACTAATTCACAAATGGGAATGGTCATGTCTCATGTCTCTGTCTCATAGTTGGTTTTCAGTGTTTTCAGTTTTCAGTGTTAAATGTCCTGTCTCATGTTTTTCCACGTTCTGTACCTCTGTCGTAGTTCATTTCCGTTTCTCCTTTTCTATATATTCTGTGTCGATGTTCCATTTCATGTTTTTCCTTTTTCCCAATTACCTGTCCACACCGTTCTTTGCCAGATCAGCTCATGCCCTGCATTCATGCTTGACACTGATTCCTTCCAGCAGTTTCTCCTGCCTGCTCCTTACCTGTTCCCCGAGTCCTGTGTTTGTCCAGTCCCACTCCAGTCTTCCTGTCTGCCTTACCTGTCATCGTCCAATCCCTGCTCCAGCCCTCCTGCTTCCTGTACCTGTCTCCTGCCCTTCTACCCGCCTGTTCTCCAGCCCCCGGCTGCTTGATCTCCCGGATTCGACCTCTGCCTGTTTTCGGACTTCGCCCTGCCTTCTCCTAATTGCTCTGGTTGCTTGGACTCTGACCCTTTGCCTGTATTGCCCTGATTGCCGTGCATTGACCTGTTTCCGTGGAAATTTGATTAAAGCCTGTTATTTATTACATCCTGGTGTCTGCGAGTGATTCCAATTGGTTCTCATAACAGTGTAAATTAAGTGCTGCAAACTACAGTCAAGTGTTTATTACTAATCATGACCAAGACATTCACAATTTGTCTAACTGAACAAACATCAATTGCCATTTCCTTTGTAATAAAAACAACTTTATTTTAAGTCTATTCTACCGCACTCAGAAATAACTTAATAAGTTTTACCTAAATTTATACTCCATTTTCATCTTGACTGATGTGATTGTTTTGAATGGAGGGAAATTGGATTTTCTAATGTGTCTTCTGCTTCCACTTCGAGTACTTTTATAAAGTAGAGCTTATAAATATAGGTAATCACTCATATCCACATTGGCAAGCAAAATTGTATCTGAGAATTGTGCTTGCCAAGATCTTCTTTCCAGGATATTTATTTTACATTCATGTTTGCAAAATAAATATATAATTAATTAAATGTATTGTTAAAGTTATTTTACAAACATAAATTGTGCCACTGTGCCAAAGAATAAAAATGGTATTTATTTTTTCAGTACATTCCCATGCAAATATTGATGAAATGAAATTGTAAAAATACAGTATTGACCGCCTGACACTGCACAGACATATTGTAAATATACCATGAAATAAAAACATTTTATAATTTCAGTCAGAAAATGATCGACCACAAAGAGGTGTACCAGGCCCTTACTGTGCCCCCTAGAGATCCACAGATATTTTTGCACTGTTCCTCAAAAAGTGTCTGGTACAAAGCAAAGAAAGAAGCCTTATTCATTAGCGTAATCAAAACATTAAAATGCCAGATCATGTGATTGTGAGTAATAAGCATGAAATCCAGAAATCCAACCCTTGGTTATTAGGAAGTCAATGTATGTGTGCTTTTGGGGATAGTTTGGTAAGTGTTTTCTACTTGGCCCAATTTAAATAGTCAAAGTCTGGAAATTCTGGTGCTCTTTGGATGGTGGATCTTTCACACACCCAACTGTGAAAGTCCTCACACTCTGTGGCAGCAAGGGGATCTGGCTCCAAAAGCCTGCAGGAGCATGCCTCTTCATCCTGGGTGAAACAAGACAGCAGGAGAGCTCAGCTGACCACTCCAACTGAGGGGCTTTCAGGAAAACACATTCAAAAATGTATATCCCATAGTTTATTGCAATGTGGCATATACAAGAATATTCCTTTCATTACTCTGCAGAGTACAGGATTGACGAGGGGGTATTCTATATCAGTCAGCACTTGGGACTTACTGAGACTGGGACTTACCTGGCTTAAACCAGAACCAGAGTCATCTGACCCTTCATTCACCCACATCTGCTTTCCATGGGCCAGTGTTATCATCCAGTTCTGTAGGGCCAGACAATCACATGCACAGGCACTATATACACTCACTGAGCACTTTATTAGGTAGACTTGTACACCAGCTTGTTAATGCAAATATTTAATCAGCCAATCATGTCGCAGCATCTAAATGCATAAAAGCATGCAGACACGGTCAAGAGGTTGAGCTGTTTTTTGTGACCAAATGTCAGAATGGGGAAGAAATGTAATCTAAGTGACTTTGACCATGGAATGATTGTTGGTGCCAGACAGGGTGGTTTGAATATCTCAGAAACTGCTGTGGTCAGTGGAGAAGCCAGACTGGTCAAAGCTGACAAGTGCTACTCATGCCTCGTCCTCGTCCCCATCCTCGGCCGCAGTGTCTGCAGGTATTCGCTCCAATCGTGCGCTACAACACCTGATGTTTACCTGCTTGGTTAGGATAATAAGCTACTTAGTGAAATTGGGTGGTGTACCGCACGGTCAGAGTGAATACCTGCAGACACTGTTGTAGTTGAGTGAGTAGCGCTGCTCTAAGTGGTGTGGTGGCCCGATCTGGGATGGAGACACCACTGGAGTGGAACGGCCAGTGTGCCGGCGCCAGGAGCTCGGGAAAGTGATCAATGGTGAATATTTCCCGATGTCATATTTAAATAAAGCCGCACCTTGGAGAGAGCCGCGGAGAAAGTCAGCACCAAGGCCAGCAGCACCAAGGCCAGCACCACCGAGGCGAGACATGTGGGGAATGGCAAAACTAATATTCTCTAATTAAACAGGCACAGCTGAACTGAGTGAGAGGGAGGGAGCTGCGCCCTTCAAAGAGCGGGGCTGCAGAGCAGAGCGGGGCTGACGACGGAGGCAGAAAGACACGACGCCAGTGCGGGCTTAAGCCTTTTCAGCCTAGAGACGAACAAACTCCCACAGAGAGAAACGTGGAGGAATTCCTGGAGGAAACCCCACGACCGAAACTGAAGTCCGGGGCACGTGAGCATATCTCTCCTGCTGTGAGCCAGCTAACATTGTCCCGCTCTAACCCCTAGAACTGAATCACCTACAGAGGACGGCTAGGCTCGGAAAGGGGACGGTCGAGACCGGGGAGATGGAGATGGAGCGACCCCGCCCCAGACAAAAACGGCCCTTATTGAGAATAAATTGATTTTTGTTCACCCATTCTGTTCTCTCTCTCTCTCACCCAGCGGGACACCACAGTGGATAGGCTACAGCAGCAGAAAACCCAATAAGTCTAATAAATACTTAATAAAGTATGGGTGTATACATTCACAAACACATATTATTTTGTTTGCTTTGCCGGTGTCTGTAATTACCCTGTTGTGCTCATGTGTAGTGGCGAGAGTGGCATTTTGCTCGGAGCAGAATCTTTCAGCGGCCTGACAGTCTCCATGGCCATGCCAGAACAGATAGAAAATGTTGTCGCGCAAATGCCAATGGCCTGCATGGTGACAGAGAACATGACAAATTATGAATTTATGAAATATTACTCTTTACATATCATGAACAATATAACAAGTTAATTAACCCACGCTGTTAAAAAAATTATTCGGTGTGACCATTATTGTATTTCAAATAATCTTTTTTCCTTGTAAATACCCATACTTCTAGACCAGTTTATCTGATTATTCTACGAGGGTTCAAGTTTTTCTATGTGATCACTCTAGCAATTGGAACCATACTTCCTATTGGGTTTTCAGCACACTTGTCCCGGGTTGTGATTTGCACTGTATTACACGTCGTTCTGGAAAAGAGCGTCTGCCAAATGACTGTAATGTAAAATTAACTTTTGCTCTGTTTAATCTGACTGACTTTCACATGCAATGGTTTTGCCACCTGCCAGTGTCAAGCTATGTCCATTAACTCACATAAACATAATAAGTATTAACATTAAATAAATGCTTTTAGAATATTATAATATTTTTCATTGATTTTCAGAGGTAACACTGAATGGCATGGGATTTCACTTCAAGTATGCCCAGGTTTAGTCATTTAAAATCATCAAATATTTAAGAGAGACTTACTAACCATTCTGTTTAAGCAGAGGGCGCACCTGGTCATATCCTGCCAAATGGGTATTATCTTGTGATATGGTCCAAAATGTTGTTCACAAAAGGAATGTAAAAAAAGACCATGATTACTTAAACTGGAGAGGAATTGGTCTCAATTGTACAAAAAAATGAACACATGTAAACACATTCTAACAGGAAGCAGTGATCACTCACATAATCTGGGATAATAACCAGCCTCCAATAACATATCGCTAAACATGGAGCACATTTTCTAAAGCAAGGCCATCCACCAAATGCTTCCTATAGTAAATGCAAGTAAATACACTCAGCCAAGTTCAGATCTATTCCTCTTATCTTCACTAAATGTCCAATAGTCCAGTAGCACTGATGAGAACTACAAATATTTATTGCCTACATGGTTGGCTTGATGTGACTTTTTTTTCACAGTTTACAAGACTGGACTATAGGCCAAAACTGTTTTGACAAGTTGTAATGTAGATAAAAAGGCAGAAGAGCAGAAGAGACACAATGAGGAATTATAGCAGTACTGGTCTACTGAAACATCCAGTCTAGATGCCTGCACCTTGGGTTATGTAATCTATTTTGATGTCAAACTCTTCTTTTATTAAAAGCAACTAGTAGATGCAAATATACAGTAATTACATTGACATGTGCCCTTTCCAGGAACAGCCTAACAAATATGATGATGTGGGGGCCATTGTCATTTGAAGCATGTGCTTGTATGATTATATGTTTGATTAATCAGGTGTGAGACAGAAATATATATATATATTTTTTAATCCGATTTTTTCCCTTTTTCTCCCAATTTGGTAGCCAATTGGACCCCGTCTGATTCAATTAGAGCTAGTATTAGATACACCGCCCACACCCCGTCCCTTGGCGGCCAACGGGAGAGCGACACGCCTTCTGCAAGCCACCTCGCCTCCCAAGCTGTAACCGTGATTCCGAGGCGCCCGAGGTGCTTGTTATGTGCG
Source organism: Conger conger (assembly GCF_963514075.1). Taxonomy (NCBI): domain Eukaryota; kingdom Metazoa; phylum Chordata; class Actinopteri; order Anguilliformes; family Congridae; genus Conger; species Conger conger. The sequence goes on along the minus strand of NC_083766.1, from coordinate 29,552,187 downwards.
GCGATCTACTAACCCTGCCAAGTCCCTCCCTCTGGAGGGACTTGGTGAAAAAGATTTGGTGAAAAAGATTCAAGGCTCCTCACCAGCTTGAGACTGGGAATCTGTGGATGAAGAAACAAAGCAACAGTTAGATTTACAATCAACTTCCATTATTTTCACTTCCACACTCTTTTCATGTTTATTCCTCATTTCTTATTTTATGCAGATTCTTTTATATTCTGTTCTCCTTTTTAACCATCGAAATTATCTTGTGTTTTCTCCTCTCACACAATCTCATTCATAGCTTCTTACCACTCTCTTTACTCTAAGATCCATTGTCAAATATACCATGATGAAAAAGACATTCATATTAAAAAAAACTTTGTCATTGTTGCGTGCCAACTTAGATCATTACTCACAGTGCACTCCTACGATCCCCAGGGTGATTACCAGTAGCAGGGTATTTATGGAAAGCAGGAAGATGACAAAACGTTGTGAGCCTTTCTGGGTTGAAAATGGTCCTGACATACAAAACCACAGGACAGTTTATATGAACACATGTAGACACATTCTAGCAGGAAGGAGCGATCACTCGCACAATCTGGGATAATACCAGCCCCCAATAACATGTTGCTAATGATAACATGGAGCATATTCTTCCAAGCAAGGCCAAAGGACAGTATATATATATATATATACACACATATATATATAAGCAGCAGTTCTGCAGGCAGAAACACGTTGTTAATGAGAGAGGTCGGAGGAGTGCCAGATTGGTCAAAGCAGAGAGGTAGGTGACAGTATCACAAATAACTACACATTACAACAGTGGTATACAGAAGATCATCTCTGAACATACAATGGGTCAAACCTCTAAGTGGATAGGCTACAGCTGCAGAAGACCAATAAGTCTAAAAAATAAGTCTCAATAAAGTGCTCACTGAGTGTATGTCTGCATACCAAATAACATGACATATAATGTTTCGAAAATATTATCATAAACGTACAATATACTGCAGAGCGACACAACCAGGTTGGTGGAACTTGCGTCTAGTATAGATTTTCTGTGGGAGCTCTCGCAGTCACAAACAGTCAACATAGCACATAATGGGACACACGTGTTTGCATGCGTTTAAAAATATATAAATTGAAACCTCCTCAAGTCGGCAATAATTTGCATATTTGCAATAGACTTTCAGTATATTCTGTTTCTGCAAAGGTATGAATATTACAATAGTAATACTACAGAATATGACGTCTGTATTGACTGTAAGTTTGGATATGTCTTGACAGTAGTCAGGTTCAATCTCGTTCTTGATTATGATCATGACAATATCATGAAAAATTAATGGAAGAGTGCACTGTATAATTCAATTTGCGAGAAATCATTTCCACTGATACATTATTGTGAAATTTAGTAATGAGCAACATTCTTAGCTCAATATAGTAGATTCTTAGGAAGCCAGCAAAAAGTAATATTAGCTACACTTCACTTAAAGGTGCATAAACCAATAGAATGAAATACACTGAACACTTCTTGGTAAGCAGAATGGTTATCACCTGCAAATTGATTTAATGTCAAATTTAAATATTACATTTCTTTCTTTTGGAAATTTTATTCTAAATGTACATTTTAGGCGTATCCAAAGCTATTTAAAACACTAAGATCGTCTAAAATTGTAAAATGTATTTCTACTTTCAAAAACATACATTTCCTTCCCATGAAAAGAGTTAAGCAAATCTTGTTTTTGGTTACTTCTTTGTTTTAGCTACTATTTTGGCTTCTTCTGGAGGCAAAAAAGGGTCCTACCTGCCTGGTACAAAGACAGATGTATCTAATAAAGTGTATATACAGTTAAATGCAAAAAGTATTGGCACAGTGACACAACTCTGTACTCCAGCACGTTTGATTTGAAATATACAATGAGTCTGAGGTTAAAGTACATTTCACACATTTCTTTCCACAGCAAGTGATCCATGTTAGAATTACAGGGGGACTTCAGGGACTACATATGTAAACTTGCTATTAGCTCAAATTTGGTACAACACATCTCTCATTATTTTTGAGACTTTGAGAATAATTCCTACAAGGATCACCCAATATGGATGCAAGTACCCTCAAATGAAATCTGCGACTGCACTTTAACCGCATGTTCATTATTTTATTTCACATCTAATGTACTGTATTGTACTGAACTGGACAGTAGAAACTCACCCACGGCATGTTTTTTCTTCCCTGGTTGTTTAAGCTTTATAGACTCGTAGCTAGATTCTGTTGTATGTACAGGGTCTTGATAAATATTCTCCATTGCGTTGCCCCTGTTAGCAGAACCCACTGAGCCACATGAACGGACCTGCAAGAAATGCTCTGTTGACTGTTAAACCTGGCAGTGACCACCCCTTCTGTTTCGCAGTCACTTCTCACATCTATAGTTCCTCTATGTGGTTTGGCAAAGGAAATGACCTATTTTTGCAAAAGATGAGTCAAGAACGGTTGTGGTATTCTTACTCACTTAAGCAAAGTCAGGTCATTGCTGATATAAACTCCTAGGAGTTTGAAGCTCTGGACTGTCTCCACCCTTGATCATGATATTGGAACCATTGGTGGGTTTGCAGTCGTGCGTGAAGAGGTAGAATAGGAGCGGACTAAGCACACAGCCCTTGGGTGCTCCAGTGTTCAGTGTTATGGAGGAGGAGAAGTGCTTATCCATACGCACTGTGAGAGAGCCTGAAAACAGTTTGCAACCACTTCAAAGTTTGCATTCACTCAAACTAACCTGACTTATTGGCAAACATAACAGAAAAGCAGGTTATCAGACATACCAGGGGCTTGTTTCACGAAAGTGAACGAAATATGAGTTGACATTTGAATTCACAGCTGACAGATACCAGAAGCAAAAGCAGCAAACAGAGTGACTCAAACTCGCAGTAAACCAGAGGGGCCCTGGAATTAGGTGGAAACTGACATATTCCACCTCAAAGTTTGCATTGACTATCACTCAAACTAACATGAGTATGTATTATTATCAAACATAACAGCAAAGCAGGTTATCAGACATCCCAGAAATTGTCACAAAGCTTGCCATTCTGATGACAGTGACGCCTGACAACAGTGGGGAGGTTGACTGTGAGGAGTATCGTGCATTCTCAGAGAAATATGAGTTCACACACGTCACATCGAGCCCACACGACCCGGAGTGTAACAGGGCCAGCAGAAAAGGGAGAGCAGAGAGTGAAGAGGCTGCTGAAAAAGACAAAGGAAAGGGACGTAGACCCCTACCTGGCTATCCTGAGCAGTAGCACTAGAATGAGGGCTACCACCTGCAGAGCTGATGAACTGCCAGCTGTGCACAAGACTCCCAACAAAGGAGAAACACACCCCATGGAGAAGAAACAGCCTTACAGACAGAGGAGAAATGCTCCCACAGACAGAGGAGAAACAACCTTACAGACAGAGAAGAAAGGCTCCTTCAGACTGATTGAGGAATGTTAGAAGGGGGCTATTGCTAAAGGGAAAATGTCGAGAAAATTAAGTGTATCATTTCCCAGTGTGAAACAGAAGTTATATTTCATTCAATGTTCTATGGGTTTAGCAATGTGATGGTAAATCATGTTAAGTTCATGTTATCAATTGAGTTACACAGTCATTCCCCTAGAGCACAGGTGTCAAACTCCAGTCCTGGAGGGCCGTAGTGTCTGCTGGTTTTTGGGGTGTTCTGGGTTCATTCAAGTCACTGATTGGTTCAAGTATCTACACGCCTTGTTCTCAAGGCCTTAATTGGCCTTAATTGGCAGCTGATTGAAAGGAAACTGCAAAAACCCGCAGACACTGCAGCCCCCTGGGGATTCAGTTTGACACCCCTGCCCTAGAGGGTGCTTCTGGGCTCTATCGTTACTTGTTGAACTGTGTTTGAATAAACAACAGTAACATGCAACAGTAACATAGCAGATGCATCAACACACTGGCAGTTTCTGCAGATGCAGAGTAATATTGAAGTTAACCCCTCACTATTGTAGCGACGGTTAATTGTACGTGTGGATATCACAAAACACACGTTGCTGCTTGAATAAAATATATACTTTCCTGAAAATGCAAAACACATTTCTGTAAAACAGAAAATTGAGAATTAATCTACTTTGCAATACCGACTAGACCCACCTGATGTCGCCGGTACGCTTACATTGGGCCTAAATTTAGGCAGAATTGTTGCAATTTCTTTAGCAGGTATAAAGATTGCAGTTGTTTCAAATGTTTTTATGTTAATCAAAGCAAGTGTCCACACTTCAGCACCATACATCCTATCGTATTTACCCCCAGAAAGGGAAATTGATCTTGTCATGCATTTATTGTCAGTTATTCGTGTCGAATTAATTTTTTAATGTTGGGGAACTACATAAAACAAAAAATTCATAAAGGGTTCATTACTTGGTCCAATGTAGCTATGTTAACATTTTTTATAGGAATACAACTAAACAAAAGGGTGCACCTCAAATCCTAAATCCTGAACCTGGATTCTGGTGGGCCTTTGAGGCCGGCCATATACATTTTCGTGGAGGAAAGGCGCACAAAGGAAATGATCTTTCACTTCACTCGACTTCCGAGTTTTCTGGAACGTAGCATCAGTATCCCACCCATGTAGGCTACATTCTCACGCGGACATTTCCCTTTCAATTACGTGCATTCGCGGTTATTCCTGCATAATAACTGAGTTAAAGACATGCGGATATTTGTTCAGGTATAAATTTAGCAGGCTCCCAATTGTTTTGATAAGTTTTACGGGGTTAAATTGTATTACTTTGGCAGCAACGTGCAAAGGCGCAATGGGAGTCGACGAGAAGGTATTTTCCTGGGTAACGCTTGTAATTTTAGCGTGTGGCTCTGTAAACGGGAAACATGTAGGCCTCCAGTCCTTAATGCGAAGCAAAAAGCCGCACAAAACCGATAGTTACCATGTAAACGAGCCACAGACCGTGAAGTCCGAACATTTAGACCAGACCGCCCCCATTTCGTTGATCTGTAATGAAAAGAACATTACGTTAATTATGAAAGCCGACTTCCACAAGAATGGGATCCTGATTTTAGCCGCGGAGTTGCTACTGGGGCAAGACCTGTCTGCGGGTCCAGCTTGGAAAGCTTTCCCGCTCAGCGATGTTGAATATGCGATCGAAGCGAGCCTACACGAGTGTGGTACCATGTTGACTGTAAGTGGCCTACGATTCTAACTTAACCGTTGCTGCTCCACAACTTGTCGCTTTAAATTTTAACCTTTAGCCTAAATCTGATTAATTTTTATTTTCGTTCTACAGTCATCCCATTAGTGATGCCATGGCTACAACGGGGCCTTGCATGCTACGATCAAATTGGTTTGTTGGTGCGTAACTATGTTCGGTTATGAGATCACAGATCTCAGTTTTGGATGACAAATGGCTCTACTTTTTCTTTTTTTTTGGATGCTGCAGAATGCCATGGAGAACTTGCAATGGGACTGACTGGTTGGGTAATTGTAACTGGTTGGAGCGGCTTGTAGTGCAGTGGTTAAGGTTGGTGGTTCCCGCCAGGGTAGGATTGTCTCCTGCTTAGTCTAGTCAACTGTATGTCGCTCTGCATAATGCATTAATGTAATAATTTATTATAATTTCATATAATACGTGTATGTGTATATATTATATAATGTATTAGTACAAAACTGGGTGATTCCTTTGAGCTAATAAAGCAATGTGACATGGCGTTCTTTGTGCATCATACAAATTGCCATTGTCCCATGTTCCATCTACATGTAAACTGTTGTCATGCTACATTAATGCCATTTGGCCAGTGAAGTAACTGCAAAAACTGAGTGGGTAATTTCAATTTAAATGAATAATGGTAAATCTTAGATTTTTTTTAGATTTTCTGGTTGACCAGATTATTCAAAATATAGTATGGCAATTCATGATTTTCATTTTATAATTGACCTTCATTTAAAATATTAAGTGTGCAGTTTTGACACATAATATTGCTTGTATTTAGTGCTGATTATCTTTACAAGGGTATTGGCTTTTGGAACTGTTGGATTCATAAAGTAAAATTTAATCACTTCCCTGAAAAAAGGACACTCAAACCCAAATTAATGTCTAGGACAAATTTATTTCCAATAGTGAAAAACCAGCAAAACAAATTTGGGGAGAAATGATTCACAAAGCGGCAGTACCGTATAGTACTTTGAAACATGGACACAATTCTCTTCATTTAGCACCTTCTTTGATTATATATTTATATATAAAATAAGAATTGAATATAATAGATGACAAGGGTGTGTTGCAGCGGTGTGAACTATTCAAATGCACTCTCTTTCTTACTCCCCCCCCCCCCCCCCCCGGCACCCAAAAGTATCCCAAAAGTACCATATTTGGACCCCCACCCCCACCCCCACCCCCACCTCACTTCCACTCAGATCCACGCCATAGAGTTGAGCAACTGGTGACAAGTGGCCATCATTTGAGGAAAGTTTTCCAACACCCAGGTGCAGCCATACAGCTTTAGAGCCCTTCAGAACTTATTTACCGTAGTATGGCCTTCCACAATACTGAATGAGCCATATACTGACTTTGTTACAAGCAGAGTTTATGCAGCATGCCTCCCAAGACGGTAGTGGATATTTTTCCCCTTTTAATCATTCCTAAAAAGGGAGCTTCACCCTAAAATCAACTTTTGATGGAAAGTTGATCTCCACCACACAATATGGTAAAAAAAATGCAACGATCCTGGAACTTGGGGTCCGTCCACGTACTGCAGCGAGAACAGTGCCTTAACTGGTTGAGTCACCCAGCAGCCTTTAAACTATGGCTGCTCTCATCTGCACACCACCTGCTTTTGAGCATAAGCTTGGGCTGCAGCTCTTGATTATGTCATCAGTTTATACAAAAAAAAGAAAAGAAATTCAGGCTTTTGAACCACACTCAATTAGAGAAAGTGAAGGATCTGAGCAACACCATTGCCAACTATTCCAGTCACACAAATAATTTCTTAGATTGTAATCAATTTAGTCTGAATAATTGATGTAGCCCTAGTATATACACAATGCAGTTTCCATCACCAATGGAATACGCTACAATCACCAAGATGACCACAGTAGTTAGTTTGTACTAACTTCACTTTACAGCCCCGGCTCCAACATTCTAGTGGTGCAGGATGATCGCACTGAATTGTGAGGTGAATTTTTTTCTTCACCCTTAATCAAGGAAGATTAAGAATCCTCTTACCCTTGTCCACTTCTTCCCATGCTGTGCTTTTCGTTAGAGGTTTTTAACACCTATTTCAAGTCTTTTTATCAGCCAAACCCTTGTTATTGATAGTGCCTCACCCCATGTGATAAATATGCACTTTTCATCTTCAAACGGACAAACGTATGTAACCCTCATTCCTATAAAATTACATCTGAATTTGTTCTATGAAAATGAACGACCAGAGAAGGCTACATCTAATATGCATAAAGCCTGAAATTAATCAGAATCATTCTGCACAAAAGGTAGTTCCACATTCACCCTCAGAGAAAGTGTTGGGACTTTCTGGTGTCAGGCTTATGAGGATACATAATGTTTCTTACATCTACAAAGAGGATAGAAAATTCTTCATGCATCCCCAAGGAGGATTCGGAAAGGCTATGTACAGCCACCAAAGTGCATTCACTACTTTTTTGTTTTGTTTTCACACAGCAATCCTTGATACCTTTTAAAGATTGAAAGTTTTTTCAAAGTACCCAAATTGCCTAGCTGAGCCATTAATCTGTTATTAATAAAATAACAGAAAGGACACCACTACACCTCAATCTAAGGCAAAAGAGAACAACAAGCATACTTTTATCTGCTGCCATTTAGTGCCCTAAAGCACAATTTTACACATCCTAACTAAGTCACAACCTCATTCTCTCACTCCACCCAGGTCAAATCAGTGCCTTGGAATTTAACATCAGATGTCAACACAAAAAGGCAGTGTATTTGTTCACTATACAAAGAAAGAAAAATGTATAAACAATCAACTACAAGGCACTCTACTATCGCCCATTCAAACTGTTTGGATTCAAGAGAACCGCATTTAAAGGCAGGCAGGGCTTTCCAATCTTGGTCCTGGAGCTCAACTTTGGCTGTTTTCATTCCAACCAAAAATACATTTATACAAGTTTGAGGACCTATTAAATTTTATGTAGTATGTAAAGACTTGTTGATAAGCCAGGTAAGCTCACAGGTAAATAAAATAATGTAGATGGAGATAACTCTAAATGCTAAACTGAAATCGTACATACCAGATGCCTGGTTACTGAAAAAGGCATCCACTAAAAACAAACGGTAATAGCCAAGTTAACGTTCAAGTTGATGCTAGAAATATAATTTTAAAAAAATGGATAAAAAGGAATCCCAGATTGTTCCCAAGGCCAATGTTTGGACAACCCTGTCCTAAAATATTTCATATCATCCGCACTCCTACGATGAGAAACTATTTTGGTTGCTTTTGAGATTTTTCTGTCAATCAGCTAGCTGATCAGCATTAGTCTCCACCACTGAACACCTGTGCCAACCAATGATTACCTAATTTAGTTCATTGTGATGGATCTGCAAATAAAATAATAAATAAGAATGTGCACATTTCACCAAGACACTCATGGAAAAAGGATGAAGAATTCCATGTAATCTAAGGTGTTTTGGACAACACTAAAGAAAAAAAAAGGTTTGCTGTTCGGTTTTGTGTCCTCATCTTTCTGAAGCTTCTTAGCCGAGTGCTTTGCATTCTGGTTGTGTTGCAGTTAGGTCACGAAACCCATCCCTGAGCTCCAGGTCCAAATGGTCAGCTGCATGTTTGTTCTGGAGTAATCCATGAGGTAAGAAGTCACGTCATTGGTTAGGGTTCAGATTTCATATGGTTATTGTGAAGTCACATGGTGAGCAAAATGAAGAATGAGGTACTAAATTAAATGGCCAGTCATAAAAAGGGGGGATTTAACACAAAAAAAGGCAACTGAAAGGAAATAAGCCAAGGTGTTGTTATGGTAAAATTGTTCCAAGGACCTCTAACAGATGTGATTGTGTTCACATTTTTCAAGAAATACAAAATTCAGACCCCAAATATCTCAACCAGAGAACTTGGGTATGTCATAAGCACACACATCAAAAGCTTTTGCACTCTTGACTGCCGGAGGCAGTACAGAAAGTTCAGGAATGAAGCCAAACACTGGTGGCCCCCAGAGACATTTAGGGTCTGGAAATCCTGATTCAATCAGTAATAATCACATAATTGCTGTAAAAAAAGAAAAGAAAAGAAGGTACAGTCTGCACCCTCTCCTGTGGTGGAGAGGATAACAGTTGGCACATTTTGGCTACATGACATCCACAAAGAACTCGCTGGGGTTCCCCATGGCCAGGTGGAAGGACTGGCGGGAGGCGGTCAGCTCAGGAGGCACAGAGCCCAGGTCACGAGTTGGGGGGGCACCAGGGGGGCCTCCGGGAGTAGAGGAGGGGGGCAGGGAGGGAGGTTGGGAGTGAGGGGGTCCTAGACCAGGATGAGGGAGGGGGTGTGGATGCAGGTGTGGATGGGGGTGCTGAGGGACCATCATGAGCATCATGGGGTTGTAGGGGAGGGGCATGCCGGGGGGGTGTGGGTAGGGCAGGTGAGGGGGCGGGAGTCGGTGTTGGGAGCGCTGGCTGAGGTGGCTGTGCTCACTGGGCGTGGCTGAGCCGTGGTCCCGCCTCAAGCTGCTGCGAGTGGAGTACTCCGATTCGCTGCCGCTGCCCGAACGGGAGTCAGCCCCTCCCCCCACTGGGGACTTCTCCTCCCTGGCTCCTCCTCCTGTGCTGCCACCTCCTCCTTTACTCCCCCTGCGTCTCTCTCCCTCACTCCGCGTCGACCCACTGCTCCGGCTCCCTGAGACAGAAAGACACTGATCAGACTGTAGCGAGGACAGATCTGGGGGGTGTATCACGAAGCAGGATTACGGAGTTAGTTGGATAAGTTCACCGAGTAAAACCCTGGATCCTTCCTAACCTGGAACATGGACTGAATTAAAAACTAGTTTCAAGTTTCTTTTCTCTTTTCTCCAGTGAAGACCAACTGGACAGCTACTACAAAACAAGCACAAATCAGACTGCAGGGAAGATATGAACAATAAACAAACCACAATTGGGAGAGAGACGAGAACAAAATCAGAATACAGGTGGGATAGACCTGAGCTCTAATCAGACAGCAGCTGTACTATTTTCAGGTGTGTGTGTGTGTGTGTGTGTGTGTGTGTATAAATATTATCACTGGAGTATATTGGTCTATTGTATATTGGTCCAGTATTAACCTTTGTATAACAATGCACAATGCAGCACAGAAGCCTCTCCAACCAAATCTACCCTCCCCTGTCTCCGTTGCATCCCCTATTCTCCCTACATTTATTTGCCTTGACTGAAACAAGGATAACCCCAGATAGCACAGCAATTCCTGCAGCACTCCAGTCACCATATTCTCTCCTTTTCATTGTCACTTTCCACACTACTCTTCTCTCCTCTACCCACTCCAATTCAACCACTGCAACCTCTCTTTCCCTACCCTTCCCTCTGCTGTCACTACATCCCACCTATTTCTGCAATCTTTCTCCCAGTTACCACTTGTTCTTATCTGAATGTTCATCCTCTGTCCCAGCTGCTAAGACAAACTAAAATGGAAAACTCTTTCCATAACTCACACTAACTCTTCTACCTTCTTCCAGATTCTTCCAACACACTTGTCAACTCTCTGTCCAGACAACCCTCTGCCTTTTCCAACTCCATGCCCTTATCCTCTCTCTATCTTCTCACAGATTATGACCACTCTCAAATCTCTTGTGAACTCCTCCTGCTGTCTTTAAACAAGCTGACATTAACGCCCTGTTCAAGAAACTTCCTCTCCAAAACAGTTGAAGATGTTGTTTTCAACCAGCTCTCTCCTTTGTCTCCAACCATCTGAACAACCTCATGAGACTGGTTTCAGGACAGACCAAGCTGGATAGTAAATTATTGCCTTTTGATCAACCTGCCTAACACGCAGACACTACTTCCCTACTAAGTCCACCCTCTGGCTGTACCTATACTTCTGCTTAGATGGCACCACAGTGTCACCCTCTTCATCTGCCAGGCATCAGGAGTGACACTTGACAATCTGTTGGCTGTGCAGTCTTCCTGTACAACATTCTGAACAATCAGACTGGAATGCGTAAAAATGGATGACTGATGAACATAAAACGCACCTTCGCTTGGCTGGCTACCCGTACTCCCAGGCGTGTAGCTATAGCTGGAGAGCTCATGGTAGGGAGGCGGCTGGGTGGAGTAAGGGTGGGGGTACTGATAGGGGAAGGCATGCATCATGGGCCAGGGCGTGGCTCCTGGGAGTGGCAGGGGGGCCAAAGTGTCCTGGTCCGACGCTCCGCTTGATCCGTCATTATCGTTGAGGGAGAGGTTGGAGATGTCTTGACAGCAGAGAAGAGGGATAGAGTAGCAAGAAGAGGTGGAGAACATTACATTACATTATTGGCATTTGGCAGACGCTCTTATCCAGAGCGACGTACAGTTGATTAGACAAAGCAGCAGACAATCCTCCCCTGGAGCAATGCAGGGTTAAGGGTCTTGCTCAAGGGCCCAACGACTGGGAGCGGTTTTGTATGGAGGAGACCCAATCATCTAATCAGCAATCTGACCCCATCTATTTATACACCCTCTTTTGGTCAAGCAGTATGTCTCATGCCACCCAGTTTTGCCACTCACAGTTCTCACAGTCGCTGAAGTCACCAAAGATGTAGTAACACTGTTCAGAGAAGGTTATCTTGTTGACGGTATGGCGGATGAAGCCAGCTTTCAGGAGGTTGCTGGCGTACTTTCGCGCCTCCCGCCTGTCCTGGAACCCCTCGATATGATGGTACAGCCATTCCACTACATCCGAGCCTGGACGGACAGACACACGGACAGACACACGGACAGACACACGGACAGACACACACACACACGGACAGACACACACACACAGACACACACACGGACGGACACACGGACGGACACACGGACGGACACACGGACGGACACACACACGGACACACACACGGACAGACACACGGACACACACACGGACACACACACGGACACACACACGGACACACACACGGACACACACACGGACACACACACGGACACACACACACGGACACACACACACGGACACACACACACGGACACACACACACGGACACACACACACGGACACACACACACGGACACACACACACGGACACACACACACGGACACACACACACGGACACACACACGGACACACACACGGACACACACACGGACACACACACGGACACACACACACAAAAAAGGGGGGGTAGAGAGGCTTATGATTTAAAGATCCAAGCCATTGAATTCAGATCCCTGCTGTATGCATTCGGTCTATACCAATATTTCCCATTCTCTCACCGAGGAAGGCATTGGGGATGGTGATTTTCAGCCACATCCTGTCTCTGACCTCCAGGCCAGACTCTGGAGATGCCATAGCTTTGGCCACAGATGCCATGTCCGAGTGCAGGGAGAGGTTAAATTCATCAAAGCCTAGAGAGAGAAAGAGAGAGTGCATATTCAAATTTCTCAGACCCTACAGGAGTGACAGAATAAATCCTCATTAGCTTCAAGGCTAATTAAAAATAGCCTATGATATCTGAATGAGTGGATTCCTACACTCTCTTGAATGGGAAGGTCTGGACATGAGTGTGACTGCAGTTGCAGATAGGTTGGACATATCAAATTATGGTGAGAATTAGACATACTCAGGCTGAGGTTGTTTGCTAAGTCAAGGCCTGACAAAAAGTTAAGGTCTGATAAAAGCCTAAATGTGTAAAAAAGAGAAAAGTACAAAGACTCACGCTCGGTTTCGGTGACGGAGGAGCCAGAGGTGACGGTGCTGATTGAGGAGCTGCCTGGGTATGGGGGGTACGCACCCGTTAACGCCACCGAGTGGCTGACCCACAGTGCTGGGTCAATCGGCCGGATGGGCTCATCTGAGAGCGAGTCGGGGAGATGTGAGATGGAGGACAGGAAATGTGATGGGGAGAGAGAGGTGGTGAGAGAAAGAGTAGATGGATGGGTCCATTACCATTTTTTGTTAGACTAGGTTGTGTAAAAGATGCAATGTGATTTCATCGTAAAATACAGGCTGATGATGATACTTCTCAGTTTTGCTAGTATTGCGGTAATGAGCATTTCGTGTTTAAACAGGAAAAAAAGCAAGGTCACGGATGTGACTCACTTCGCGGAAGGGTGAAGTAGCCCTGTGGGGAGGGGTCCCAGCACTTGGCAACCGTGAGGATGATGGGTCTAAGAGATGGGGAGGAGTCACGGTTAAGAAAAGGCGGTCGGCGAAACACAACCGTTTCATATACTGTATGTGTCAGCAAGTCTGCATTGCATAGGTAGTAATACAGGGTGTTTTCCTTTTTTTCAGTATACTTAATCTGATATACAGTATATCTGCCAACATTTTTGTTGTAGTTTACAGACGCATTTATTTTTGAGGCATTTTGTCACAAAATACATTGAATACATTTAAATACATGTTTTTGCCCATCCCTAGTCATAGTTACATGACAGAAAGAACATGCAGCAGACAGACAGACAGAAACGTGCATTCAGCTGACAACTCATACCTGCTGGCCACTAGAAATACATACTGGAACTGTACACTCTTCAATACTTCTACTACTGCCATTATTATTATTATTATTATCATCATCAATTTAATTTAGTGACTTAAGGACAGAAGGGGGCAGTGACTCACCCTGGTTTATGTACGATCTCTCTCAGCACTCTCACCGCATCATCGTTGCTCATGTTCTCAAAGTTGATATCATTCACCTGGAGGAGGGAGGGAAGAGAGAGTGAGAGAGAACTTGTGTCGAGGAAAGCTTTGCCCCACTCAAGAGTGACCACACCCCTGTTGACAACTTCCGAGTAAACAAAGGCCTCCTGGACCTACTGGCTATGAATGTCGTCATTCCCAGCTGGAATCTCAGGCACCTCCAGAGTGCTCCACGTTTGCCAAATGATGACACAGCTGAACAAAGCATCAAAGCTGAACATTGTGGGGGGTTAGGGTTAGGGTTAGGGTTAGGGTTTTTTTGGTGACATCCGTTATTCAGAGCATGTATGAACATGGTAGGGTCAGAGTGACGCTAATTACATGGCCCTTTTATCGTTCCAGCCCTTTTAAGAGTTCCAACCTTCGGACACGGGCAGTGAGTGCACCCTATTCCCCTCTCACCTGTAGCAGCATGTCCCCCGGCTCGATCCGCCCGTCAGCTGCCACGGCCCCGCCTTTCATGATGGAGCCAATATAGATGCCCCCGTCCCCCCTCTCATTGCTCTGTCCCACGATGCTGATGCCAAGGAAGTTGTACTTCTCTGGAGAGACAGAAGGGAGGAGGTTAAGTTAGCTGGGGCAAGCGAGGGAGAGAGCGAGAGAGTGAGAGAGCAAGCGAGAGAGAGGGTGCGAGAGAGCACTCACCCATGTTCAGTGTAATGGTGATAATGTTGAGGGACATGGTAGAGTCTGTCACACTGCTGAATGAAGATGCCTGCAAGGACATAAATGTACCAGGACACATCGGCATATCAGAAATCAATTGCAAAAATATTATCCTTAAATTGGTTGATGGCAACACATGGGGAAATAATTAACATATAAAATTATAACACAGTGGATAAATCTTTTGAACTGTACCTCATAGAAACCTTTTTGCATTTGCTATGATTACCCTGACTGATAAAACATTGGACCAGCCCAGAATATCCACCAGAGTAACTTTTACAACTCCTCAGAGAAACTGCCTCCCCATTCACCCTCAAATCAAATCAAAGCATTTACATTCTCTACAAACTACTTTGCAGTTTCACGGACCGCATTTTCCAGAACACAAAACCCTCATACAAGCCATTGTAAAGCTATCTGGGCTAATAAAAACACAAAACACACACATTAAAACAGAAATAGTATTCTAAAAAATAAATAAATAAAAAAATTAAAAAAAACCCATAAAACTCCTTTCCACCAATTGAGTGGTGTACAGCTATGTGCCAGTGTGCTGCATTACCCGCTCCAGCCTGGGAGGGCGCTGTTTCCTGCGTCTGCGGTGCCTCTTCAGCAGGCGGGAAGCTGTGCTCTGCTCTGTGGAGCCACTGAACCTGGGGTACAGCAGGTCGATTCAGCATTCAGCAACAAGCCATTTCACCTTAAATTAGGACCATTGCAGTTCCACCTCACCACCTCAGACCACCAGGACTCAGCTTGTACCAATAACTGGACATCTCATAAAAGACTAAATGGTAAATGGTAAACGGTCTGCATTTATCTACTGTATTTATCCAAAGCGCTGTACAATTGATATTTTTCATTCCCCCATACACACCAACGGCGATTGGCTGCCATGCAAGGCACCAACCAGCTCGTCAGGAGCACTTTGAACTTATTTTAAAATCATAATACTTGGAAAATGACACACAAAATAACATGGCATATGCCCTAATGAAGCCTATGGTCTTGTTCGCAAAATTTTATAAAGGTTTAAACGCATTTCTAATTTCTCATCCCTTCCTCCAACAGGAGTGCCTAAAACTGCAAGGCAGTATAAATGCAATTTAAGATTGAATTATTTTAGTTCTTTCAGTTCTCTCATCAGGCCGGAACATACTGAAACGGACAAAGAAAATACAACTGAAGCCTGAGCCCAGCTTTGACCTGCTCATGGTGTCGTCCTCATCGGAATCGCAGAAGCTGGTGGTGTCGAGCTCGCTGCTCATAATGGTGGAGGCACTCTCATACCCCGCTAGGTGGCGCTCTAGCCTGCTCTGTCCATTAGCCCGAGGCCCTGGGGAAAGGAGGGAAACCGCAGAGAACAGACCGGTAAGCTGTGGAGGAACTATAAGGGTGTATATCTGAAGGCTATGCATCAAGGTCACACTGATCCCTCTAACGGGGATCGGTGGGAAGGTCGTTACTGTTTGTTAGTAACTGATAAAGAGCCAAGCGCACGGAATATAGGTTACAGGTGCTCAGAAAGGAGTGTACGCATCATAATTCAGAGGAGAAAGGCTTAAATGATGAAGCTAGAGCACACAAAAACATTGAGTTGATTATGAAATACAGCACTTGGGATTCCATTTCTCCTTGCAGGTAAATGAAGTAATTTAAATCTATAATCCCTGACGCCTTAAACTCGCATGGTTCTTTCCAGCAGGCTCAAGTGTTGAGAGTCGCAAACCTCATTAAATAGCTTACAGGTAGCTGCAGGACAACTTAATAATTTAGGACAACTTTAAAAAGTAGCTAAATGCTGGTTGAGTAAACATTAATAATTGTTGTACATGTGTATCCTTCCCCCCCTCTTCATTACATCAAAACCTTAGCTCCAGTGATAGTCACCCAGGGCACTGAAAGTTACGATATCTATAAAGAACATCTGCTAAACATGTTGGGCTTGTTCTGAGACCCAGCCTGAGGTGGAGCCCGGGGGTAAAATGTCCAAAACCCTAGGTCTGACATAAGGAAAAGTAAGTAGATTCCAGGATGTTAGGGAAAGCTTCAGAATGTTCCAGAACGCGTCTCCTCACCATGCTGTTCCAGGCTCTCCCTTCGACGAGGCCTCTCTCGCTCCCTCCTGACAGACACCACAGACTCTGTCTCTGTGCGGTCGTCCAGGGTCTCCACACTGCCAGACGCATTGGGGCTGCACGAATGGGAGGGGAGAGGGGGCCTTAAGACTGCGCTCTGAATTAATAAGTAAACCATTCATTTATTCATTAGGGACTAATCAAAACGCATTAATGCGATGTTAAGTACAAGCAGTAGATGAAACAATGCTTTATGTCTGCCGGCAATCACACTGCCTCTCACTCTGTCACAGGGTTAGACTACTTCGATTTCCTGTGATCCCTTATAAAACACACTGTTTAACATTCAGGAATTTTCCAAGAGCTCTTATCCAGGACAAATTACGAAGGTTAATAGGAGGGGTTTAAAGAATACCATTTGTGAATTAGGATTTTAATCATTCTCCAGGTTCAAAAGTCCTAACTTCCATA
This sequence comes from Conger conger, assembly GCF_963514075.1. Classification (NCBI taxonomy): domain Eukaryota; kingdom Metazoa; phylum Chordata; class Actinopteri; order Anguilliformes; family Congridae; genus Conger; species Conger conger. The sequence goes on along the minus strand of NC_083766.1, from coordinate 29,535,092 downwards.
CAATGTAATGTAATTCTCAACACAAGACAACAAACAGGCTGCATTTTTCTGAATTTCTGAATGAATCATAATTCCAAAGCATGAAATGAAATGCCTGAATATGATTATGAATTAAAGGGTTGATACTGGAAGGATTTCCAAGAGAAGGCAAACTTGTTTACCTTTTCATTCATGGCAAATTGCCAGTTAGAGCAGTTAGTTCTCTTCTTTGGCTCTGCTTTTCTGACTGCCATCTTTATCCCCAACTCCTGTGCTATACGCACATATTAATGTATCAGCAAGCCAGTACATTAGCTAGGAGTGTGCTAGTTAGATTGCTTGTTAGCTAGTAGTTAATACCTATGTTACAGTCAGTAGGCTGTTTTACAAAAATAGGCGGAAAGAAAAGCTTTTACGACTAGTGTTACCAAGATGCAGGCTTCATTAGACTACACCATGACATTCTACCAGACCATTCAAAATGTAATCTCCTATCTTTATTTTTTTCGGGCCTGCTTTCCTATTGTCCACAGAATACCAGTTTTTCCTGACACCTTTTGTATGGTGTATATTTCAGCACTAGCTTTGGAAAAAATAAATAAAGTTAATTGGAAGATACGGTACAATGTAGGCATTATGCATCTGTCTCAATATCGCTGTCACTGTCATAGAACCATTTTACTTACCAGTCAAAAGGTCAACGGATTCTATGTGGAACATGAACAGTGCAGAGCAGCACACACAGGCCGAGGTAGAACGGACCCAAATTACAACTCAAATGTACTGATCACAAGGGAGGCTAGATGTGTCAAATGCAACAAAGTTCCTGATATAGATCATACATCAGCTTTACCGAGAAAAAGCAAGTCACAAGCATGGTCAATAATCAAACAGATAAACCTAGATAATGCACATTTCATACCGTCGATAAACACCAAGCAGACCAAATGGTCTGTTACAAACTGGAGTCCAGTAGTTTCCAAGTAAAATGTTCCTCCAAAAGCCAGGTGGCTAACCAGTTCCCCAGCACCTTCACCAAAATATTTCACAGCCAACCTGCCTAGGCTATAATAAGTAAAGTATCATGTAAACTAAAATACCCTCTTCAATAAATCACAACTGCAGCATGGGCAGGCTAAGTCATCCTGAATGTCAGGGGCTTTCTGCATTTGTGTGGCAAGCAAGGATTTACTGCCAGTGCAACACTTCTTCTGCAAGTGGAGTGTCTATCTACAGGTGTCTGCTGTGACCTCTACTCTGGTGACTCCACACCCAGGCAAACAGCAGAGGCCATTGCTTTGTATTTGCCAAATGTAATTTTAATATTGGTTAATATTCTCTATGAAGTATTTAATTTCTTTTAAATATTTCTCTCCCAGTTTGGTAGCCAATTGTACCCTATCTAATCCAATTAGTGTTAGCTGGGGATACACTGCTTACAACCCTGTCCCTTTGGCAGCCCAGAGGGAGAACAGCACGCCTTCTTCAAGTCGTCTCGTCTCACAGCCTGCGACCATAATTCCAAGGCGCACCGGGGTGCATGCACATGCCGATCCCAACTAGTCCCTGCTGAGTCCCTCCCATGGAGCAGCGAGCCGATTATGCCGCTCCATGAGAGTCGGCCAAACTGCATTTCATTTCTGAACACGAGTGGCAGGTCTAATTCATAGATATTCACTTCAAGTTCATTTCTGATTGGCAGCCCACTAAATGGACAGAAAACTGCAGATAGGAACATGGTTATGTGCATTTTATAAAATCCTTCTCCAATACCCAGTAGAAGAACTTTGTTGCTGTATGTCACCCTACAAAGTGTTTTTGACTTTGTGTTTAATCTTGAATCATCACAATATTTAAGCTGTGAAATAAACAAAACTGAAATAAATCATAAAAGTAAACAAATAAATAAATAACTTATTGACTTGCAGAAGTGACCAGGCACCATCCATCAACCCATGAGAAAGAATTCAATGAATGAGCAAAGCAGTTTCCTGGATCCAAATGAGCCCCCCCCCCCACTCCTCCCCCACTGTTGCCATTTAAAACACACCAAAAATACCACTCCATTCAGCATTATAGTACATTGCAGGTTTGCGCCACTGAATGGATTTGAAATGTGAAACCCATTATAATGGTGGTTTTGCTTTACAAGGAAAACATCACCTGATTCTTGAGGAGACGGCATGAGAACAGGGGGCTGGAAACTTACTGGAAGGAGGGGGGTCTGGAGTCCCCGATGCCGCCCGTCCTCTCTGCTGGAGGGGGTGGGAGGGGTGGAGGAGGGGGTGAAGGTTCAGGCCGCACCTCAGCCGGGGCAGGGGTCTCTGGGATCGGGCTGTCTGAGGAGACCAGCTGAGGGGGCGGGAGGTAGAGAACGAGAAAATGGGTGGGAGTGAGATGGAGTGAGGGGAAAACAGCAAGGAGAAAGGGAGAGATTAACTGTTTGACTCTCGTCCACTCCTATTCCAAGAATGAATTGCTAATCTTGATTTTCGTTTTGTAAAGGATTTTTTTTCTGTCCAGTATTATTAACACTGTGGTCTACCTTATCTTATAATCTTCCTGCTTGTTGGGTCTTCTTCTTGTTGTTTTTATAAGATTAAACATTTTAGATACAAAATTTAAACAGGGGATAAATCGATCATTCTATCATTAAACGCATAATCAAACTCACAACAAAATTAAACCAAACCAAAAATCTAAATTGCATATAAAAACAGGGGAGACAAACCTCTAAGCACTGTAATGTAACGTTATACCACAGAGAACCAGTTAGGTGACATACTGGGGGAGCTTAATTCCTATAATTCAGTCACCCCTAAGCACACAGTTGGCTGTTTCCATTCGTTGCCAGCCTTACCCAGGACACTACTCTCCCGTTGAAGCACGGCAGCTTGGCAGCATCATCGGAGATCTCCTCCTTCACCACACTGCAGGAATGCAACAAGCAGGGGACAAGCAGTCAGATTGCTTCACCATTTTAATTACGACCACACAGGCACATCACAAGAGCCAACTGCTCCTTAGTGGGTGGCAATGTATACTGGTTAGGGAACTGGGCTTGTCAGCAGGCTAACCTGATTTTTCTTCAATAAATAGCCAGCTGTACGCAATACAAATGCTTTCTATGTAAATATACTCAGTGAGCACTTTAAGGTTTTTATTAGACATATTGGTCTTCTGCTGCTGTAGCCTAGATGTGTGACACATTGTCTGTTCAGAGATTCTTTTCTGCATACCACTGTTGTAATGTGTGGTTATTTTCATTACAGTCACCTTTGACCAGTCTGGCCCTTCTCCCTGATCTCATTAACAACGCGTTTTTACCCCCAGAGGTGCTGCTCACTAAATGTTGAATGTTGTTCTTCGCACCATTCTCCAGAGACTCCAGAGACCAGAGATCAGCAGTTTCTGAGATATCCAAACCACCCTGTCTGGCAGCAATAATCATTCCAAGGTCATAGTCACTTAGATCATATTTATTCCCCATTCTGATATTTGGTCTGAAAAACAGCTGAACCTCTTGACCAGTCATGGTGCTGTCAAGCAAGTCAATGCTTTGCAGGTAGCTCTGTATAAGTGACCAGCACATAGAGCGTCTGCTAAATGTAATGAACTTAGCTAACTGCATTCTGTAGATAAAGCTTGGAGACGCAACGCAGCCAGACACCAGAAACACTGGAGAGGCCTGAGCTGCCTATTCAGTGACTCATCCCAACCAACTAGCATTAGCCAGGCAAGGAAACCACCACAAACAGCCGTGTCAGGCTCTCTTTTATTTCCTTTCAGAGATGTGTGCGCTGATTGCTTCGTCTGTGTTCTTATCCTCCAATCTTCTGCCTCTGGATATATGCCTGTGCTTGCCTCCGTCTGCGAAACCCTGCCTGAGCAGTCGCTCTGTTGCTTTATGATATTAAGCATAATTACAGCCTATATGAGAACATTAGAAGCACACATCTTTCCTTGAAAAAAAGGTTCATGCTTTGGCCATCTCCAGTCAAAGGACCCTCCAACAAGTGTTCTAAAAGTCATGGGTATGGGGAAGAAAGCAATATATATATATATATATATATATATATATATATATATATATATATATATATATATTGCTTCTAGTATTCAGAAAAAACTAACTAAAATGCAGTAGAAAGTGACTTGAAACAAATGCACATATGGTACAGCATCTGATCTGATTTTTTTTTTTTAACAAAAAAACAAAATACACAACCATGCAGCAATACATTATAGACTATGCTATGTGGTAATAGTTTACATAATAATTACATGGTCAAGGAGCAACCTTTGCCAATTTTTCCAGCTGAAGATAAAAAATGCTACTAAGTTGATTGCCAGATAAAACCCTACAGGGGAAAACTAACTTGGTGATTCCCTTAAATTATAAACCCTCACTGTCCACAGCACTAAACTCTATGTTGACTTCCTGTCACCTGGCAACACCATCGCGGAAAATGAGTTGTGGTGGTTCCAGTCCACTTCATATACCAAGCACCCTTTATCTGCGTAGCAAACAGACTGGCATTAAACTGCAGCAGTGCCCACTTCTATCCCAGCAGAACTTTACCCAAGTATATACCATCACTGTCAGACATATTAAAGCCAGGTGTGGGACAGCTGGAATGTGTGCTGGTTTGATGCAGCCAGTGAATTGAACCTAATTAATTCAGCCAAATATGAGTTAATATTTTAAAGAATAAGTATCAGTACTGGTCCAAAACACTGGACCTGTGTTAAATTAATTTACTCATTAGGATTTGCTCTCGTCTTTGTCAGAGCAGGATTGTATGAACACCACCACCATTGTCTTCCATTTGTAGCTTCTCTGGGTGCAAGACTAGAGCATGAGGGCCAGAAACCGGCAGACAGGACTTTTTTTCTGCACATCTGAGTGATTAAACCAGCAGGCCAAGGTGAACTCTGGCTCTAAATAATTATTTGCCTCTCCATCTCTATAAACAAAACCCTGCAATACGGCCTTGACTATATAACAAATGGCACTAAAAAGTGTTTTGCTTAGCCTTAGCAGTGGATGTCCTTTCAAAAACCAGATGGAACAGAGCCATACTACCCCTCCTAAAAACTTATCCTAAAAACTCCTCAATGGTCCCATGGGCATGACAGCAAATGCATAACATAATTTTACTTACACACACACACACAAACACACACACACACACTACAGGCGATTAGATGCACATTCTTTTCATCCAATCCTACCAGCAGTTTGGCCATGTGACACCAACACAAATTATTACATTTCCTCAGTGTTAAAATGTTCATTTGTTTAACTATATGGCATTCAGCCATCTCTGCTCAGCTTTGTGAATATAATATAGCACCTTGCCTGGCTCAGATGAGTTGAAGTACCATGTACAAAGACACAACACCTTGGTTATCTACAATGCATTACACAACATAAGCATAGCTGTTACATGTAGTGTGATATCAACCGAGTAGCTGTACCATAACATCAAAACTATTGTAAGTGTAGCTTTGAGACAGAACACCGCAATGCTGCCACACAGTAGCTTCGTCAGTTCCCCGCCACAGATAATCAACGACATCACTCAATAGGTTAATGTACACTTAGCCTACTGTACTGCCGTGTGATGCATACCAATGTAAGTAAGCAGTGGAATGGGGTGCGTATAATCAAGTGGTAATAACTTAATGACGTTTGAGAACAGGGTACAGGCTGTCTTAACCAATGGCGAATTCCTCTTCACACTCAAAATGCTGGAACGTGAAATATGCGAATCGGACAACTGTTTAACTTAGAGAGCAATAGGAATGTAATCATTTCACTGTTAGGTGTTATCTTCTATAATACCATCCTTGGACTGAGAACACAGAACTGACAACAAGATGAAGAGGTGGCTTCCGCGGAAACAAAATTTGGCTTGTATCCAAAAACGGAGTAAAGGGGCAACACTACGGATCTAGCCAACAGCAGATGTAATATTGAAGAACTGAGAGTGTGGTAATAATGCAGAAGAACGTAGCTTCATTTCATCCCAATAGGCGAGGCAAATTAACTTTGACCATTGGTGAAACTTGATGTACTAATTTACTACAGTAACGTTGCTGTACTACGCTAGAGTAATCGGAGAAATCACAATCAGATAAAACAGAGGAAGCGTCTGACCAGATTGAGCCAGCTACCCCTCCTCACCATCTAACATGTAACGTTAGCTCTAGCTAGACTATTCTTGCTACGCCTAACTCGTAGCTAGTAGTAGTAACTTGTACCAAGTTAGCCACCGTGAATTGGCAAAAGGAAATGTGTTTTTAAAAAATCCAAGACGCGCAGAACATTTTATGTAAATTTGTAGCATAGTGCAATTAGTCTAATGTTAGTTGCAAACTATTCTAGCTAGCTCGCTAACTTCAGAAAACTTAATCTGCCAGTTAACGAATCCGGTTTAAAAAATAGTTGCACAGCTTCCTCTCCTTATTTTCACCACTAACGTTAACGTTACAAAGCAAACACATCATATAGTTAACGGTAGCTAAGTTAGTTTGCACTTTTAGTCATCGTTTCGAAGGGGAGCCGCACAATCACGACAGTTAGCAAGCTAGCTAGCTATGCATCTGGCAATACTCACCCGAAATCCTGATCCATGGACTTGAAGAAGAATTTGTAATTTGGTTTGTTCAATACTTGTTTAAAATCCAGCAAAGTTATTTGTTCGGCAGGAATGGGAATCTTCACCAAGTACGGTGTCTCCTCCTCGTCAATGTGGTAGATTATTTTTGTTTCCGCCATTTCGCCAACTGCTTTTTTCGGCTCCACAAAGCTATCCAGGGGGATTTTAGAACAGAGGTCTGGAAGGGATCAAGCCGCGCTGCTAGCTAGCGCTAGCCAACTTGTAAAACTAGCCAGCTATGTGCGGAGCCGTCTTGTATCTATGCAGACTTCTGCCAGACAAGAGAATGTTGAAAAACAGATCCTTCACAGTCCCAACATGAACAGATGGCTAGAAAGGTACCCTTCTTAAGATCTGCTGGAAGCAGGTAACATTCACGCACTCGCATAAATATACTATACAAACAACTCGAACGCTTTACCCAGAAAAAGCAGAGCACAAAACTTTCTCCACTGCGAGCCCAACGCGGCGTATAGCGTCACCGAGGCCCCCCTTGCGTCCAGGCTTTCACGTTGCGCCCCTTCCCTCATTCCCGACGTACGGCATGCTCGTATTGTGGGTTTGTGTAATTAAAGTACAGGGACCCGAAGAAACAATATTCATCCATCACCAATGTTCAAACATTATACAATAATTTAATTAAATGTTCCATTGCGGATTTATTAGTGCAGCAACATATAGGCTCTAGCTTCATTGTATTACCCCACTTTATGAAGTAGTCTTAAACAATATCAACCAATATCCTAAGCTCTCCCCAATCACTTGTCAACTTAACAACATTCAGGCATAATGAAGCCAAACCAGCACATCATTTAGATCAAATATTTTATTGTCAGCAACAATTACATTTAAATATAGAAACATGGTCATTGGGTCTAATTTGAATCCCCTTCATCGGAAAAGGCCCCAAAACCCTCCTTCCAGCTAAATGGAAGTGTCAATCTGTCTGAAGTTGGTTCATCTGGCGGGACCACGGAGCTGGCATCCTCTTCACTTGTAAAGTCAGCAGGGCTGAATATATCCTTGCTAGTAGGGACGATGCTGTCCCTTTCCTCATTGCTAGGAGCAACTGTAGCAATTTCATCCAGGCTTGGAAGAACCGTAGGTCCAACGGGTTCATTTGAAAAGACGTCTGGATTGTCATCGTCCTTGCCAGGATGAACCACAGGGCTTGGAGTGGTATCATTTTCCTGATCTGAGAAAATAAATTCATTACCCATTTATATACACACAAAGCCAATTTACAGACTTGCCCAAATGGTCTTCATTTAATCAATTGCTTCTCAAGCCAAGTTGAACAGAAAGGTTTGCATAGTTATGCACACTCCAGGAGACAAACATTTCCTTCAGAATGGAAGCTTCATCTGCCCCATGATAACTGCGTATGTGTAGTTGGGTCATCTGTAATATTCCACAGTATTCAATTTAAGTTACATTTTAACAGATGATCTGCAATTTTATTCTGCATTACAATTTGATATTGTATTATTGCAATATGAAAAAACATGCATCATGATGAGTGTATAATTCTATGTCTACTCCCACTGCAACAATACATGTTGGATTGGTTTAATTGCCAATTAACTTCTGGAAATGGGTCACTTTATTTGTTTCAGTATTGAAATCCATTTATACATCTAAAAATACATTTATAGGTGTTACATGAATGCAATCCATTAATATGGCTTATTTTTAAACCAAGCGATTCATTTTAAGTACATTGCCCAAAGGGGCAGCATGAGCACCCAAGGTGGAAATCAACATTAATTACAAGCCCAGTTTCTTAACATTGTGCTAAACTGAACTAATCACACTGCCCCTGTGACAATTTGGTATGTTAACCATGACATTTTTAGCAATTTGTAAACATTTGAATGCATTCATGTGAGAATTTTTGCAGTGCCAAATTTTCCACCAATTTCATGCAGTTGATAAGGCCCCTTGATATGACAAAGTCCAGAACTGATTCAAATTGGAATAATGTAAAGATGTCTCGGCAGACAATTACCAGAATGAGAGCCAGTCATAATGCTCGTGCTGACATATACCGTTTCCATGTCCATCCCACTGCCCTCCTCCTCATGTATGACAGCACCAGCTTCCTCTTTGGCCAGAGGCTCCCCCAAGTGGCCTGAAAACACACATCAGTTTCTAACATTAAGCCCACATGAATAAGTATTTGCAATGGTGCCAAAGTACCTTGCATCACATTTGTTCCAATCTTCCAGTGTAGTCTAGATACTTACCATTATCCTCTTTGTTTCGAGGGTCCAAAGGGCCATTTCCCAGTTTTTCTGGGGGACCACTGGGGCCCGGGGTGGTCTCCCTCTCTGGTTCTGAGAGAAGAGTTTAGTTAATCTGAAAGCTAGCTAGACAGACAAAACTGGGTTCCCAACTACCAATATCTTTCTGATGTAGGGGTCATGGGTTGGCCCTTTGGTGCTGCATTTGAGGAGGGAGGCACAGAGCTCACACTGATCTCCATTATCAATTCTGAGAATGGACTTCACTATAACAGTTTAAGACATCTGCCATATGTTTACCCCAAGCCAGTTATACCTTCATCATTATCACCCATCTCCAGGACCTCAGCCTCCATAGGTCTGCTCTCCATCCGCTGCAGCCGAGGGGCCATGCCACCCTGCTTACTTGGAAAAACATTCAAGGGGTGCAGCGATAACTCCTTTTCCAATCCTGGAAACATATCACATATTTGTAAGGTTAAGCATACGGTACTTTTGGTAATTTTCAAAGGAGGTGCCATGTTCGAGGTTTGTTATGATAGCCATACATTCCAAGCTTACCATGGTGACTAGACTGAACTGGTTTTTCCCACATGTTAGGCGTCTCACAGTTGTCACATATCCAGTCGTTCCCATCCACAGACCTCCAACTAAAAGGAATGCAGTTAATAAAAGAAAGGTCTACAATTTCATACATAGCATTACAGAACAGAGCTTTTCCAACTTTCCTGGGGTTACTACTGTGTATACTGGTGTGTGTAACAAGGGATGCCAGTTCAGGGCATGTGACTAAAAATGATTTCAACTTGCACCACCATCTAAATCCCCCAGGGATTGTGATGTGTGCCCTCCCTCTAGGGTCTCTCAGCGAACTTATCCCTGGTTATGGGTATGCACTTTGTTGTACGTCGCTCTGGATAAGAGTGTCTGCCAAATGCCAATAATGTAATGTAATGTGTGCATTGGTTTGTTACAATCACCCAACTATACAATAGTAATAGGAATAGGAATAGGAATTGCAGCAGCAAACACGCACTGAAGTTAGCTTGAATTATTGTACAGCTATACAATGTTTTGATACAGAGTGCCGATCTGTCAACTGTATATTTTGAAACTCGAATTTAAGGACTATAAACACAGGCATAGGGTGAGTCAACATGCCAGTGAGCCTTTTTCAATGATAAGAATGTTTTAACACAAGAATCTTACCTATTGTACCTTTAAATGTCACACATAAAAGCAATTCAAACTAGTTGACTACAAATTGGCAAAGCACTTGACTGAGGTCTGTGACGGAGGTGAAAAATGGTTCAAATATTGCACACAACAAAATACTTGACTGTTCTGACCAACTCTGTTGATGAGGGGTCTCTTCCTATGAATCTATGAATAAGTTTACACTAAGCACAAAGACTGACAGAAAGGACCAAGAGCAAACTAAATCAGTTTAAACATTGCATTACTGAGCTGATTCATAACCTTAATTTTCAGAAGTCCATACTGCTATAAACCATTTCTTATGGTCTTATCGATGTAGGTAATTGGATTTTTACTTCCTCTTCCCATTGCGGAGGGGAATTATAAAATGTTCCTGTGGCTTTATGAACAAAAAGCCACGAGTGCCAGAAATTGATGTAGATGTGATAATTTTACGAGAAGGCTCAATTGATTTCTAGGTGTGGGATAGCAGAATTGCAGGCAAGAAAACTTTAGTCTAAAAGGTTTTTAGAAAGACCCTCTTGACCACACTATAAACAACTACCGTCATGTAAGGTGCATGGCTTTCAGCATGGCCAGTCAGCATTACTTTGTCATGTGGTATCCAAACATGTGACCAGTCCCTGCAAAGAGTCTATTCAGATTATGAGCCTTGCTCAAGGGCATAATAGCCCAGTGATTACAGATGTGAACTTGCAGCAGTCTGGTCACAAGACCATCCACATGGCTAAATATTATTAAATTAATGAATTTCAAACACTCATTCTGGTTTCCGCATGTACTGTGTCTCTGCTCCTTGCATTTGTGTTGTAAAGTTCCATGACTTCCCTGTTCACTGGCGTACCCAGATTACTTGTTTTCTAATGGTGTAAAGCAAGAGGTATTGCTAGTTTTAATTCTTGCCATGTAATAAGGGCTGATTTCAACCTGGGACACCTGCAAAGTTACATTTCATGCCAATCGGTTATATTAATTAACTAACTATCAGGTTGAAAAGAAAACCAGCTACTACTGGCATTGGGCCAGTTGAATCTCCCCATTCTAGACTTCAAAACACTGACACGAGTGCAGAGGTGGAAACTCCAGGTTCACAAATTAAAACTCTTCCCCAGTATTTTGTTCCAATAACCTGGATTTGCATTTTTCAAACTGACAATTAATCAGTTTCTTGACCACTATTCCAAGTCACCTGTCCACAAAGTACTTTAAATAAGAGAATCTATAATAACCAGAGCCCAGCAAACTCACCTTCCATTGATGAAGGAACAGGCCCTATTCTTGGGGTCTGCATTGTGCATGACAGGCATAGCCTTCACGTGGCAGGTGATGTAAAGCTGTGGGATGGGAGAGGGAGTCAGGCACTGGTAGCAACAGTAGGAGTGCAAACAACTTACAAACTATTTAAGTAGGGGTCCTCACTGCACTCCTCATCTCCTGGTAAAACCTGAAGGCCTCCAGGTGAATGTGGAGTTTATCATCCTGCACTCGGGGCAGGAAGTGAGAGTTTGAGCCAGTACGTCTGGCATCCATCAGGCACCTGGATCATTGAGAGATCAGAAACAGATTAGATTATTCCCGACTAACAAGGGAATAGGTTTTTTTTTTACTGAAATGCAACAATATCTAGGAAGTTTGGCTTTATTGCTGAGCATTTTTTATTGTCAGCTGTAAAAGTTCTTGATGCATTTTGGCATAACCACAGTCCTCTTACAAGATTGAGGCATGCAAGGGTGGGGGGTGTGGGATTACTATACATCTGAGGGAGATGTATAGTAATCCCACAATGCTCAGCTTCCACATTAAAAGGCAGTAATAATCCTAAAAATGTTTTCCTCACCCGTTCTCAATGAAGGAATATCTGGGGACTGAGTTCTTATCAGGGAACACTGTGGCCTCACAGCTATCCACAAACACCCGGAGGGGCATGTGGTTGGCCAATGTGACTGAGGCTTCAATGGAAATGATATCTCCCAGGAAGTAAACATTCCAGATCTTCTCAGAGAGCCAGTCACCTAAATAGATTTCAGTAAATAAATAAATAAATAAATAAATAAATAAATAAATAAATAAATAAATAATACATTTTATTCATGTTAATAAAGTTTCAAAGCATTTTATGAAAAGCATCATTTGCAAAAGCTTATGGTTTGGAGTGCATGTAGAGAGCAAAATTGAGATTAACCACAAGAAAACTTTTGTATTTTGTATTAAGCAGTAATTGATGCAAAAATAAATAAATAAATAAATAAATAAATAAAAAAGGAACCTGACTTCACTGACCATTCATGAGCCTCAAGGAAAAGCCCAGGACATCCACAGCAGACTGAGTAGATGCAAAAGGGATCCAAGTTGGATTCAGGACACTGCTGCTCACACCATACCTCCTGAATAGAAAAAGGATAAATTTACAGTAAATGCATTGTGAGGAAATTCCCAAACATGACACAATGCACAAATGCCAACTCACCTTCTGTAGTGGCACTCAATTGGAAGGACAGTACCTTCTATTCGAATTATCCCATTTGTAGAGGACACCGGGGAATATATCAGTACATTTGTGTAGATTACGGAGTCATCGGTTATCTAGGAATGACAATGGTCAGCATTTAGGACAGAAATTCACTTGCCTTCTTGCAATTTATCGCTGTAAGGCAGATATCACTCTATTCCTGGAGTGGGCAGTTACTGTAGTTTCCCTTCAGCAGCCAATTTACGTCTTGGATGATTTAGACAATAAATGACTAAAATTAAGCACTGAAGTGCAGGAACACACACAGAAAAGCAGCAGGGACTGCTGCCCTGAGCTTTATATCCCTGTCCTAAAGGTTGATTTTATATGCGTCACTGCTACCACTTTATTTTCCTGAATACGCTAGGACAACTGCTTATAGTACAGGACACCGATGTACAATTCTCACGAACAATTTGTCTGAACGTAGTTCTACCGTGGCCTACCCACTGCGTGGTATCATGATACATTTCAGGTTCCATCGGTAGTCATTTTGCCTATAAATGTGATGAACAATGAATATGGAGAGAGCAGCAAAATACCAGACGTCTGGTTCCACAGTCGCTCAGTGCCGCGACGATGGTGTATTCGGTAGCTGCAGACTGCCTTGCCCTGCATGCAGGCGTGGTCTCTCCTAGTCGCAGGTCATCCCCATCTATTAAGACTCCAGTGTTATACAGATCGGCCTTTACGACTATCTCCATCCAGGCATCGTGACACCATACCGTGATAGATTTTTGGGAATATACTTTTCCGGCTCCAATAGGATCTTGTCTTTGGTGACTGTGAAGGGTCTTTGGGGTAATTGAGGGACGCTTCACAACTTGAGGCTCCTGTTGAAGGCCATCGCCAGGGCGATACGGTGGTAAAGCGTGGCAGCTTTCCAGCAATAAAAAAGTGAGGAACAGACGTACAATTAACCATGTCACTTTCTTCCTCAGCCCCATGAAACCTCACGCCGGTCTGTAAAAAATATGGAAAAGTGCAAGTGTGTTTTAGAAAATACATCCACATAAAACCAAGCATTCGATTAATGAAACACACGTCTTTGATAAAAAGCTCTTATTAATCCCCCATGACGAAACACCAGATGTGAATTTGCATACTGATTGGCGAACCAGTCTTTGATTATACTTCCGTTTCATTTTCGTAAGTATGAAGTCCAGTGCAGCCATTCTGTAAAACGTGTAATCAAGGCGTACACTGAGCATTGTCAGTCACATTGCGGATACAATATTGTGCGCATGGACTATATTTTGTTGTTTTTAATGTACTGTTTTTAGGGCTGATTTCAACCTGGGACACCTGCAAAGTTGCATTTCTTGTCAATCCTTTGTATTAATTAACTATCAGGTTGAAAAGAAAACCAGCTACTACAGGCATGAAGGGCCAGAGTTGAATCTGTGTGGTGTATGATGGTGAGACTGGTTCGTTCGGAATGGCACTTCAACCAGGCAGAGTCGCCGAAAGTAGCCTGTCACCTGCGTGATCCACGGGCGCCTCCTGGCTGCCTGCAACAACTGCGCAAATTGTCAGGTATTTTCCCGCAATGCCTGTACACAGGTTTGCTAGTGGTCTAAAATCATGTCATTTTGAATATTCTTTTGTTTATATTCAAAACCAATATAACTTCATCAGTCAGATGTGGGAGGGGTAGGGTGGTGGCATTGCCCCCCAAATATTTGCCTTGTCCCCCAAACGCAATTGCTGGTACCGTGTTCATGTCAGCGGCAAACCTTGTGACCGTCAAAAATCTCTAATGAGTAATGGCAGAACGTCCCCCTTTACCCTCCATCCCCTTGACAAGCTGGTTGGTGCCTTGCATGGCAGCCAATCACTTTTGGTGTGTGTGTGTGTGTGTGTGTGTGTGTGTGTGTGGATGGGTGAATGAGAAGCATTAATTGTACGGGCATTTACCATTTTACCATTTACAGTCAATAATCTCTGAAATTAGCAAAAAGCAGAACCCTGTGGCTTGTGACAGTTGTGTATATATGTGTATATCTCACTAATCATACTCTTCAGATTCACTGTTCCGGAACATATAAATTGCCTGGTGTGGGGTACAGCCATCAATTAACTGAGACAACTTTGCAGCAAACTGACAGGCATGGTAATTAGGGCTGTATCTCAAGGTCAGCTTAACATAAGGCTGCAGCTAAAGTATCAAAAGACACTTTAGTCTCTCCTCTCTAATTTTGAACATCCTTACCCAAAAAGGTTTTATTATATAAAATGTGAAGTGCGATTTTTTTTTTACTTTTGAAGGTGAAAATAACGAAAGGTCTTCAATGTGTGAGGTAATCCCTTGTTTTGGAGGAATAAACAGTGTGACAATTTACCCATGTGACAATTTACCCTGCTCTCCCCATATCTATCATGCTTATAATTCCAATATATTTAGAGAATTGGAGAATAAATAAAACTAATAATAATAATAATAATAATAATAATAATAATTATTATTATTATTATTATTATTATTATTATTATTATTATTATTTTATTATTATTATTATTATTATAAATAAAGTACATTTTACTCAGTTGCCTACATATGGTCCCTATTGGACTCATATAAACTGTTATAGATGAATGAACAGTTAACAATTTACTTGTTATTTTTTGTTTTATTATTAGAGAAACAGATCATACTCACTAATTTGGGAACTGTTTGACAAAATATCCAAGGATTATATAACCAATAATTATGCGAAACTACAATATATGTTTAGTTTGCTTTAATTCATTATTCGTAATGAAACTAATATTAAAAATGAAAGTATTGTATGTACCTTTGGGCAAGATCCGCCTTCTTTAGAATGCGTCCATTGGCCCATTCTGGCCAATTAGATCAATGAAGAAGACCTCGTTTTGCGGAAATGCGTGAAACGTCCACCTCGTCCTTAAAGCTGTAAAAAAAGATTTAGTTTAAGAACAAGATTCTTTACTAATTATCCAATAAACAAAAATAATCTTTTCGGTCAAACTGGGATTTACTATTATCTACGTTTTGTGTAATTAAGAAGTTATTTTATTTCTGGGTCGGTGACAGGCACAGAAATGTAACGTTTAAGGACCCACAACATGAAAAATGTCACGGCGGATTTTAAGAAAAATTGGAAGGAGCTGGTCAGGTCTAAACAATGGCTAATACCCAATAATAAACCATATTGTAGTTGGTTTTTCCTGTGTTGCTCCACAAGCTAATTGTATAACAAGCTAGCTAGATTAATAACGTTACATTAATACAAATCGACAATGGTTTTTCTAATCGGTAAATTGTGAAGGTTAGTCCATTTTCGACTGGGACTGCTGTTACGTGTGTTTCACTAGCTAGCTAGCTAGCTAGCTGACTAGCTAACGTTAACCAGATTATTTCAAGAATTAAAAGGTAAGAATTTTTCTTCTTATGAAGTTAGTCTAGCTACGTAAGAGGCTTTTTGCACTTAAACGTATGTGAGAAAAGCTAGCCAGTTGTGTTCATATGAAAACAATAACACAGCAGCTTCGTGTTCATTTTGCACAGTTCGGAAAATGAATCTAGAAATATCGTAGATAACGTTTGCAGGCGAATCCGACGTTAGTAAACTATGAAGAAATATAGTTGGGTACCTCTCAGTGTCATTTGTAGCGTTATGCCATTAACTTTGGCTATTAGCTTGCTGTACTGAAAGGTGTGTAACTTATGCAAGTAAAATAACATTTACCCCCATATTGCCAGGCTTACAATATATTTCGTTATAGCCAACAAATCAGATGTGGGATGAACACAAATATGTATATGGTGATACAATAAATAAATAAATATCGAAATAATTTCCAAATTATTATTACGATAATGCGTCCATAATAATATTGAGCACACCGGCACATTCTAAAATAAGAATATATTGCCAAGCTAAAGTATGTTTTTCGTGCCAGATACAGGCTTTTACATACTCGTCAGTTTTTATTATTTTCAGTTCAATCTCAGATACTGACACCCCCCACCACCAAATACGATGGCAGAGGATCGGAGGCCAAAGCAGTGCACTGTGGTACTGCCAACGGAGTCAATGAAGGCCATTGGCGAGTCCGTTGGAGTTGGGCAATTACAGGAGGAGAGCTGTGCGGCATTGAGCGAGGAAGTCAGTTACCGCATCAAAGAGATATTTCAGGTAACAAATTTGGCCTATTTAGTAACATAAGCTGACAGAGGCACCATGGGTGGATGGATACCATACTCTCTGTGTATTACACACTGTATGTCAAGGTGTGAATGTGTATGGCAGTTTGCCCTACTGTAATTTGTGTGTATTTGTGTTATTCAGGATGCTTTTAAGTTCATGCACCATGGGAAGAGACGCAAACTGACCACCAGTGACATCGACCATGCACTTAAACTGAAGAATGTGGAGGTGCGTAGAGAGAGATACTGGAGGCCTACAGACTGATTTAAAGCAGCACATATCATTATGGGTGCCTAGATTTTGCAAAGGAGTAGAGTTGCATGGCACCTTTTGACAGCTTGTACAGCCACACAGACTAGCAGAGGAACATGTTATGTGTAAAAATAGCTTTAACAGCAAGCATGCTACACAGTCGTATGATGTCTGTCATTTTTATTTATCAGTGCTTCTTAAAGAAAAGTTGCTTCATATCCAAACCTTTTGCCTCTCAGTGTGTTGGTAATATATGTGGGCAGTTGTGTTTGTTCTGTGGGGATGTGTTTTGTGTGGGCATTGACAGTGAATGTTGTTTTACTTTCCAAAGCCCCTGTATGGGTTCCAGGCCCAAGAGTTCATCCCGTTCCGCTTTGCCAGTGGAGGTGGCCGAGAGCTGCACTTCTACGAAGAGAAGGAAGTTGACCTGAGTGACATCATCAACACACCACTTCCTCGAGTGCCCCTGGACGTCTCACTCAAGGGTATATCCCACATTGCTGTTTGTGTTTCAGACAGAATTGGTAGTAGTATTGCTGGTTGTCATGCTAATGAAGATACATACTAATGTTGTTGAAGAGCTGCATATTTGCCTTATTTTCTGATTATTTTAGAAACCGTTGCACTGATATAAATCATAATAATGGCATGGCTAGAAGTTTCATGGTTAGCAGGAGTTGTGATATAGTGGTGAGGTCTGTGGTGGTTGCAGTAATAATGATAGCAGAAGTAGCTAGAACTCTTGCTTTCGGATTATGTTGATTTTTGTTCTCCACCTGTTGTCTTGCAGCTCATTGGTTAAGTATAGATGGTGTCCAGCCTGCTATACCAGAGAACCCACCTCCTGGTGAGACCATCCAAATCCTGTTTCTGTATCAGTGTTTATCAGACAGTTTGTTTTCATCCCTGACTTTTCTGCGTGTCCTTCTCTGCCTCTCTGTCTCTGCCTGCCTTTCTACTTGTCTGTTCATCCTTCTGTCTGTGGTTATCCTTGTCATCTGGTCTGTCTGATCTTCTTTTATCTCTTTGCTCTCAGACTCTCACATTGTATTGCTTTTTGATTGAGGGTTTTCCATCACCATCTCTTCATTCTCTCTTCCGTCTCATGCAGCTCCAAAAGAATTGCAGAAAGCGGAATCCACCGAGCCCCTTAAAGTTGTGAAGCCTGGGCAGGAGGAAGAGGGAAGCATACAGGGCAAAGGTCAGGGTTCAGCTGCTACAGAAGGCAAAGGTGAGCAAGTAAACATGAAATGTTGTGTGTGTCATTTGAACCATGAGGTATATTTCATCACCTGTGGAAGAGTAAAGAAAAGAACATGGAAGATTTAGTTTCCTCTTCACCTTTACTCATTTTCTCTCTCCCTATGACCCCACACTCCTCCTTGCTCTCTGCCTCAGGAAAGGAGAAGAGCTTGATGAGGATGAAGCCACGCGGCACACACGAGCTGTCTGTGGAGCAGCAGCTCTACTACAAGGAGATCACAGAGGCTTGTGTGGGCTCCTGCGAAGCCAAGAGAGCAGTGAGTCTGTGTTTGGAAATGAGAGAGAAACTGGTTAAATGACAGTTAAAAGTACTATAAATTACAACAAAATGGCTGGCGATGTAGTTTGCTTTGCAGGTGGCACTCAGGTACTATGCACTAACGAAGCAAACACATGTGTAGTGTAATGTTATGTGAAATGCATACAAACAAATCAATATTTCAAGTAGGCTTATTTGAAATACCACCCATCTGAATCAGATTAAATGTGTGAAAAATAATCAGTTTAGAATAATTGCTGCACACTGAATTGCTCTGGGAAATTCAGTGGGAGAATAGGCACATTATGCTGGCACAGAATGACATGCGCAGCATTCGCATGTTCTGTGAGGATGTAAATAAATTCTGACTTGTCACCTGCCCTGTCGTTCTGCATAGGAAGCTCTACAGAGCATAGCTACAGATCCTGGGCTGTACCAGATGCTCCCAAGATTCACCACTTTCATCTCTGAAGGGGTAAGACTGCATACGCGTCTGTTTAACTTACATCATGTCCACATGAGTTTGTGTAAAGACTTTATTGGTGTTTCCAGATTTTTGCTCATCTTGAAGTGATAGTGCACCATGGACAGCTGTGTCGTATTTTTTTGTATTGTGGCCTCATACACATCTGTCCGGAGTGGAGTAATTTCATGCCCCTCTTTCACACTCTCTTTCTCCCTTAGGTACGTGTGAATGTGGTGCAGAATAACCTGGCTCTCTTGATCTACCTGATGAGAATGGCCAAAGCTCTCATGGACAACCCTACACTATACTTGGAGAAATATGTGAGTTCTCTTTGTTTGCCCTGTGTGTGTGCAGATGATTGAAGATGTTGTAAGTTTACATTTGGACATCTAGCAGACTGTTTTAAATGTATTTGCTGCTATAAAGGGGGGTAAGTAGGGCAGTGTCAGGACTCCATCTGGGAATGAAACTTGCAACTTGGGTAAAAGCCCGTTTTCCTGACCACTGTACTACACCACTGGCCTGGCCTTTCTCATCTCCTCTTGTCTCTGTGAGGACCTTTGTAAGCCTGCTCTCCCTTCACCTTTGCTGCAGCTCCATGAACTGATCCCAGCAGTGGTGTCCTGCATTGTGAGTAAGCAGCTGTGTTTGAGGCCAGATGTTGATAACCACTGGGCTCTGCGTGACTTTGCCGCCCGACTCATGGCCCAGAGCTGCAAGACCTTCAGCACCACCACCAACAACATGCAGTCCCGCATCACCAAGACCTTCACCAAGGTGTGTGTGTATCCTGTCTGCCCCTGCCCTCTCAGTCTCCGTATATCTGAGCACCACCCGTGACCGCTTCTGCTGTGTCCTGTTTCTGTCACACTCAGAGTTTGCTGGATGAGAAGACACAGTGGACAACGCGGTACGGCTGCATCGCCGGACTGTCAGAGCTGGGGCCGGACGTGAGTTGGGGAATTTTTAGGAACATCTCTCATAGTTTGTAATTTTATTTTATTATCTTTTTTCATTTTTGTCCTTGTTCTGAAGATACAACCTGTACCTTGTATGCAAGGTATTTGTAATGTCCAAGCAAGAAATGAATCAGAAAATGTTAGAGGCAATTATTTTATTTTTTTGTACTGAAAAACCGCGCAGTGGTTTTTGATACGATTTCTTTTGCAATATGCTCCTTATGCAGAGAAGCCAATTTTACACTCAGTTTTGTCTTTCTCATTTTTACATATGTATTCAATTTCTCATGAAAAAGCATCGTGCTTTGCATCACCTAGGGTACAGGAGAGCAGTCTGTTGGTTAGGGGTCTGTGTTTCATCGCTCTCTATTGACCTCCACTGGTCGATTGCACCTGTGGACTGCATAGCAAAGCCGCATATGAAATGGCTTCCATCAACTCCAATCTGTGTGAGCTTAGCTGTAGTCTGCAAAAGAAGTGGCTGACAACACCACATGTTTTGGAGGAGAACTGTGGATGTCTAAACTCTCGGGAATGGGCTGTGGGGTTCGCGCATGAACACAGTTGAAGGTTGCAGATAAATGGATTTCACAAATTCCTGTGGGAATTGGACACGTACAGCCCCATGTTGGGTGTCAAATTTGTAAAAGCATAATGCTAGGGGATTTCCCTCGGTCTTGTTTTCTCCAGGTGGTTAAGACACTGATCCTCCCTCGGTTGACAGCAGAGGGCGCTCGTATCAAGGCAGCGACTGATGGGCCAGTCTTGTCCAACATCGAGAAGATCGGAGCTGAGCATGTGCAGAACCTGCTATTGGTGAGGGTGATTGGATCTTACTGGGGTGCAAAGCAGGGGTGAGGGCAATGATGGGAAGCTGAGAGGTAGTCAGATTTACTAAAATCATTAATTAATTAAAAATTAATGTTTCCTTTTGATACATATTTTATTCTTAAGCATTGTCTTACCTGGGTTGAACACACTAAGACAGGGTCGACAATTTGTGAATTCTGTCTAATTTACTAAAGCAGGCCTTAATTGCAACTCTCTATTTCCTGAAGATTTGAATAATTATTGAATACAGTGATTTCCTGAGCTATATAACTCTTTTCTGTGAAAGTACACTGTTAAAAGTTAAAGTACACTTTATTCTTGTTTTCGTCCATGTTAAACTGCTTGTGAAATTCAAGCAGTTTAGGTTATATGAATAAACTCAAATGACACGTAAGAAGTGAATAGTCAGAACACGTTCTTCACAAGATAGTCACCCAGATTTTGGAGTTCATAAAAACCCATATTTAGCTAAATACATGGGTGTCTGTGGGAACCTATATAGCAGTGTTGCATGTGAACTTTCAGAACAGTATGACTGTCTTTGCAGAACAAATGTCATGAATATGCTCAGTAGTTATTATTGCAAAAGGTGGCTATTTTGATTAATGTTTAAATATATTTTTTTGTAAAACAAAAGGTGTTCTCTTTTTTTTAAATCTCTGATTGATTGAAAATGGGTGAACAGGAACTGTTGCCTGGTAGTAAATAATAATATAAGTTCTGTCTTACAAATGTAGGAGTAATCAGCAGTCAGAAAAAGACACAGAGGATTAAGCCAAAACTGTAAATATGTCAGGAGAGGGTCTTTCGTCCAAGAGGGTCTTTCCATTACAATTTCACATATAAACCTCACTACTGGAGTATATAAAAGAGGAACTGAAGTCATACACCCAAAGACCAAATTTCCTGCTGGCTGTGGTGAAGTTACTGTTACATGCTTTTCTGTATGTCCAAATGTTTTTCAACGTAAGGTGCAGTTGCAGAATTTACGATCCTCATTCTGTACTGTGCTATATAAGGTGCTGGACAGTTATAGCATTTTTTTTCAAACATAATATGAAACTAACATTTGTTTTATTGAAAGGACACATGACTTTTTGAGCAGTTTGTGAGATAGAAGTATAAAAATGCTTACTTCTGAATTTAAAGAATTGTCTTCTTGGGCATATACATTCAAGAGGATATAAAATGAATTGTAAATACAATTCACCTCTACTTTGGTGTTAGTAAAGTCTTGGCCATTAATGTGTTGGTATGTACAACCACGACAGACTATATAGGGAATGTTTTTGTCTCCTGTCTTTTTTTTTTCTTTTTTCTTTATTATATATTGTGGCTTTCCCATGGCTGCACAGAAACACTGCGCTACTGTGCTTGCTAAGACGCGCACACCTCCAGACATCGCGGATCAGTACCAGGCTGAGTACGGCTACCTTGGCACAATGCTGTGTTCCCACGTAGTGAAGGCTCGAGCCCAGGCTGCAGTGCAGGCCCAGCAGGTCAACAGAACCACCCTCACCATCACCCAGGTAACTGTCAATCATGCTTTGCGTACTAAATGCAGGGGTGCCAAAAAGATTGAGAGACATCTTTTTCCAGGATCTTTTTTTTTCTTCTTCTGAGAAATGGTATGAGAATAAATCAATGTATTTTTTTTTACTTTAAATTGTGCAGGTGAATCATGAATAGTACAGGTAACTGTCAATCACACCACTAAATCGCTATGGCAGAGGTATCACAACTGTCAGTGCCATAGTCTAATATCTATCCAGCTAACTGTAAAATGTTCCGGTTGAATAGAAGTATGAGAGGTATCTGGTTATCACACAGACTATTGTTAATCATATTGACACAAGCAGCTGCAGTCATCAGAAAACCTGCATTTCTGTCAAAGCCACCAGCTTTACTTTTCAGCATGACTTGGATAATAAAGGTAACCACAACCTTTCATGGTACAAAAGCTGGCCAAACAGGAGGAACTAGAGAAAGAAAAACCAAAATACTGATACACATGCATTTATAGCCTGTAAAAATCAATTTCTCTTGCAGCCACGTCCCACTCTCACCATCTCCCAGAGTGCTGTGGGGATGTCGGGGGGACCTCGCACACCCAATATCATCAAAGTGCCCAGCTCCCTCACCCTCATGACGTCCGCCCACCCCGGGACCCCAACCCAGGCTTCACCCCCGGCAACCAAGTACATCGTCATGGGCACCAGCGCAGGGGTGGCCCCCTCTCAGCAGGTACCAACGTGAATGTTAAGTTTTTGTTTCCATGGATACTGCCACCATTATTGTAACCATTATTTACAAAACTTAACTTGAAGTTCTTGGAGGTGGCGCAGCCTGTAGAGCACTGACCGCATGCTCATTGCGAGCCACGATGTCGGCGGTTTGAATCCGATCGTCTGACATTTGTTGCATGTATTTCCCTCTCTCTTGCTCCCATTCTTCCTGTCTCTCTATACTATACTGTCCAATAAAGCTGAAAAAGGCCAAAAAAAAAAAAAGTGAAAGTTCTTTCACTGAAATATGATTATGGAGAGACTTTTGCTAACTGAATGTGTAAGGATGGGAAGTGCCGTTTTCTCTTTCTATTATATGTGTTGACCATCTACAGTAGTGTGCTGAAATTTGTGCACACCTGGTCAAAAAGCCTTTTACAATGACATGCTATTTTTATTTCTTTCATGATTTTTCATCATTTTATCGGTTGAGGATAAGTTCATGTTCGTCTTTAACAGGTTGATTAGATTTGCACATTATGAAATATGCCATTACAAAAAAAGGGCAATAGTCCTCAAAGTTTGTCTTTAGACTTGTTAAATCTGATGTGTTGTTGTGAGGCATATCGGATAAATAACCTTTTTCTGTTTGAATGCGCTTCTTCAAGTCAAATACTTTTGTGGAAGACTGAAAGTAAGGTTATATCGCCAATCAGTATTATCAAGTAGCCTAGTGTTATTTTTAGTAATATCAGCATATTTGTTGCAGCTGCCAACAAATCCTCTACTAAAGTTCTCAGTGGAACGTCTTTTGGGTATTCTGTATTATGGGTATATTCTGTATGTTTCCTACAAAGTAATGCGAATGGCCTATGTGATTGGCGACGGTTAACCTATTAGCACTTCTATTAGCACAAAAACATTGCGTCATGTCAGAGAGAAGAAACATCTTTGCTCATATGGTGGAATAGTGCTTAAATTACAACATAATTCAGCTAATTTTCACATTCTGTTGGATGTTTTAGCCCAAGGCATTCACCGTTCACATTTGCAAAAGTCAGTTTAAAATGATGACGTAAGTCTTGCGCTGTTGCGGGGCAATTCTTTGGGACATCATTTGTGCACACCTGGTCAAAAAGCCTTTACAATTAATATTTAAGTGAACAGAAGCGAACCTGACTGGTGCAAATGGTACAACGTTCACCATCACCCAGGTAACAGTCACTCACTCGGGTAAAGAAGGCAATCTTGGTTTAAATTTTGCAGAAAGGTCACATGTTTATCTCAAGTTCATGTTAGTACTTTTTTCTTGAGTCTGAATTGGTTCCTGGACTTAAGGTGAAAACAAAAAGCATACCCTGGCCCCATCTGAATACCCTGAAGTAGTATCCTTCCTCCCTTCCATAATCATTTTACAGCTGTTAAGTCTACTGATTGACTTGGTGAGGTTTCTACCATATTGCTTTCTCCTGTTCATGCTCTGTAGATCAGATGCAGGAAGGAAGAATGTGAATTAACAAATTGTGGACACAGCCTTTCCAGAACCTGCGTTTCAGACCACTGGCCTAATCTCTGTATTTTGTTATGCAGTCTGCTGAGACTATGTGGTCTAATTTCTGTGTGGTCTGCAATCTACTCTGTTCTAATGTGTTCTGAAATTTTCTCTGATCTGTAATCTCTGTTTCTACAGGTGATCACTCTCAGCTCCTCTCGCTCCAGTTCCCCAATGACCAGCACTATCGCAAGCACTGCATCCACTCTGCAGCCCCAGGTCAAACTAGAGTCTGGAGGGGCTGGTGGGGTGGCTGGGTCACGCACCCTCCAAAAATACATTGTTGTGTCCCTGCCTTCTTCTTCCTCCTCTTCTCTGGAGAGCAAGAGCTCCGGCCTGCTTCCTGCCCCACCCATCTCATCCACTTCTTCTCTGACTTTGGAGTCCGGGGTCAAACTGGAGCTCTCTGGGCCTCCAGGAGCCCGGACTCACTCCCCACATTGAGCGCACAAGGAGACAGGTCTGCGCCCTCCATCCACCACACTGCCCGACTGAAACTCACAGGCATTAGGGGAAGGGCTTTGGGAAAAGGGTGAGGAACATCAGGAAAGGGGTGACTGGAGCTCCTTATTCAGACACCAGAATCAGCGATAATGAAATGGGGGATTAAAGAAATCAAAGAGGAGCTGCAAGATTCTATTTATAACAACCAACAGAATAATGCTCATTGCGATCGGTGGATACTACTTCGAAATACAGACAGAAATGATCAAACAATCACGTCACCATTGTTCTGTTAGTTGTAACCAATGTACTTGGTGGAGCTTTTCCATTTTCAACATGCAAGGTGACACTATGACTCTCTTGCCCCTATTTTAAGATCCTTGACAAAAATAGGGGATCAAAGCTTCATGAAAATATTTGCCTGCCAACTCCACTCCTAGAGGCTTCCCATGCAGTTGTCCAAAAGTAATTTATTTTTCTATAATGGTCCATTACTGATGGCAGCTCTTCCACATTCACTGTGTTTGAATAATGGGTGGTTTGTGGGAAGTTTAAACTGAAATGGAATTCATTTAACATTATTTACGATAGCCATAGGAAGAAAAAAAGAAAGAAAAAAAACATAGTGAAAGGCCTGTCAACCACATGTTGTCATAGCAATGTATTAATGCTCACTCTAGTGGTGATATTTGTGAAGAAAAAGGTATAGCCTTGTACCTTTACCAAAGTTACGCTTTATAGTTATTTATTTCATCATAGTTTTTAAGTTGTTACTTACACTATCCAAGAAGGATTGTCCTGCCTGGCAGAATTCAATCTATTATCTCATTTATATCATTACTCTGGTAAAATGTCCATAGGAAAAATTAACTGTAGAAGGCAAGGGAAAACTCAGTTATGTCATGGCTGTATTTCGCTATGACTTGTCATAATTTCTCTCTCTAACTCACACACTCACACACACACACACACACACACACACACACACACACAAATATAAACCAGGAGAGTTTGGTTGAAGGATTGGTGAAGCTGTGAGTATTCCATCTACTTTGGTCGTTCCCCACACACATTAATTGTCTAAAACTGCCCAGATGTTTGTATGGTTAACATTATTCTGATTGGCATCATCCATTTTATATTCAGTAATAAAATCTAATTTTGTAATACTTCTGTGTTACTCTTACTTTGGACTGAGAATTCTTACATTTCACTTCTCGTCTAGCATGCCACGGCATGCCACCTCAGGGATATAAAGAACCCTTCCATTGGATAAGAGTTTTACAATTCTTGCTATAAGCAACTTAATGTCCTGCACTGAATATAGCAGAATGCAGTTTTATTTAAAATCTGTAATGGTTAAAGGTGCTATACACTGCGAGTCGTGTTTCCTTCCCATTTGTACCGTTAGCAACAAGGCCGACGCAATGACTCATTCCGAATCCTAGCGCTGCATTGCATGCTGGGATTTGTGCGTTAAGAGGCACGTAGACTTACTGGACACTCCGTAGTCTGAGGCAATCGGGATAATGGGGAAGGAGTGAAACAAGGTATGTCACAGGGTAAATTGGAAAAGTACAAAAAACAAAAACTTCTCAACAACAAACAATGCGTTTGGCAGCCAATTAGCTATAATGATGCAGTAAGCGTTTCGGTCTGGTCCCTACTTTGCACGCTAGGGATTAGAGAGATGGTCAACCTGCCAGATGTTTTGTCGGTTTCACCACAGTTGTGTGTTCTTTCCATTTAAAGTGTACGGTTTTTAAAACTTAAGTGCGTCTTGTGTTGTGGTTATATATTCGTAGATGTGATACGATGGCTGAAAGGAAGCAGGGTAAAATACAAATACGAACTGAATCGTGCTTTCTGTGAGGCCAACTTTAAGCCGACTGTAAACTTCCTACAAAACCGAAACACTTGCATTCACGTGACTCCTTAAAAGCACGTGAAAGGTCAACAGGTCAGAGATTCAGAGCAGAGAAGGAATCACAGGTATTCAAGAGGCATTACATTTGAGGTGTCTTGTAATGCATACTGCTTTTTGATTAAAATTGGCATACCACCGAGGGGCCAGTTGAACCATTTCTATCGTAACAAACTGGAGTAAGTCGATATTCGATCCATGATCTTATGCTGGGCTTGTTTGACTGCTTGCACGATGCCTGTTCCGGAAATTAAATTATTTTCTAAATTCCAACAAGCACAAGCAGTTGCATTTGATTTGACAACTAGATTTGACGACATGAGAGTTTTATTCATTTGTTGAATTTATTAAATAAATGTTGCTCATGCTAAATGTTATACAAACAAAGCTTCCAAGCTGCCAATGCTGGATATTGATTTCGATGACAAAACGCTAATTTCAGATGTCCATCTCTTCTAACGTTAGATCTAGGAAGAGGAAGTAGGTGTGTGCGGCTGTGTTAACTGGTGGGCTGGCTGGAGTACTCCTAACCTGTCATAGAAGAAGTTTAACTGTTCCACTTAGGCGTTTCTGTCGTTTTCTTTGCATCGTGTTTAGTTGTGGTTTTAAAAGTGGAATCGCTTAGACTTCGACGATCTACGACTGGTAAGACTTTGTGGCGATTACGACATTGTTACGACATCGCGTTAGGATACTAAGATAATTGATGTCCGTCTTTAACAGGTTGATTAGATTTGTACATTATGAAATATTCCTTTACAAAAAAAGGGCACTAGTCCTCGAAGTTCCATGAAAAAGTACCCCAAGTGCCATGTGGGTTCACTTCTGGGTATGTCTGATAGGTCAAATACTTCTGTGGAAGACTGAAAGTAAGGTTATATAGCCAATCAGTATTATCAAGTAGCCTAGTGTTATTTTAGTAATGTTAGCATATTTGTTGGAGCTGTCAACAAATCCACTGCTAAAGTTCTCAGCGGAACGTCTTTTGGGTATTCTGTATTATGGGTATATTCTGTATGTTTCCTACGAAGTAATGCGAGTGGCCTATGTGATTGGCGACGGTTAACCTATTAGCACTTCTTTATACAAAAAACATTGTGTCATGTCAGAGAGAAACATCTTTGCTCATGTGGTGGAGATCTATATAATCTATACGTATTGAAAATTGCATACATACAAAATGTACTTGTATGTAAGCAATTTTTTCAATTAAGTGAGTTAAATAGTGCTTAAATTACGACATAATACAGCTCATTTTCACGTTCTGTTGGACGTTTTAGCCCAAGGCATGATTTGTACAACCTGGATTTCTTGTTTTCGGAGCCGTTCACATTTGCAGAAGACCGTTTGAAATGACGTAAGTCTTGCGCTGTTGCCGGGCAATTATTTTGGCATAAAGTACCGAACATTATGTTTATCTTTAAAAGTCATAGGACCACTTGTTTTATGCAGCCTTTTCTTAATAACTTCCTCATTGTTTTCGCATAAACAGGTTCTTCGTGATGCTTTACATTTTTGTGTGTAGTTTGCATGGTCTCCTCGTGTCTGCATGGGTTTACTCCAGGAGCTCCAATTTCCTTTCACAGTCCTGAAGACATGCAAAATAACAAACTGATGCTAAATTAATCTACACTTTTATATCAAAAAGTACAGACATTGCAAGTGTCTTGTAAAAGGCAACTTTATTACATGACAAAATGGATAATAAGCTTTAAGTTTGTTAACTTGTTACTTACATTCTCCGAGAAGGATTGTCCTGCCTGGCAGGATTCAAGCTATTATCTCATTTAAATCATTGATTTGGTAAAATGTCCATAGGAAAAATTAATTGTAGAAGGCAAGGGAAAACTCAGTTATGTCATGGTTGTATTTCGCTATGACTTGTCATAATTTCTCTCTCTAACTCACACACACACACACACACACACACACACACACACACACACACACACACACACACACACACACAAACAAATATATAAAGCAACTGGAACCAGGAGAGTTTGGTTGAAGGATTGGACCTTCAACTTTGGTGATTCCCCACACATATACATTGTCTAAAACTGCCCAGATGTTTGCATGGTTAACATTATTCTGATTGGCATCATCCATTTTATATTCAGTAATAAAATTTAATTTTGTAATATTTCTGTGTTACTCTTCTTACTTTGGACTGAGAATTCTTACATTTCACTTCTCGTCTAGCATGCCACCTCAGGGATATAAAGAACCCTTCCATTGGATAGGAGTTTAACAGTTCTGACTAAAAGCAACTTAATGTTCTGCACTGAATATAGCAGAATGCAGTTTTATTTAAAATCTGTAATGGTTAAAGGTGCTATACACTGCGAGTTGTGTTTCCTTCCCATTTGTACCGTTAGCAACAAGGCCGACGCAATGACTCATTCCGAATCCTAGCGCTGCATTGCATGCTGGGATTTGTGCGTTAAGAGGCACGTAGACTTACTGGACACTCCGTAGTCTGAGGCAATCGGGATAATGGGGAAGGAGTGAAACAAGGTATGTCACAGGGTAAATGGGAAAAGTACAAAAAACAAAAACTTCTCAACAACAAACAAAGCGTTTGGCAGCCAATTGGCTATAATGATGCAGTAAGCGTTTCGGTCTGGTCCCTACTTTGTACGCTAGGGATTAGAGAGATGGTCAACCTGCCAGATGTTTTGTCGGTTTCACCACAGTTGTGTGTTCTTTCCATTTAAAGTGTACGGTTTTTAAAACTTAAGTGCGTCTTGTGTTGTGGTTATATATTCGTAGATGTGATACGATGGCTGAAAGGAAGCAGGGTAAAATACAAATACGAACTGAATCGTGCTTTCTGTGAGGCCAACTTTAAGCCGACTGTAAACTTCCTACAAAACCGAAACACTTGCATTCACGTGACTCCTTAAAAGCACGTGAAAGGTCAACAGGTCAGATTTCAGAGTTTGAAATGATGACGTAAATCTTGCGCTGTTGCGGGGCAATTCTTTGGGACATAACTACTCTATTTCTGACTTCGAAATAATAGGCCTATTTAATGCATGAAATAATCTCTAGAATCTTGTTATAGATTCTGAACTGAAGCAAGAGACGGGCAAAATACATCAACAATCAATGTATAAAGTAAATGTATGAATGCATCAATTAGTTACAAAAACATATTGGCATAAAGTACAGAACATTATGTTTATCTTTAAAAGTCATAGGACCACTTGTTTTATGCAGCCTTTTCTTAATAACTTCCTCATTGTTTTCGCATTAACATTTTTCCATCCTGGTAAAATTAGGCTTTGTTCCAACCAATTTCGGCAGTAAATGTGCATGCCCTTACGGCCCTTATGTCATGCCCGTTTTTTATAAGCTTGGATATACATTGATCTACAGGCATAGAGTCCTAACTGTCATGAAGCAAGATTCTATGAACTGGAAGATAAATAATGTTGGCTGGTGCCTGGCTTTCCACAGCTTAACCATTGCTATATTAGATAATATTGCAGTCAATTGTCCAACAATCTGTTCTTATTTGGGTTTTGGGAAAGTTAGGGTGTGATTCAGTGATTTTAGGCCCAAAGAAACATACCTACTTTCTTCAATAAACAACTAATGATTCCAACAACAACATAGAAAACAAATAAAAACATCAAGAATCAGAATCACAAGCTTTAAAAGGAACTTTATGTGCTCAGAGCTCAGTGGTGCAGTGAGTAGCACAGTCGTGATGCCTTACAGGAAGAACCTGGCCTTTTTATGTGTAGTTTGCATGGTCTCCTCGTGTCTGCATGGGTTTACTCCAGGAGCTCCAATTTCCTTTCACAGTCCTGAAGACGTGCAAAATAACAAACTGATGCTAAATGAATCTACATTTTTATATCAAAAAGTACAGACATTGCAAGTGTCTTGTAAAAGGCAACTTTATTACATGACAAAATGGATTATTAAACTCTGCACTCTGCATCTGCAAGTAATTTAGAAAACTTCTAATTCCTCAACAACAAAATCTTAAATGAGGTGAACGTTCCATACATTCTCTCCCTGAATCACAGTGAGATTGGAACCTAGTACCATTAACCCCAATTGGATCAGACCGAATCGGTCGTGTGCTTGACAGATATATGACGAGGCTTGAAATTAAGACAATGTTCTCATTCTCTACATTAAAGCTATACATTTAGTCTCCATAATCTTATGGAACAGAAAATAATATGATTGTCATCCTGTAAAGGCACTGACCTAGTGCATGGAAGACCGCAGGATCTGAATTCGAATCCAACAGCCCACAGGGGTGACCGTTCACTTCTGAAATGTGTGATGTCCTCAGCCTTGGGGTCTGTGTTTCATACCAGAAGTGGTTGAGGGAACCACATGTTTCAGTGAAGAACTATAGATCTGTATGCGCTCCCATATTGGCTGCAGAGGTCACTGCATGTGACTAAACTGCTAGTTCCAATGTTCCAAATTAGGGGGGAAATTGGGCACGCCATATTTAAAAAAAATTATAATAATTTGTTGAGTGATGAGACATCTGACAGTCTGTAGGGTGAGTAATGCAGTTCCATCTGCCCCATGCAGTTCCATCCCTCCTGCCGGGACACTTTCTCAGCTGTGGTCTCTTCTCTGTCTGCTAGCTAGCTGTTTAATGTCTGGACTTATCTAGTTGTATTCTAGCTGCCATAAATTCTTATTTATTATTTAATTATAATCACTATGTCATTATATAGACTTAGTATTGGCAATTCATTTTCTGGTTTTAGCCTACTAATGATATTGGCTACATTTGTCACAGCAAACATGTCCATAGTTAATATTCATTAGCTGGATAACAGTTGGCCAACATAAAATGGCTAGCATAAAATTGGAGAGGCCATAAATACATGAAAAGATGGAGAAAAAAGGCGTGACTTCATTATTTTTTCCCTGAGCTTCCCTTTAAATTTACGTTTCAGTTCCACAGGTATTTGTCTTATATGGTTTAATCATGTGATCACAACCAGGCAGTCATGAGAACAGTGGTGCTGGTGGTTTATTTTGTGCTCAATAACTAGCTACTAGCTAATGTTACCATGAACCTATGACCTTGTAAGCTAGATGATTCAATTAGTAACAGCACATTGTTGCTTTGGGCTACATTTTTGAAGCTGCACTTTTATGACCTCATGATTTGCAGCTGAACACCTGAATTATAACTATAGTATTGTTCTGGGGTGAGTCTCATGCATGTGTGAGGCACTCCTGCACCTTGCTTTTTAGCCTCTCTTGCATGGGAAGGAAGCCATTGAGAAAGGGGTTTAAAAAATAGAGGAAGAAGGTGATGCAAAATTCTTGTACTACTTTTTCATAATGTTCTCACAATGCAAAATGTCACATTACAGCCCTAAAGAAAATAATATCCTAATTTAGGTATGCATGAATAATAATAATCATCGCCATCATAATAATGTTAATGTGCAGAATGTTCTTGCCCTGGCTTTTGGTGCCTGGCCACATGTAGCACCGTGCTTGGTACAGTATGACCACAATACATTTTTACACCCGCCCATTACACATCTTTTTTCATTTTGAAGATTCAGTCTGTTAATACGTGTGAATTGACCTTGCTCTGATGCACAACTCACACATTGTGACAAAAAAAAAGAAAGAAGCTTTTTATGACATGCATGCTCAAACCATGCATACAGTGCACATGTCATTCATTTAGTGTACACCCTTCGTGTTCATCATAGGTTCATAATTTAATTTTATAAACACATTTTTGTGTAAGTTGGTACAGTATGTTTTCACTCATTGAAGTTGTCACATTTCTCAAGCAACATCTCTAAACATGTTCTTTTATGTAGCACAAAGTTGCCCATTGAGCTTGAAAGGTTGTGTGCCAGGCACACACTAAGTCAGTCATCCTCTCAGGAGTTACTTAGAAAAAAAACCGTAGCCTTCATGTCGAAACTATTCAAATCGTTGGGTCCTGTTGTGTCATACTAATATATCTTTAAATGACTTAGAAACAAATAATTATTTAAATAACTATCTGGATTGTAGTCTACATTTGACTTGTAGTTGACATTGTAAATGTATGTTAATATTCGCTCAGAACTCCTCTGCAGGAGGAATCTACTGTGCTAAAGCCTTGCTTCCAGTTTGACATGCCATACTTACTGACTTAGCCTATATTTACCATGTGAACTAGCAACAGCTAGTGAGCAACAGCTTTGAGTTCATCAAGTCCTGCTAACCCCTTTTAACTGACTGTTGCCCCTTGCAGGTCAGTCTGCGTCAGTTAAAATGGAGGACAGGAATCTTCTGAGGAACTTTCGACAGGCTCCGAAACCCAGCACACCTGTGTTGGGTATGCAGCGTGCTTTTCCTGCTTTCATGGCGTTTTACATATCGTTCCCTCTGCATGTAAATGTTGCATATTTATGTATGAAAAAATCTGCTCATGCTAAGAGGGTAAAGATGAGTTGTGCATGAGTCCGTTAAAAGTAACTGGAACGTACTGTACCACAGTGTATGTTAGAACACAGAGTAAACCACATACAAATGACCCACTGCCTCCCTCTCATTCACCTTCCAGTGCTTTCCAAACTCATCATGCTTGCAATACCCATTACCCAAATTGTTCTGGGTGAGTCTCCCGGCTTCCTGAATATCTAATACAGACCAAAAGCGTTTGGCACCTTGGTGACTGCATTAAGTCTCTGTTACCCCCTCCCCCACAGGTACGATTTATCTGGACAAGTGCCCTGTCCAGCCCTACATTCCCATTTATGTGCTGGTTTCGGGGGTGTTCACCATGGTCCTGTCACTGCTGTCCTGCCTGCCCTGTGCCAGGGAGAGCGAGGAGCCGCAGAACCCACTCAGCAGCATCTGCACCGCCTGGAACTCCCTGATGATCCTCTTCCTCTTCTGCTGGTTCATCGCTGGTGAGAATGAATTCAAATAAAATACAGTATCGAGATCTTGCAATGCTTATGAAATGTTCCACTTTCAAATATTGCAATATGCACTGATCATCCATGACATTTAATACCACCTGCTTAAACCAGATTTTTTCATGATAAAAAAACTGTCTAAACGTGTCTAGAAACACGTAATATTTCAATGATATGTGTATTGATATAAGCAGATAATCATAAGTGAATTGCATTAAAAAAATTAAAATGGAAATCTTGTAAGCTCATTGGGAGGGGGGGAGGTGCATTGTTTTGTTATTTAAATATCTTGATACGTACTGGTGTTCATGATCACGTCTATTTTAACAGGTGCTCCAGGACTGGTAGAATTTTTCATATATATATATATATATGTTTTAAAAAGACCACCCACCATATTTCAAAATGCATGGGATTTATTCCGACATAAACTTCACCACATGCAGTACCATGTAATTGCAATGGAGGGAAGAAGGGTGTAAAAGGGTGGAAACTGGTGTAAAATGAGATTCCATGCCATGCCTTTTTAAATATGGCGGATCTTTATTTCTTGTTAAATATGAAATATGAAAAATTGTACTGGTCCTGGAGCATCTGTTAGACAGATAGACATCATCATGAACACCAGTGTGTACCAAGATATTTAAATAGTAAAACAATGCAACTTGTGATTATCTGCGTATATAAGTACACATATCATATAATGAAGTATTAAGTGTTTATAGACAAGTTAATACAATTTAAAGCATTTTTAATCATGAAAAAACTGGTTTTAATGTTGTGGCTATCCGGTTTATAAGGTATGTTCAGGGGGGTTTGCATGTGGAAATGAAGGAGATGGAATGAATAGTCTGATGAGGAAGCCCATGTGGAAAAAGTAGTATGCTGAAGTAAATGTAAATTGTGCTATTTTACACTTAAGAATGCCTACAAGTATCATTAAATTTATCAAGCGTGCTTATTATACTATTCACAAGGAAGGTTTGGGAAATGTCAAGAC
This sequence comes from Conger conger, assembly GCF_963514075.1. Classification (NCBI taxonomy): domain Eukaryota; kingdom Metazoa; phylum Chordata; class Actinopteri; order Anguilliformes; family Congridae; genus Conger; species Conger conger. Next base: position 29,500,205 of record NC_083766.1, on the reverse strand, counting down.
ACATGCTTAGATCCAGGCTAGAGGAAAGGACAAATGGTAAAATTACCCATTTAGAAACAAATCTTTCATGTTCCAAAAAAACAATGCTGTGTCTGTTTGTTTTTCTCTTAAATTCAGGCAACGTGTGGATCTACTCAGTATATGCCCCCAGCTATGATCCCAATGACCTCACCCAGTACTGCCACAAGACCCTGTATCTGTTTGCGTTCTGGTTGACCACGCTGGTGTACATCCTGGTGGGAGTGCTCCTGGTTGGAGGCTGCTGTGCCCTCCTTTGCATGGCTGTGTGTGGGTGGAGTGGTTTTGGAAATAGATTTGATGATGACATCTAAGGCAGGGGTCATAGGTCAGGGGTTGTGAGCCATGGGTTCCATCATTTGCCATGTCAATCAAGAGTCCTGATCCCGAGTGATCACTAGTTGATCGCAGTGAGCCACAGGTTTACTGTTATTTGCTGTTGCTCAGCACTTACTTGTTCAGCTAAAGCAGCTGCTTGCAGTTAAATTACCACCCCTGGTTTTGTGGGTCTCAAACATTTGCTGATTTAGTCACACTTAACAATCAGGATCGATGAATTTGCATTGACTAATATAGTTGTAAACATCAATTAATTGATATACAAGTACATTAATTAAGCTTGAAATGAACTTTTAATTAGTTCATGTATTTGTTAACTTCTAATGTTTTAGTTGCAATATTTATACATTAGCAAACCATAGGGAAAAATGTTTTTTAGTAAACCATTAAGAAACGCATTAACTGTTTTTCTCATTCCAATAATAATTGTCATTAACTAATGTGGTTGTTGAGATTAATGTTGAACAAACATATATCTCGTTATTATTGCTAAATGACTTATCTGTCGTTAATTATTTAACAAATACATGTATTAATGCAAATTCATGTAACTTTATTCTAAAGTGTTATCGCTGATTTTATAGGGAAAACAAAAACCATCAGTCACTGGGGGCAGTGAAGGTTGATTTTACTTTGTGGGATAATTAACCTAGATAATTTATTCAGGAATGGGATTGGATACCCCTGAAACAACATGTACACCTTTGTTCAATCTGCCTGTTGTTGATCTACATACTACAGCACTACAGCACTTGGCTCCCTCATCTTCCACTTTTTCTAAACGTTTTTCTAAAGTTTAGAAAGTCGTCTGCTCCTCTGTATTGTTTAAGGTGGAGCACCTCGCTCTCTCACATGCCACAATAGGCTATGCTAGAGCCTACAAGAATAACACATTTTTTTATTATATTGCTGCAAGAAATGTTTGTTGAAGTTTTGAAAATGTGTTGTTTATGGTGAAATGTATATTGCAAGGGGAAATTAATTTAATCTATGACCCTCAAAAGAGCTCATTTTAATATGGCTGTGACTATGTGAATGTTGATGATTTATAGCTCATTTGTATGAGAATTTAACCACCACAGATACACAGTTGATTTCACTTGATGTGCCATGCTTAAACACCATACTTATGTTCCTGGCTTTCTCACAAGGCTTTCTTGAATGTTGCAGAGATTATAGAATAAATGTCAGCATTTGTGTGCATGTGTACACAACCATGCGTGCGTATCTGCACGTGTTTGTTTGTGTGTTTGTGTGTGCGTGTGTGCTCCGTTATTTCAGATTAAATGAGCTGCTCTTTCAGAGGCTACCAGGACAGATTTTGTAAGGCTCCTGAGTCATGGACAGTGATGGAGGAAAGAGCACAATCTTGCAACACAGGAAATGAGATAATCGGCTACAGTTGCTTTTTCTGATTTAAGTGTAGTTTGGTTCAGTGTTTATCGGCAGTGTTAGTGTGAAGCTTTGTGTTTTCTGTCTTGTGCATTTTCTACTGATGAGAGAGATCCTGCCCTTTATGATGGATGTAAAATAAATTACCTGCTGTGCTATATAATTTTGTCTTCTTTAAAGGCTCAATGAAATGCTGACTCGCACTCACACACACACTAACTCCACAAACAGAATCATTGACACAATCATATTGGTATTTGTTGCATGGGTTTAATCCATAAAACATGCATAAAAATCTGCTTAACTTGAACGCTGCAGTACTTAATATTAAGCATATTCATTTATTAAAATCATTGATGTATTGGTACTAACATGTAATAGAAAATATACCTATTGTGTATTACCCTGCACCATATGTAAAGATAAGGTAAAGATTGTGCATCATGTAACAAGATGCTGCTCTGTAATGCATTTGGAAGCAGGAGTGGTTAAATACAAAGACAGCCATGTAAATTGTTCTGATCTGCATTAAATGGTATCCACTAGTAATGGCAAAATGAGGTTTCATGGGTTGCATAATGACTGGAGCTACAGTAATTTGTCAATATCCAATTGGTTTCAATGAATTATGTCTGTTCACAGCAGTTTAGAATACAATAATAAAAAGTGAGTCACTGATAACATGGTAGCTCCTATTTTTAATGAAGCCTCATTGACTAGAGACCACAACATTTTGTAACATGTCACACAAACTTGGACAAATAACATTGATCAGCATCAAGAGTGCATAAAATATGCAATGAAATGGAAAACGATAGAAGACATACAGACTGTACAAGTGAGCATTATTTATTATACATGGATGAGAGCATGTCTCAAAAAGAAAAAGGCATACGATATAAAATGCCCCACATCCACCGGAACTAGTTTCTGACCTATAGCTGTTGGGTGTCACCCAATGAACATAACTAATAAACAGCACTAATAAAATAATGATATTTATAGTTATAAAAATATTTCAGCCCTCATAGTCTGATAAATGTTACCCCCGCTATTCAACGGAAATAGTATGTACCATACTGTGTAGTTAAATATATACTGCAATAAACTGAATTACATTTCAATATTTGAAGGCACTCATATATAAATACATTGAGCTCTTTGCTTTTTACATTCTGTTGGTTGTATTCAGATGAATCCCAATGAGACCAAAGCAACAATTATTAGCATATTATGCAACATAATTCTATATATTACTCAATGCATTAGTACAAATGACAATGTATTGAACATTTTAAGTAACAGTTCCTTTTTTGACTTCCCCATTATGACTTAATATAATTTCTGTGTAATTAGATGTGGAAAATGTTATCAGAACTGTCTTCCATTGTCAGAAAAAGACAAATCAAAATCATAATCTATTGTATCTCCATATATGGGGGAAATATATAGTTTTGTTATGTAAGGGCAGTTACACTTGTAGCATTTCAAATGTCATCTAATCTGTGAGCACCCAAATAATAGAAATTACACTACTCATTTTAAGCTACAGCAGAAGAAAAGCTACAAATCGCACTATCCAACAACTTGTCTAGTTAATTTACACAGGTGAAGAGAAACACCTTTTATGATTTCTCAAAGAGGTTACTACTCTACACTTAAATCTACACATTTGTATATATTGTAGTATTGTACAAACACTGGACAGTGTAAACCTTGTTGAAATGTGAAGGCTCAATGCAGCTTGTTTACTTGTAAACAGGTTTCGATTGGATAATAGAATTATGGCAAAAGCTGTAAAAAAGCTGTCTGCACCGGGATTGGACGCAAAAAAGAAGCAGCTGCTTGGTATTCTAGAATCTAGAAGTGGTTGCAACTGAAGATTGTAAATCTTGAAGATGTAAATGATTGGAAGATTCCAGTTTGAACAAATCCGGCCAGTTTGCATACATTTACCTGTCACGTTTAAATGAAGAGACTGACGCACAGTTGTTTTTCAGGTTTCATCACTGCCTGTAGTTACTTGTGTGACTGGAAAAAAACTTTGGGAAACTGACACTGAAAGAATGGAATGAGCGTAGGAGACATACTCAGTCATGCAGTGGGTAGGAAGAGAAAGGAAATGGGTGCAAAATATGTACTGTGTAATCTCATTGTTTCCTAACCATACTGCCTGTGCTCCATGCTCGACTCAACACAATCATTGTGATGATTGCTAATTGTATTATGAGTTTTGATTCTCAACACCACATATAGCTTCATCAAAGAACATTGTCCAATGGTCAGTTTTACGATGGAGTCAATGCGAAGCAATATAACTAACTTTTTAATCTGGTGAACCTACAAAAATTCAATTTATTGTCAAATGTCATTTGGTTCTGGAAAAATTGTTTAATGATGGTGTAAAAACAAATTGACCCTAAAATAATGCTCCTTTGACAAAGTCAGTCTAAACACAGCATCATGGGTGATGTAGGTGCAGCAGTACCTGTCTAGTAATGACAAAACTCATGTTGTGACTTCCTGACCTCAGTTTCTATTTCTCATCTGTTGATGTTTTTGGTTATCCATTGTTCAGGTGAGTATTCAGGTGACTGTGTAAAGAGTTTAGCTCTCCTGCACTACAGCTTGAATTCAGCACTTTTAGGATATTGTCAATCTGACATGCCAAAACTGTTTACTTTTTATTATTGCGCTGCAATCGCTAATGTCATGTTGGGTCTAGCCCTGGGATGGGCAAGGTGGCCTGTATCTGTTTCAGGATTTCATCCCAACTTAAGTTACTTAACTAGACAGTTTATGTAAATGTTGGTAACTGTGGTATAATCTACGAGAGAAACAGCTTTGGTGTATATAGCTCATTAGACTAGGGTAATTGGTGGAAACAAAAACCTATGCACACACAGACCCTCCAAGACATAATGACCCGCCCCTATCCTTGCCTCTCATTTTTGACCAGGAAATCTCTTTAGTGTCCGCGAAGGCAGAACGTCCTGAATACTACTGGCATCTTCTCACCTTGCAGTGTGTTGCAAGTCACCATTAGCAGGACTACTTACTCTCCATTAGTAACATCAGTACCATATAAGGAGATTTACACAGAAACATTTGTTTATCCTTTAGTTTGAGGCACAGTCTGAAGTTGTATATACTCTCAACCTTGGTCTGACCTAACTTCTGCATTTAAAAATCACCTTCAACCTCTACCCCCCCCCCCCATAAATCCCTCAGGATCCCACAGACTGCTCTCACAGGCGTCAGTCTGCCGAGTCTCACTGCAGTCCTTCTCCAGGCTTCCCACAACACTGGAGTCCCAGGGGATCCAGTTGGGCCTGGTGGAGCAGCTACAGCCAATCAGAGCCAGCCTAGTGTTGGAGCCCAAGGCTGTCAGTGCTGCTCACCGTCCTCATGATCACTTTCAGAGGACTGCCAGGTGCCCGGCCCCTCGTCCTCTACAGACCCACCTAAAAGAAGAGAGGCAGGTTTTAAAGCAGGACAGTTCCTCTTGCCCTCACACTCAAAATACAGTCCCCTCCAAAGGTTTTGGAACAGCAAGGTCAATTCCTTTGTTTTTGCTATACACGGAAGACAATTGAGCTTGATGACAGATCCAAATTTACGACGCTATGCAGAAAAACCCCAAAACATCAGTCAGTGACATCACAAACAATCTCCACAGGGCAGGGGTGAAGGTATCTCAATCAACTGTTTGAAGAAGACTTAGAGAGCAGCACTATATAGGCTATACCACAAGATGCAAACCACTCATCAGTAGTAAGAATGAGAAGGCAAGATTACAATCTGCTAAGAAGTACAGAGATTAGCCACAGATGAAAAAGACCAAGATTAACCTCTACCGAAGTCATGGAAAGGCCTAAGTGTGGAGAAAGAAGGGATCTGCTCATGATTCAAAACATACAAGCTCATCTATGAAGCATGGTGGAAGCATGGAAAAGCATCACAAAAGAAGAAAGTTACAGTTTGGTGGTGGTCAATAGGTTGCAGGCTTGATGCTGTTATCGCAAGCAAGGGATATGCTACCAAATATTAAGTGTTATTTACTTTCATTTCCTTACATACTCTCTGTTCCAATACTTTTTCTCACAATAAAATTGGGTGGTCTGATACCAAAGGTGCAATGTTCAAAGTATTTTAACACATCTAGGTGGAAATACCTGGAAATTACATTTTTAACTCTTGTTTTTATCTTTTTATGTCAACCCCAAATGTATTCAGTGTATTGCAAAAACAAAAAGGAATTTGCCATGCTGTTCCCAGTGCTGAGCACGCCAAAAGGTTTAGGCAACAGAGAGCTGGTGCCAAATCATTAGGGTCACATCCAGTAGTCGCTGTTAATGCATAACTTACAAGTAACACATGCATAAACCTACAAAATACTGTATATTTAGGCTGTATATAAGGCCATTGTTGGTGCAGGAGGCAGACTGAGAATGTAATGTTTCAAACAGCAAATGGGTTTGCAGTTATAGTTTGTGATGTAGCATTAGGTGAGCCAAGATGCAATTTAAACAGGGGTATATTCAGTCTGTGGTGGGAAATGAGTGGCTCTCTGCTGATTGCTTACTCCATCAGTTGAGGACCAGAGCAGAGAATTGTGTTATGACCAGCAGATGCCAAGCAGATTGGTCTGGCAGGAGTGTAAGATTTGATGATAGATTGCAAGTAGGACAGTCGTTTCTCTTTCTGAAGCTTAGGCAAGATCTAGAGTTTTGTATGTTATTTGGGCTACCACTGTTAGCCAGAGGAGAGAGATGAGGAGTGGTCTGACATGAGTGTATTGTGGCTGATTATAGATGAGATGAGCAGCAGTACTCTGTATGAGCTGATGACCCTCATGCAATGGAAGGAATTAGTGTAAGGAACTGGTGTCACTCTTTAGTGCAGCACCAAAACAAATTCCATCCCCAAATGAATGCCAAATGAGATGAAACTGCACAACAGCTTTAAGCTGTAAGGTGGGAAAGTTAGGACAATTTCAATGGCCCTGACCCTCATACACACACACGCACACGCACACAACCTACCTTTCGCAAGGTGAACGGGAAGCGGGGCACTCATGGAGCCCTCCTCCTCCGACCCTTCTGCCTGCGTGTGACTGGCTGTTGTGTCCTGCCAGTCGCTGAGCGCTCTCTGGAATGAATGAGCCAAGCAGGCCGTCAGTTCCTTGGCCCGGTCGGCACGGCTGCACCAGAACACCCGGCAGTGCAGCTGCTGGCCCTGCTGCCTGCAGATGTAGAGGAAGACGTTCGGGTGCTCCGCATCGGCCGCACAGTAGGCGATGTCCTTCAGGTAGGTCTTCGTCAGCTGTCGGCCCGTGGCGATCTCTTTCACCTCCACGTATCGCGGACGCACCACCAGGGCGTGGTCCTTAGCCATCTTCCCCAGGCCCGGTGCAGGGGCTCCAGCCAGCAGCCGGCCAATGACCTCCCGGGCCTGCTCCATATCCAGGGAGTAAATTTTCTCGGTCCCCAGGTAGTACAATTTGAATAAAGGGTCACCGTGCGACAAGCTCTCCGTGCGATTGCGGTGAAACCGACGTCTCAATGCGGCAGGGGACTTTTTTAAAGTCTGCATCAGGTGAAATGTGCCCAGTGACATGGCTGTGACAATGTGTGGACAGGCAGAACCTCGGCCAAGTATTAAACTGACTCTCTGTCCTTTACTAATCCAGCCCCCAGGCGATTTTCATTCACAAGTCAGATCTGGGATAAAAAGAAGAAACCTAGTTTAACCCGAGGGGATATACAGTGCAACCATTATGATAATCATGTCACAAAATACAAGCTAGAAAAGTATACATTGGCAATCATTCAAAATTCTGTGAGATTTGGCTATGATTATTATATCAATTTCAGAGAGTTTGAATTTCCATTATTATATGTTCAGAATAACGTCTTTTAGACTACAATCCTGACATAATAGAAACATGGGGAATACAGTTCAGTGCACATGCACTGTGTCTTGTGACTGTTAGGCCAAATTGAAGTCGGTATGAGTCCAAGAGAAAGACGTTTCACCAGTCCACCAGATGGAGATATTCTCAGTTAATGTATGAAATGTTAAAAAGTGAGAACAAAAAATATTTACATTTATATTCAAAACATAATTTAAAGAACAACAAGGAAATTATTATCTGTGATTTGCACATATTTTAACATAAACAACAGTCCAAATGAATGACACTTATTTAGGCATTATACATTTTTAGGCAAGATATCCAGTAATGTTCTTTTTTAATGGTTTAAGACTTGCTGAATGCCAGAATGGTACAGAAAAAAGTTTATTTTTCAAACTTATAGGAAATTATTTTAACATATCCGCATACTCTCCGTGAAAATCTTTTCTGAGATTCAGGCATTGTAGCGTAGGTCTAACGGGATGTGTGCTAATATGGATTTTGTAACGAGGTACTTGTCTTAACACATCACAGTGTATAATAGCAAACGGGAATCATCAGGCGTGTTTTCGAAAACGTAGTTGAACTACGATAAACACGCTTCTCGTGCCAGGTTGAGACTACACCTTATCAGAGAAGTCTGTCGCTGTCTTGGTAAGATTATAAACAGGGCGGGACTGTCCCATTCTGAAACACTCCGCACACACTAGAAGTGACGACGAATAAAACACGCCACTCCGAGCAGTGAAATTATATTCCAATGTACAAGCATTCCATTTCAGTGAGGCACATTCACTAAAATGAGCTAAACCTACCTTCCCAAAATTGGAAAAGAAAAAAATGCAGCAGAAGGAATATAAATCAGATGAAAAGTAGGGCATATGCAAGTGAGAATTCACCATGTAGATCTTTCAGATGAAATCCCACAATTCCACGTCTATTTATATTAAGTGAATATATTAAGACCTGTTATAACCGTGCATTCGTGCGTTACATGAATGTTGATTAAATTAATATTAACAAGATACCAGAATGAATCTCCTCCATTCCTCGCCATATTAACCACCAGGAACAACAGTTTACAACAGTTGAAATATGGGAGCTACAATCTTGAGCAACACTAATTAAACTAGTTAAAGCCTCATTCAGGTCTATTCGCGGTATTGCGCACGGTCGAACGATTCGTCTAACATTTTGTTTCTGTTCTCACCGTGTATGCTAACAGTGGTTGGACGTCCGCTTCAGGTTCTTCATACCAACGTACTCACCTTTTCAAAGTTGTTCAACAAGTCTAACTACTCTTGAGTCTATCAAGGTCCAGTGACTTTCTGGAGTATCTCAACTCTCCTTTTGAATAGCCAAATTTGGTAAACGAAGAGCGCGGCTGCGCTAAACTCAGTTCAAACGTTTAGAAACAAATATTCTAAATACTGCCCATATAATATCATTAAAACACTGGCTGCCCAATCAAGCCTAATCGCAACGTAGACACATTTAATAATTTACCAGACGCTTAGAAAATCGACTTAGAAAAGACGCTTTGGCACAATTGCGTGAAATGTAGCCTGCTCTCTGAACTCTCCTGCGTGGTATAATTTGCAGGATATAGTTTGCTTGTCAACAGTAAACCCTGACTGAATGTCACGTGGACGTAGTGCACGGAGGTGTGTATCGCATCCTGCCTACATCAGAACCAAGATGGTGACGGAGTACACCTCATAACCTCACTCTGAGGTGACACAGTGGCTTTTCTGCGGACTTCCAAGAAAGGAGAAAAGAGAGATTGGACTTTAGTCCTTAATGGTGAGAGAGGGAGGGACATTGAGTGAACTATAGTTAAAAATTACTTTTGTCACATTGCCGTTGGGTTCTGTTTTAGTTCTTTTTCATTAGAAGAATAACTGTTCTTGTGAACACCAAAAAAAAAAAAAAAAAGTCAAAACCTCCTAGTATATTGAATCAAAACAATAGCATGCATTATATGCTGGTTCAAAATATATTAATAATGTCCTAATTGAATTTACTTTCAATATTATTCAATTGCACTTTTCCATGTTTTGGAAAAGTACGTTTCTTTACATTTATAGGAAAAGTAACCATGCAAACCAGTACTGTTTCCATACCAAAAACATGCTGGTTGTACATGTTGTCTTTTAATTTGTTACCATTTATTTTTGGATAGAAGGATTTGGTGACCCTGAGTAGCAGATAGGATCAGTGCGAGACACCTGAAGGCCAGTCACAATGGCAAAACGTGCTAGGCAAACATGCTACCTGCAGGGTATGAAGATTATTACTGAGATAACAATTCAGTTGATTCCATACAGGGCTTACCACAAGACTGCTGAGTAAGAATGAGGATATATTTTTATTATTATTAAGCATTCAAACACCTATAAAAGTAATCAGGCATGAAGTAATATATGTTTGTTATATGTAACAACACACATTTTAACACCACCTTAGTTGCAAATTGTATCTATACAATTTGTAAAGGATGGAAAAAGTTATAAACTGCCGAATGATGTCATGGACAAAAAACTGAAAAGAGATTATTTTTCTTTAGCTGATCAATTAATAACTGATTGGGAGTGTTAAGAGAACACTGCTACCAGAAACTGCAGCAAAAATAAACTACAGTACTGCCCCCACAGATACTGTAAACATGGGCTGATCTATAGGCTAAATAATTTTAATGGTGAAACTCTTGAGCAGAGGGCATGCTGTTCAGAGCTGGCTTGAGCAAACAGCAGCTGTGGGTGTTTTTGTTAGTCCAGACATGCATATAAATCCGGGAATAAGAACCTAAGAACTCATAATGAAAGGAACAGGCTATTCAGAGTATCAACAATGACTGTGTTAAGGGTAAGATTACATCCTAATTGCACAGAAACGTTAGGATGTAAAAGCACCATGGGTACCATGCTTAGCTGAAACAATCTTGGCTTCAAAACGGCTTAAAAATAATCACATTTGACCCAGCAACTTGTTTGAATTGCACGTCCATGTTATTTAAAAGGACTGGCACCCAGCAGTCACACACATGCAAAGCAGTACAAGCAGTACACTCTATATGTGCGTCAGCACTGTGACCCAATAGACGCAAGAAACATTTGTTTGTGGTTAATGGAGATTGAGATTAGCTACTTTTTCATTGTATAATGTATAAATGTAGGTGTCAGGTACATGTTGTACACTATACTATAAATTTGAACTAAACAAAATGGCTGACAAGCATGAGTTCAGGCCAGATAAGCAAAACTGGATTAGATTTCATGTTTTTTGATTAATACAAATATTGTCAGCAGAAATCTATAATTATTCAGCTGTCTAACTTGAACTAAGCTGAATGTCATTTTCATATACACCCAGTGAGCACTTTATTAGGTATTTATTTTATTAGACTCATTACTTCTTCTGCTGCTGAAGCCTATCCACTTAGAGGTTTGATGCTCAGAGATGCTCTTCTGCATACCACTGTAATGTGTGGTTATTTGCATTACTGTCACCTCCCTGTCACTTTAGACCAGTCTGGCCCCTCTCTCATAATGCGTTCCTGCTTGCAGAACTGCTGGATGTTTTTTGGTTTTTGTTCAGAGATGGTTTCTGGCTTGTGACCCTACCAGGAGCTTAACTCTAGAGACTGTTGTGTGTGAAAATCCCAGGAGATCAGCAGCTTCTGAGATACATAAACCACCCTGTATGGCACCAACAACATTCCACAGTCAAAGTCAATTAGATCACATTTCTGACATTTTGTATGAAAAACAGATGAACCTCTTGACCATGTCTGCATGCGTTTATGCATTTAGTTGCTCCCAAATGATTGGCTGATTAAATATTTACATTAACAAGCTGGTGTAGAGGTCTACCTAATAAAGTTATCACTGAGTGTATGCAAAAGGGTAAAATACAAATTTTCTGACTTAAATGACACAAATTCCAGAATTAGTATAAGATTACTGTAGTAGTTAATAATTCCACTGCAAAATGGCACTACTTTTAAGCTGTTCACATAAACATGATGGCAGGACATTTCTGGGAAAATGCTGGGAATTCTTTCTAGAAGCGTGAATATATAATTTGTGTGACCCAATAACAAAACTAGATGGTGAAGCAATTTGAAGGGTGTTAGCTCAGTTTGCATCTCTTCAGATACTTTTCTGATTGATGTGAACACTTGTTGAACCTCTCGAGGTGATCTGTACAAAACTTTGGCTGATTGCTTAAGAGGGTGTGGCTCAGTTGCCAGCTTTTCCACCTGAAGCTTTGCTGACACTATATTATCCTGTTGTGTCAACAAACACTGGGGGGCACTTGGCCCCTATGCAGTCATCTGGCCCAAAATGAACAGCTGTAAGGCCACGCATGGAAGGCACGGTGCTAGTCTGGGAATATTTGCATGGTGAAGTCTGTCACCATTACTCTTGGTATGTATGTGTGTTAAGTTAATCTGGATACGATGTTTTCTCAATTTTGTGATTTGTATGTGGAAAAATCCTGTGAGTATCCAGAATAAATATACTTTATTTCTCTATGAAAACAGAAATGCAGAATGGTCCGATGTGTTTCTGCTGATCCTCAGTATAATTCCTGATTCAGAGAGAAAGATAGAGTGTAAAATATTCTTGGCAAAATACATGCTCCTTCAGGCAGTGTACACAGAAGCACATACATATTACATATAGTCACTGATCATTGTTTTTAGAAGAACTTCAGTCGTCCCCCAACAAGCGTTTGATAAGCTTTTTGTCAAGCCACAGTGTGTCAATGAAATGTCCCAACAGGACTTTTGGTCCCCCACTCTGGAGGGGCGGCAAATCATCCAAAAAGGGTCACTACCCAGATGTATGGGAACAGGGAATGGTATTTTAACCTTAAGTGGTGTCGGCAGAGAGTGGCTAAGAGAGTGTGTACAAAACACATGGTGTCCTACAGTACACTAACTTAACTCTTTTATCTTATCCATTGCATGACAGTTATTTGACTGTTTTAGCAAAAGTGACTTACAGTTGATTAGACTAAGCTGGGGACAATCCCCCCTTCACATCTTGGAAAAGAAAAAAGGTTATCTCACTTCTCATTTGTGGTGCCACACCTTTCTTTCTCAATAGCTTTTCGCTGTGTGGGTTGTCGTTTCCTACTTTGGCATTCAGATGTCCTGTTACAGTCAGTAGGCCATGGTGTGGTGCTGCTTCAACTTCAGCCTGCAGTTGTTCATAGAATGTGTCCTTGGTGGCTTCGTCAAAGTGGGCAAAAGCACTGGATGAAGGTTATATTAACATGGTTCCTTCCATTCTGGCTGTAATTTCCAATCAAGAAGAAAGTCCCCTACCTGAATATAATCACTGCTGCCTTGTGGTATTGGTTGTCTTATCTTCATGAATATAACGCTGTCTCTCCTGTGTTGGTTCTCATTATTCTGGATCCAGTCCCTCTTTCATTGACCCTGAGAATGTGTATATCGTTTCATTTCAGCTGCAACCAGTCCTAAATGACCGGTTTCATTTGTGGTGTGCGCACAGTCCAGAAGCCAATTCTGGTCTTGCACTTGCACTCCGGACTTCCATCTTTGTCAGTGGCTTCCTTTCAGCTTCCACCTCTGTCCATTATTCTAGTTTATGCCAGAAGTCTGTAACACACAGTTGCAGTTGTTTCCTTTGTTGCTGTTTCTATAACCTAGGGTTTAACAAGACAGGGGTTTTTAGCCCTGTGGTCAGTCTTCAACCTAGGGGATCCAGTGGACCACACTTAGTCAGGACTTTTTGACCTGCCTGGCTTAGGTGACCCTACCTGGAGCTTCAGCTCCCACCAGCATAGCTCTAGGGGTCACCCCCCCCCCCCCCCAACTACATTAAGGTGGTGATCCACCAGGCACTCATTTCAGCAGGAAAGAATTACAGTTTAAATCGACCACTATCAAATCAAATCAAATGTTACATTTTGTTGAAACCATTTTTTAGGGTTGCTAGCTTATCAAATGTTAATTTCTCTATGAAAACACAATGTTAATTTGATTAGCTAATCTAGCAACACTAACATGTAAAAATGTTTAATGTTGTTAGCTAATCAAATATTGAACCAGAATGTGTCTGTTTTCAATTGATATCTGTTCACTCATCTTGTACCTAGCAAATGCTGATATACCCGGATATAAAGTCCTGCACTACTGTTCTGCTGGAAAAGAGGGCACAGGAGAGTGGGGAGGTGATCTACATTAACCATGAGTCCAGGATTCCTGGTCTTGTGTATACCTGTAAAATATTTTTGTGTCATTAACCATTTCTCTAAAAAATTACGAAACTCAAAAAATATTTCCTGAGTCATAAACACTCACAACATTTACTTTGTGAGAACACTGCTTCCATTTTGCATCAATAGTGTACATTATTCCTGCCTCCTAAAATTCCATGACACATGTTTCACAAGCTAGTGCAAACCAGAAAACTAGATCCCCAACTATTTTGGGATTGTCCAAGAAATTACTCCACACAACAATTTCTTCCTTGAAGTAAGATTATAAACAACAACTTTGTTTGCTTTTTACCATGTTCCTTGCATTTGAGAAACACGAGGACACACCGTTGTTACATTTCTTACTTGACAGCTGGCAACTGTACTGAAAAAACAACACATGCAACCACACTGGTAAACTCACACATGCATATGTATGGATAATCAAATTTTGGTCCTCAAATTTACTCACTGAGCACTTCATTAGGATTATTTATTTTTTACACCTACTTATTCATGCGATTATCAGCCAATGGTGTGGCAGCAGTGTAATGCGTACAATCATGTAGGCGTGCCAGGACCTTCAGTTAATGTTCACATCAACCATCAGAATGGGGGAAAAAATGTGATCAAAGTGACTTTGACTGTGGAATGATTGTTGATGGCAGACAGGGTGGGATTTTTATGCACACTAGTTTGCAAAGAATGGTGCAAAAAGCAAACAAAAAAATCAGCAGTTCTGCAGACAGAAACGTCTTGTTCATGAGGAAGGTGACAGTAACTCAAATAACCACACATTACAACAGTGGTATGCAGAAGAGCATATCTGAACACACAACACATCATAACTCTAAGAGGATAGGCTACAGCAATCTAGAAAATATGTTTTTGAGTAAATAAATGTATTAGTTAATACATTTTTATCTAAATACCTAATGAGTGCTTGGTGAGTGTATATATTTATATATAATTTTCATCCTGGGAATTGGCCATTGATGATTATGGTTTATTTTCCATGTGATTAGGCAGGGAGTGTTGGTGGAGACACAAACCATCGCAGACAAGCAAAACCTGCTCTACACTATCGCAAAGCTGACAAAAAACCTCCAGCTAAAGTTACCCTTTCATTGAGACAGGATTGCTTTAGAGGTTTTCCGTTTCCCTGCTGAGAATGTTTCAAACGCTTTCTATTTATGAGGCTGATGAACGGCACCATCTTGTGGCACAGGAGCAGAACTACCTTCCCGCAAAGGGTTGTTGACGCTGGTTATTTTTAATGGGCTGCTCCATTGCCGTCAGAGGCCAAGGCATCGCTGTTTTTTTCCTGAGGCTCCCAAAACGGTCATCGTTAGTTCCAGTCAAGATTTTATTTTTGGTTCATGGTTTGCGGCTGAGGTGCTCTGGTCTGAAGTGGAATCATTTTTCATTGTGACAAAGGGGTGCCCCACCTCTCCTACAAATTATTCACACAGCCTCTCATTTCCATGCATTTGCATTCTTTGCCTCAGCAAACTGAAGTTGTTATTTTAGGCCATAGACCAGAATTGCACTGGATAGGAAGAAGGACTAAACAATACCACATTGATGACTGAAGATGACTTGTCTGGCATATACACAGCAAGAGAATAGCCTATAGCGAGAAAGTGAAGATGATATCTGAATGTAATCTGCAGTTAGCACTGGCTTTATCAAGTGTAACCTTGTGACAGAAAATAAAAGGCAGAGACAAACATTAACCAGGCCCGTTCTGCTTAGCTTCACCCTTTCAGCAGGAACAGAGTACATGCAGGGCTCCCCGTTATTCTGCCATTCTGCATGTTATTCTGTTTTTCTTACTCTGTCACTCTCCCAGATACAACACTTACATAAACAAAGATAGCAGCCTAGTTTGATTTCTCCACCACTCGCAACGTTAGAGACCCGTCAGGTGTAAAATGCACTCATACACAGTGATTATGTTAAAACAATGGTTTGTCGTGAGCCACGGACCCCTTGCCGAGCTCAGACCTCACGTTCCCACGAGCAGTACCCCACGAGGAGGTGTCTCGGGGACGAACTCAAGTACTCCGAACGTCCTGGAGCCCTGGTAAGTTCTACTGAACTTCCAGCCCAGTCTCGAAGTGAAGGGTGTGATGCAAATCTGGTAATCGATGTCCTGTATTCAATGTATTCCTCTAAAGACTCTTTATCACATATGATTATAGTAAGATATACTTTATTATAATCAATCAAAAGAATAGAGTTATACAGATTACAGTGTACATATCATCTTTTGCAGTTTGCTAATCACATGCAAGTTACATATACCCCTCTTAGCTCTTTCTAAATTACCTTTCCACCACGATGTTTAAAAATCAAGGTACACCCTTCCTATATCCATCCTCTTTGGCCTTAGCCTTATCCTATAGCTCCCCCTTCTTGACGTTTAAAAAGAAACTATTCCTAGAATATTATATTTATCTAAATATGATAATTTCTCTACATTTTTCTACTTTATATAGTACCCTAATGAGAAATAAAAGATATATAAAAGTAAACTTATAATATGTTACTTTTCCTACTTCTACAAATAATATAGATTATAATTACCACTCCAGCTTGGTTATAATTGTTCTGCGTGGATCTTTCTTCACCAGCTCGTAGATATCTTCTGAAGCCAAATTCTGGGATCCTGCTCTAAGGTCTAAAAACTTATCCCTTATATATCTTTTTTGCATACAAAAGTGTACCTTTTTTGATAAGAAATGCCCCCATTATGTCAAGCGGGAAGACATTTATCTTTTATATAACCTGTTTTTTAATGACCATATTAATTATTTCTGTTTTTCCAATTGTCATTTTCTCATACCTCAAAAGAACTGTCCCCAATATTTTATTTCATGGGCCCCTCTGGTTTGGGAATTTCCCCCATCTTAATATATGAGTGGAAAAACACTAGCCCTTATGTTGTTTTTAATGAACCTATTCATCACTGGTGTCTGTGTCAGTTTCATAATCTCTCCTTGACTTCCTCCAAACTTTGATTTCATGTAAGCCAGACGTTAAAGCCTGCCACCATCCCAACACCCTCTTCAGGTGCCCCTTTTTGTGGCGCCTTAAGGGGTCTACAAAGGTCATCCAGCTAATAGCTGAGTGTAATTCATCATTCAACTCCTCTATAGTCAGTCCTTTAAATCTATTCGATAAATTATTTGTGTTATCCTCCGAGAGGCCCGTGAAGCCTCTTAATTTTCTTTCGGTATTGACGTCCATGCCATTTTCCTTATCTCTTTTACATTTTTCAATCTCCTCCTGCTCTTTGATTTCCCAATTATTTTCATTGTCTTTCTCATCCTGTTTTTTTAACCAGGCCTCGTGCTCCTCCCCTGTAGGAGCCAGCCCACACGTGTCAACCAAGTATGTTATCACATCTATTGTCTCCTTGAATGCAAAACTCCCTGGGTCCCCAATTTTCCGTTCTGCGTGTTCAGCCCCTTCCATGGTCATGCTAGAACACATTCTACGCATGGCCTCAGTCAGGCCTTTAGCCTTGCTCTCTAAAACCCTGAATCTAAGTCCTCTGACTTCAGACTCCTCAGTATCCATATACGGTTGTACATTTATTTTATACCATATACTTTTCCTCTTACGGGAGCTTTTACTCCTACCCCATTGGCGTGTGCGAGGGGTTAACAATGCATTCCTGCTTAACCCATCTTCTGTCAATCTCTCATCAGGAGGGCCTAGGGCCGGGTCCTCGACAGGTTTACATGAATAAATAAAAACAAAATTGGACATGATGAACTACTGTCTGGATGCCTCCATCCCCGTAAGTAGTTCAGCTGGCCTCCCCTCCCTCTCATCCCAACACAGCATATGTACAACCATATCAATTGCCATATTATCATAGCAGGCTTACAAACCTACAAGTGCGATCATGTACATATAAATACAATGTAGGCAACTATAATTATTCAGTTTGAGCATGAAACGGCTAGCAATCAAGCCTTTAATAACTGGAACAGATAAGCAATATGTACCTGTTATACCGCATCAGGATCTAAATACACTAACAGAGATAAACAGTGTGTGCACAATGACATTGACAATTTAAACAAAATAAATATTCCAAACCAAAGCTGGATACATAACAGACATCAGTTTGTATCGTCAGCTCCACCGGGGGTAAACGCCATTGTTCCAGTTGAATGTATGCAGGAATAGGCAACAATACATCAAAATGTATTTTGATACAAAATACCCCAAATGTAAATGTCAAAATAAACTACAAAATACTGCAACCAAAATTTTTTTCAAAAGCCTCTACACCATATGCAGTGCCTTATAAAAGTATGGCAACAGTAAAAATAACTATTTGTTATTTTTGCTATATAATTACTCCAGTTGCGTTTCATATTAATAGGCAATCAGATTGAATTGCATTAATTGCAATTGCAAGTTCACAGATGAGTGACAGGTGTTAACTGTGTTAAAAAAGGTCCTGGGCTCCCTTGGAGAAGTAGAAGTCCAGTCCAGTCCAGCACTGTAAATTGCAGGCGCACACTGCTGTTCCTTACCCACCTGAACAGACACAAGAGCCTGGTTACAGGGCGCATATTTCTTACTGGAATACTGATGCGTGAAGCGTGAACATTTCACAGCTTTAGCAATGAAAAATTTGCTTTACATCTGAGCTTCCAGTATCCAAAATTAAAAGTGCTCAGGCATACCTGACATTACAAGAAAATGCAGTATGGACTAACAGTATCAGACGTCAATAGGACCATTCCCTGGTGTAAAATCCAGCTATGACCAGCTTGAAATAAATTTTATAGCGCCTTTATCCAAAGCGCTGTACAATTGATGCTTCTCCATTCACCCATTCATACACACACTCACACACCAACGGTGATTGGGTGCCATGCAAGGCCCCGACCAGCTCATCAGGAGCATTTGGGGGTTAGGTGTCTTGCTCAGGGACACTTCGACACAGCCCGGGCGGGGGATCGAACCGGCAACCCTCCGACTGCCAGACAACTGCTCTTACTGCCTGAGCCATGTCGCCCCTGAAATACCAGCTACCAACGGACTGGGCTGCATTTAGAAATGTAGAAATACCAGCACCTAGTACCTAGAGGAAATTTGCTTATAGAACTGAATAGTAAAATAAAACTGTTCTGTACTGCACATGAGTTTGGCAGTATTTGAGATTATGGGGGGAAAGTTTCTTAAATGTGACACTAAAATGTTACAAATAAATTCCTTTGCGATCAGGACTAAATTCCATCCTCAGCATTTTTTTTTAAAGAGCAATGCAAAACAAGATATTGTTTAATTCATCATCACCATTAAGAACACTATTTACCTTTGGGACAGTTAGCATTGGGAGTATAACTACAAGTAGTATGATGCAATTTAAGTGCAGGGTCAGGAGAGAGACCTGTGCACCTGGGGAAAGAAATGCTTTATGGGAAGGGGAGGGGTTCTCCTCCAGGTTCTGCATTCTGGCAAAATCCAGACATTTCAGCGCTGCTGCAGATTGGAGTCGTACACAAACCAGCCAGTTTCAGTTTTTATATTCACAAAAATGTTGCCTTCCAGAGGGCTCCTTGGTCGCTGGTGACAGTGAGGTGGAGGTGCATTGAGTCGGCCCTGGCCTGTAGAGCTGTCTGTAATAAAGCACAGCACGAGCAGTTTGAGAACCACTGCTCTCCACTTTACAGAGAATGGTGTGAAAAACAAAAAACAAGTCTAATACATACCTTAAGTGCTCACTGAGTGTAATATGCACCTATTATATATTTGTATACTATTTTTCCCGTTTGTCGAAAGTTCTTTTAGAATCTCACTTGTTTAAGCCAGAACCCCATGTTGGGTCGCTCAATTTCTGGATGGGGTTACCTGAAAAAACTTTAAAAAGATAAAATCTAATTATTGTCTCTATAAAATATTTTCTAATGAGGAAAAGAATGAGGAAAAAAGAGAACATGTCATTTTAAGAAATATGTGAAAATATGTGAAAAATATTCAACAAATGATTCAAAATAAGAGTTTTTTCATATTTCCTAAATCATGTCTGGAGGGGATGTTTAATGAATAAAACGTACATTACATTTTTGTAATTTGGCACATTTTTAATCCATTATTTCTTCTGGCTTGCCGGATTTGGGCCATTATGGGGCCAAACCATTTTGGCTATCTGGGTTGGTGTTTGTTCCTGCTCTACAGAAGACGATAGAAGACTATTCATGCTTCTAGTGATCCTGTGGGGTGATAGTGTAGCATAATGGTTAGGGACCAGAACACTTAACACAGCTCAATGTTTACATACAATCCACATATTGTGCAGTTAAGTAATTTAGCAATTTCGAAAAGCAATTGGGACAAAAAGTCAAGAGTAAAATTGCAGTGCCCCTGGAAATGGCACCCAGTTGCAAGCCCAGTTCCTTATCCTATCCTATTCCTTAAACTGCTTGTTTCTCAGCCACAAATGGTCATACTTGTCAGCATTCCAGGAAGAAATATGTGCCCTGTAACCAGGCTCTTGGGTCTGTTCAGGTGGGAAAGGAACAGCAGCTGTCTTTAAGGACCTTGCTTTGTGCACAGGGACACAGTCATGCTAGAACATGAAAGAGCCTTCCCCAAACTCTTGCCACAAAGTTGGAAGCACCCAATTGTCTAAAATGTCTTTGTACCCTGTAGCATTACGATTACCCCTCACTGGAACTAAGGAACCAAGCCCAACCCCCTGAAACAGCACCAGATCATTATCCCTTCTCCACCAAACTTTAAAGTAGGCACGGTGCATTCCGGTAGGTAGCGTCCTCCTGGCATCCGCCAAGCCCAGAGTCGATCAGACTGCCAGAGAGCGAGGCGTGGTTTATCACTCCAGAGAACAAGTTTGCACTCCAGCCGACACTTGACATTGCGCATGGTGATGTGAGGCCATGGAAACCCATTTCATGAAGCTTCTGACACAGTTCTTGTGCTGATGTTGCTTCCAGAGGCAGTTTGGAGCTCTGTAGATGGAACAGATAATAATCGATTCTTACACACTACGTGCTTCAGCACTCAGCAGCCCCACTCTGTGAGCTTGTGTGGTCTACCACTTTGTGGCTGAGCTGTTGTTGCTTCCACTTCACAAAAATAGCACTTACAGTTCACTGGGGCAGATCTAGGAGGGCAGAAATTTCACAACGGTCTTGTGGCCAAGGCGGCATCCTATGACAGTGTCACGTTTAAAGTCACTGAGCTCTTCAGTCTACCGCCAAAGTTTGTCTATGTAGATTTCATGGCTATGTGCTGGATATTATGCACCTGTTAGCAATGCGTGTGGCTGAAACACCTGAACACCTGAACTTAAATATAAATATATATATGTATATATATATTAATAAAGTATATTTATATTTAGGATACATTGAAAAGCTGATGGGGAAAAGCATTGCAAATCTGGCGAGGGAATTAGCCACAGAACTGTGGAATAAACTCATATGTCAAAAATGCTAGCTCGCGGCGGGTATTATTTCTTCCATTAATAATTGAACACGGGCATGTTAGCGGAAGTTAGCGTTAACGGAACGAAATCAGTCTTTGGAGTAGCCTAGCCTAGCCTAGCCTAGCTCACAATCAGTAGACAGGCCTACTTCGAAAAACCGAGACTGCAGCTCGTGAACAGTGCTGCACTCGGGGCTACTTTGCTCTGTATCAGTGAAAATAGCTATTAAAGACGTGTGTTTTGCGATAAGCTGGAGCCTGAATATGGATTTCGCAGTAGTACGTGCCTCCAAGCCAGAAGATTGCAAAGATGTTTCTAGAATGATTATGGTGAGCGACCAAAAAATTAAAATGTGAAATGCGCTTTCTCTCAACGTAGCCTATATACGAAGAAAAGTTACTTATAAACGTCTTGCAAACTTTAGTTGCATCTTCTTGCATTGAGGATTTACATGTTCTGTTCAGTAGCATATGACTAACGTTATATTTGAGCCATACTATTTATGTTGTGGAATCACGTCATTGAACCGAATTAGTTATTCGTAAGACAAGGTTAACACGCATAAGTCTTGCACGCATACCGTTTCTGGGCGCAACGAAGCTTCGTATTTTGTTAAGAATAATATTCTATATGCCTATTAGGGTTGCAAAGTCTTGTGCAGCTACCATGATACCGCGTGCTTTCAACATTTCAAAGTTTTCATGCTTGACGTATTATTACGGTTCTAGGCTACCTCCATGAATTCACTGA
Organism: Conger conger; assembly: GCF_963514075.1. Classification (NCBI taxonomy): domain Eukaryota; kingdom Metazoa; phylum Chordata; class Actinopteri; order Anguilliformes; family Congridae; genus Conger; species Conger conger. The sequence goes on along the minus strand of NC_083766.1, from coordinate 29,478,078 downwards.
AAATCTTTGCAATTTGTCTAGCAATAAATCAGAATATTTCGGAAAGGTAGTCTTATTTTCTTTAACCTTAAGCTATAAAAAGAAAAGGATGTCCATCATCATTGTACATGCACACGAAACGGTTTCAAATGGGAAAATCTCACTTGTCAGTTAATAGTTGGCAACCCTGTAGGCTATTCCGTTAACTTTTACATGATCTATTATTTCCCCCAGGCTGGAATGTGTTATGCAAGTTTGTAGTTTCAGTAGGCTTATGCTGGAAAGGAAGAAACACACAATGCGATTTCGCTTGTTTTGAACAGTTGTTCTTTCTGTCGGGAGGTACACTGTTGCATTTTAAGTTCAAAAACAGAATTTTTTTTTATTTTTGTATTTTTTTTCAAATTCTAAAAGAAATGTATACCAAGGAAATATCCGATTTTGGCTGAATGATTACAAAACAGTTTGTTATACGTTCACATTATAATATCACAATTTTACAATTTAGCATATATATATATATATATATATATATATATATATATATATATATATATATATATATATGAATAGCTAAGAACTTGCATTATTTCTCATCACAGGACTTGGCCATATATGAGAATATGCCAGACCAGGTGAAGATTTCGCAGAAAGGTACAATATAAATAAGGTGTAATGTCTGAAAGGGCAAAGTAATTGGGCCCTACAGGTGATATGTACCCAGGGTGGTGTATCAAGGAATAGGATATGTTGAAGTTTGATCAAAATGCTCTTATTGAAAACCAGGAATGTTTAGAATAATGATGAAGTTTGATTTAAATGCTTTTATTAAAACTGTGAAATGGTTAGAATTGAGAATAAGTGAATAAGTCAGCATGAGTAATTAGAACTGTGTGTCTGTTCAAACACATTGAGCTGCAAAGTACAGTGCAGAGAACACTTAATCAGGTGTTTAAAAAGCCATGGCATTGGATACGACCTGTTTTGACTAAGTGATGCCGGTCATGCAATGTGTGTCTTTGCATAGAAATGTTTTGAGTTAGTGATCACCAGCCAATTCGCCTGCGTCATTATAGAGGCGAAAGGTTAAGACAGCTCAGCCTTGATAGAGTGACAGAAAATATTAAGGCGGGTTAATGTCGTTGCTAGGAAACAGAAGCTCTCAAGGTCCGATCTCCAATCAGTTGTAAAACAATTCCAGGAAGTAAAAAGATTCCACGAAAGCAAAGTCTGCAGAAAATTTGACTTTATTGTAGCACACGTGCACAAAAGCCAGTTCAAATCCTCAGATTTCCAACCTTGAATAATAGACAAAACCTTCTTTTTATGCACAATCCTTATCTCAGTACAACCAATAGCTTTCTTAAAAACCATCATATGACCTGGCTACGTTGCAGATGTTTACTTTTCAGTCCTGAAACCACTGTGGCGAGTTTTCCCCTTGATTCTCAAAACAAAGAAAGATCATTTTCCATACATTTTGTGCTATAGGCTGTGTCGTCTAATAAACTTAAGTTTTTAACATGAAAAACATATGAAACACGGTGCTATTCACTATATAGTGTTTTCCAGAACTTTCTACGACCTATAGATCAGTTTTGGTGATTTCCACCTCATATTCATCATTTCACTTAGCTTTGGATTATTACATGTGGGCCACCTATGCATTTCTAATAACAATATTCATCAGTAAAAAGTCATAAAGGAGTACACAGATGTATCAGTCAAATCAAAATCATAGAAATTATATGATAAACATCAAATGAAAATAAAAGTAAGTCATAGAAAGTATAGGTAAACTGAACAGCAGTGACATCATAGAAGATATACCTTAATCATCAAAGAAAGTATGGAATATATATTACTACACATCTACTCACTACTTTATTCTAAGTGACTAAACATAATTATTTAATCTTGCAGTCTTTGCTCTCCTATCGACAGTGTACACTGTGGTTTCTTGCGTTTTCATAAGCTTGGTTATAAACAGGTTCTAGGTTCATTCAATTTAATAAAAACAGCATACATATGATATATGGATTATATGTTGTGTATACATATATATTGATACACTCTTAGCCTACATTTTCGAAAGCGTTGGAGGAACCAGCTTGTTCATTAGGGCAGAGTCTGATTTTGATTTGTACTTTTTTGGGGGGGGGTCTCCTGCTCTGTGAATTTTCCCTACATTAAGAGAGACAATGTGATGTTATATGACAAATGATAGCTATAATGTATAAAGACTAGGACACTTCCTGCTATTACTTTGGAATTCTCTGGTCTCTGGAAGCTTCTTGCACGGAGCACACAGATTCCCCAGATGAATCTGTTTTATTTTAAACTAAAGATTTGTAATGAGCAACTATTGACTCTGAATATTTCTTCAACATCATTGCTGCCAATTCAACTTCACCCACGTAAAAGGGACGAGGAGGAAAAGTGACAAAAAAAATATTTCCTCGACCCAGATAAGGGGCAGGGCATGGCTGCTGCACGGGTACAGGCCGCAAACGAGAGGTTTTGACGGTATTTAGTAAAATACTTGCTTTCACAAGCTACTATAGCTCTATGTCGTGTGTGTAATTTTAATATATTTTTTATATTATTTTAAGGTTTGAGAATCCTTTGTGAATATGTGCGTGATTACTGCCTGTCTCAATTTCTCTGTCAACCCTTTCAGAGCTGGAACAAGATGGCTTTTCTGCATTCCCCTTCTTTCACTGCCTTGTTGCAGAGGTCCCTGAGGAACACAAGAGCAAAGAAGGTTTTCTTTTAAAGATTTAAATGTATATTCTGACAAATTATTTCATAATATACTACCAAGCATTAACAGTGGTTCTCATAGCGCACCCAAAGACCTTCATACCCCTTCCCCTCAACCCAAAATAGTGAGATAATAAATAGAAGACTAAATGCTGTATTATTATTTAAGTCTAGTGGTTAGTCACACAGTGGCTGATTCATACAAAGATACATTTACAGCTCCAGTAGGTGCAAAATTCTCTGGTATTGAAGTACTGTACAGTTAATCTTGATTCCTGGCTGTGTTTTCATACCATCTATTACGAGTTTCTGAGGAAAATGAATTGACAGTGTGAGTCTTCTGGCTTTTTGTTCAGGACATACAACGGTGGGCTATGCCTTATACTTTTACACCTACAGCACATGGAAAGGACGGTCAGTGTTTTTGGAGGACCTTTACGTGATGCCAGAATTCAGAGGTATGTGCTTCTGTGTTTGTGTGTGTACGCTTTAAACAGATGAAAGCGTACTTCTGCTCAAATTACATGTGAAGTAATAACGGCGCACCTTTGAGCACACAGGTAATTTCAGACAGTAGTTTTGAATACTCACATTCATCTCTGTTCTAAATCTGCAGGGAAGGGCATTGGAAAGGCACTACTAAGCAAAGTGGCTGCGGTTTGTATCTCCTGTGTACTGTTTTTGTTTTACTGTATAGTCAGGAAGGAATAAAGAGCTGCATTTGGTGAAACATTAATAGTTTTTTTTAAATACCAGACAACAAACGAAGAACGAACGAGTAGAAAAGTATAAATGATTGTATACAAATACATACTTGTGTGTATGTGTGGAATGACCCAAACAGATGTGATTTATGTCGCTGATACATTCCATAATTGGAGCCAAATTCCCATCTTTAAAGAGAATTCCATTAACTATATTTGTCAAGCTATTGGTACAATATTCTGTGGTCCAGTGTGGTAGTAGTGTAGCATAATGGTTAGGGACCAGAGGGCTTAACATAGCTTAATGTTTACATACAATCTATATATTGTGTAGTTGGACATTTTACTGAAGCAATTTTTGTTAAGTAAATTAATCAAGAGTAAAATGGCAGTGCCCCACCTGAGAATGAAACATACAACGTCCGAGTTGCAAGCCCAGTTCCTTTAATACTACATTGCTACCCAGTACCTTGTTCCTCAGCCACGAATGTTCACACTTATCAGTATTCCAGTAAGAAATATGTGCCCTGTAACCAGGCTCTTGTGTCTGTTCAGGTGGGTAAGGAACAGCAGTGTGCGCGCCTGCAGTTTACAGTGCTGGACTGGAACACTCCGTCCCTGGACTTCTACTTCTCCAAGGGAGCCCAGGACCTGACCGCCACTGAGGGCTGGCACTTACTCCGATTTGACGGGGAAGCACTTGACAGACTGGCGAACGAAGCACCCAAAATGAACCTTTAAGCTCCCTGTCCCCACCGCCATTCCTTCAAATTGAAAGGCTTGATTTCTTTTCTTTCTTTTCTTTAGTGTTAATTTGATCTACAGTGAAGTTAAACATTACACCCTTTCTGTCATTTTAATATAATGACAAAGTAAAACCTGTATGTGTTATTTGTCACACAAGGTTAGATTTATCTACTGTTAGGACATTAGGGTTCGTTAAGTATGTCTTAAAAGAATAACTTGGTGGTTGGTCATACTTTCAAAATTTCAAAATTCATATTATGTGTACCATAAAGTGTTTCAAATAAGTAATTACTCTGACCAATAGGATTTGAACTGTTCCAATCACAAGCTGCACCTAGTGATCATATTGGCAATTGACTGTAATGAAAACTGTCTTTACATTTTTGTCATTACCTACAATAGCGATTTATCTTTTCACACCAGCTGAACATTGCTAGCACACTGCATTGTTTCAGTCACATTCAAATTGAGTCAACTCAGGAATTTAAATATAATTTATACCCTGAGGAGGTTTGAGTTAATTTACTTTGTTTTGGTTAATTTCCTGAATTGGCTGAAATTAAATGGAATTGGCCCATACTCTAATATACTGCACAATAAAATTAGTACTTGAATCCTTAAAGGACATTGGGAAATACACTTTCTGAGGGTCTATCTTACTGTTATCCATGTACAACACAGTCACCACAGCCATTTGTTCATTTATATTGATTTTGTTACAAACAGAAAAAGAGACTCATTATAGACATTTCACTGTCACTTGATTGTTCTACACCACAACGCTCACAGTGACTGATATCAACAAATAAAAAATGAAGAAAGAGGAGGACACAATTGAGAACACAGAAACAGATTTAATCTAAAACTTTATTTGCAGTAGATGTTTCCCGCGTGCAGTGAACCCAGTTGATCACTATTTACAATGTAGAAAATACAAGGAAGCACAAAACAACAGGCTTAAATAAGCCAAGAATGTCATAATTCATACAGCGATTAATAATCTGAGCTGATAACATCAAAGAAGTTGAGGGGATGAAGAAGTGGATGATTTGTGTACTGGTACCATCCATCCATCCATCATCTTAACCTGCTTATCCTGAACAGGGTCGCAGGGGGGCTGGAGCCTATCCCAGCATACATTGGGCGAAAGGCAGGAATACACTGTGGACAGGTCGCCGGTCCATTGCCGGACACACACACCATTCACTCATAACCACAGGCAATTTCGACTCTCCAATCAGCCTAATCTGCGTGTCTATGGACTGTGGTAGGAGTCCGGAGTACCCTGAGGAAACCCATGCGAACACGGGGAGAACATGCAAACTCCACACAGAGAGGCCCCGGCCCCGGCCCCGGCCCTGGTCGACCGGGATTCCAAACCAGGGCCTCCTGGCTGTGAGGCAGCAGTGCTAGCCACTGCACCATCCATGCCGCCTGTACTGGTACCTTTATTCTTGTTACTGTAAGTTGCTTTACTGTGAGCCACAATAGTCTAGAACAGGTGCCTGTACCCATGGTTCTGGTCTGATGGTTCTTGTTTTCATTCAGCACTGAATTGATCAATTAAAGCAGCTGATTTTAATTAACTCGCCTCATTTGTTTTCTTGGGTGTGAGTTTGCCGAATTAAAAAATGAAAACAAAAACCAGTAGACCCTTGGGACTCCAGAACTAGGGTTGCAGACTCATTACATTATATTAATGCCATTTGGCAGACGCTCTTATCCAGAGCGACGTACTGTTGATTAGACTAAGCAGGAGACAATCCTCCCCTGGAGCAATGGAGGGTTAAGGGCCTTTCTCAAGGGCCCAATGGCTGTGCGGATCTTATTACATCTTATTGTTGATTGTACTCTTCAAGGGTTCTGAATTTCTGTATGTTTACACTAGGACTCGGAACAGTACTGTCCTCTCAGGTACACTTTTGCACTTGTTCTTGTGTTTGATTTGCACTTTGTTGTACGTCGCTCTGGATAAGAGCGTCTGCTAAATGCCACGTAATGTAATGTAATGTAAAATTACACCGGGGATTGAATCAGCGACCTTGTCCATCCATCCATCCATTATCTTAACCTGCTTATCCTGAACAGGGTCGCAGGGGGGCTGGAGCCTATCCCAGCATACATTGGGCGAAAGGCAGGAATACACCCTGGACAGGTCGCCAGTCCATCGCAGGGCACACACACCATTCACTCACACACACACTCAAACCTATGGGCAATTTAGACTCTCCAATCAGCCTATCCTGCATGTCTTTGGACTGTGGGAGGAAACTGGAGTACCCAGAGGAAACCCACGCAGACACGGGGAGAACAGGCCGACGGGGATTCGAACCCAGGACCTGTGCGCATGCTCCGATTTCACGGTTACCCCTCTGCATACATCTGATCACCACTTCATCTCATTCTCCCTCCCTCTTCCTCCCCATCCTCCTCCCCCTCCTCCCACCCACACTTCCTCAGCCCGCCGTAACCTCCGCTCCCTCTCACCCTCTTCCTTTGCCAGCACCGTCACCGCCTCACTCCCCCCTCTCGAATCCTTCTCCAAACTCCCCGCTGACTCTGCATCTGCCACCCTCCTTTCATCTCTCTCCTCCGCCTTTGACTCTCTCTGTCCCCCTGTCTCAAAGCCACCTCGCACATCCCCTCCCAGTCCTTGGATATCTGACACCCTCCGTACCTCCAGGGCCAGCCTCCGCGCAGCGGAGAGGAAGTGGGGGAAATCCAGAGACGCTTCCGACCTCATGACTTACCGGTCTCTCCTGGCGGCATTCTCTTCCGATGTCACTGCCGCCAAAGCAAAATACTATCAAACACAAATTCAGAACTCTGCTTCTAACCCCCGGAAACTTTTCTCTATTTTCTCCTCTCTCCTCAACGCACCGCCTCCTCCTCCTCAGTCCTCCTGCGCTGCTGATGACTTTGCTGATTTCTTCGATGAGAAGGTCGCAGTCATCCGCAGATCCTTTACAACCACCGCCCCCCTCACTGTGCCCTTCCCCCCCTCTAGGCCCATCCCTTCCTTTTCCACTTTCTCCCCCCTTACAGACTCTGATGTTTCTCAACTCCTGCTCTGCCACCGCCCTACAACCTGTGCCCTTGACCCTATCCCCTCTTCTCTTCTCCAAACTATCACACCTGACATTCTCCCATTTGTCACCTCCCTTGTCAACTCCTCCCTGTCTTCCGGCTGTTTTCCGGCATCCTCCAAGAGGGCTCACATCACTCCGCTGCTAAAAAAGCCTACCCTGGATCCCTCCATCATCCAGAACTACCGCCCGGTATCTCTTCTTCCTTTCCTTTCTAAAACTATAGAACGAGCCGCTTCTACTCAACTTTCTTCCTTCTTTTCTAACAACAACCTGCTAGACCCCCATCAGTCTGGCTTCAGATCGGGCCACTCGACAGAGACTGCGCTCCTCTCCGTCAGTGAGTCACTTCATGCCGCACGAGCAGCCTCCCTCTCCTCTGTCCTCATTCTTCTAGATCTCTCTGCTGCCTTCGACACTGTGGATCACTCCATCCTCCTGTCTGCCCTGTCAGCAACGGGCATCTGTGGCACAGCCCTGGACTGGATTGAGTCCTACCTCTCTGGTCGCTCCTTCCAGGTTGCCTGGGCTGGTTCGGTATCGACACCTCGGCCCCTCGCCACAGGAGTTCCCCAGGGCTCAGTCCTTGGCCCACTTCTTTTTTCTCTCTACACTCGCTCCCTTGGCCCTGTGATCACTGCACATGGGCTATCCTACCACTGCTATGCGGACGATACCCAACTCTTCGTCTCGTTCCCGCCGTCTGATACGCAGGTTTCAGCCCGTATCTCTGCTTGCCTGAGGGACATCCAGAGCTGGATGGACAACCACCATCTAAAGCTCAACCCAGGTAAAACTGAAATGATATTCATCCCCGCTAATACCTCTCCCCATCTGGATCTCTCCATTTCCCTCGGGGATACCACACTCACGCCGTCACCCAGTGCAAGGAACCTCGGCGTGGTGATGGACAGCAGACTGTACCTTTCCGAGAACATTGCGGCGGTGACCCGGTCTTGCAGGTTCTTCCTATACAACATACGGAGAATCCGCCCCTTTCTCACCCCCTACTCGACCCAGCTCCTGGTCCAAGCGATGGTTCTGTCCCGCCTGGACTACTGCAATTCCCTCTTGGCTGGCCTCCCAGCGTCCGCCATCAGACCCCTCCAACTCATCCAGAATGCAGCAGCTCGTCTGGTCTTCAACCTTCCCAAATACTCACACGTCACCCCCCTGCTTACTTCCCTCCACTGGCTGCCTGTCATGGCTCGCATCAAATTCAAAACATTGGTGCTAGCCTTCCAAGCAGTTAAAGGGTCTTCCCCAGCTTATCTGCAAAAAATCATCAGACCCTACACCCCTGCCAGACCTCTTCGTTCAGCCTCCACAGGCCGCTTGGCACCTCCCCCTCTCAGAACCTCCACCTCACGCTCACGACTACTGTCTGTTCTGGCTCCACGGTGGTGGAACGAACTCCCCGTTGAGGTCAGAACTATAGAATCTCTCCCCACCTTCAAGCGCAAGCTGAAGACACACCTCTTCAAGCAGCACCTCTCCCCATCCCTCCCTACCTCCCTGTGAACCTTAATTGTTGTCTCTGTGACTTGCTTTGTGTATCGGTATTTTTAGTTGGCTAGGTAAGCAGTGTTTGGATAGTTAACTTTGGTAACTTTTGCTCTGTTTGTTTGTTTGTTTGTTTGTTCAAAAAAAAAAAAAAAAAAAAAAAAAAAAAAATGGCCCTTGTCCTTATCTTTGTTGTACAGGTAGCAGTTGAAATTGTACTTACCTCTAGGGTCTTTCAGCGAACTTATCCCTGGTTATGGGTATGCACTTTGTTGTACGTCGCTCTGGATAAGAGCGTCTGCCAAATGCCAATAATGTAATGTAAATGTACCCGCCCGCTGGAAGCCGCGGATAGTTAAGCTTAACTTTCCTTAACTTTTCCCATTCTTTATATATATATATATTCTTGATATCGCGGCGCTGTTCCGAGAAAAACCAATGACGTCCTTACTGTGCGGATTCCTTAACTTTTCCCATTCATTTTCAACGGAAGTTCTTATCACTTCGGATGCGATATATCATTCTTGGCCGCACGTTGATATCGCGGCGCTGTTCCGAGATAAACGAATGACGTCCTTACAGCCCGGATTCCTTAACTATTCGAAATTGCCTGGCGCGAATCATTTCCATGGGCTCCTTTTGGTAAGTCTATCTAGATAATTATTTTAATATTAACGGGTCCTCGAATGATATTTATGTTGTTGAGGTATTCCCGATGTATTATTGTTATTTTGAATGTTCCAATTGTTCGTTTTTTTATGTGGGAAAATTACAGGTAAACGGGATAATGTCTTTGCATGTCTGTTTCTCAACGTCGTAGCCAGCTACATTAACATGCTATCACATTACGGTTTTAAAATATCACCGTCATTAATAGTATTGACAATTCGTATACACGTTTGATTCGTGAAGGTTTAGACATAAAATGTATTATTGTTGCTCTTATTTCATTGCCAATTGTTTATTGACATAGGCCTAACTTACTGTCATTCAGACATCTTGGTATACGTTCCTTTATTTTCCATTAATATATTATTATTGTTGTTGTTGTTAACTTGCCCATATTATGTAGTTGCCCAGCTAAGTACTTAAATAATAGAGCAGTTTCCACAATTATTATATTATACAATATTTACACCCATGTTACCTTAAATTATATGAATGTACAGTAAATACATATACTTATTGTTCTGTTTTTTCTTTGTTTAGTACAATAATGACCATGATAATGCCAGGCATTACAGTATAATTAGGCACATAGTATAATTAGTACAGGTCTCTTGGTTACTTTCATACATTTCATAACTAATGTTACTTTTATATCTCCAGGTGATCAGCATGTGGAGGCGTGTATATTTTCTCCCAGGTAGGCTGCAGATGTACTTCCGAAGAGGTCTGTGAAGTCCTTGGCAAAATCGGAACAATACCAGTACTTCAGGAGACCCAGCCTTCACCTTCCCTCCTGCCCTGGCTATTCCAACTGCCCCAGTCCCAAGCCCAGTCTCCTTTAATACCTATGCATATCCACCATGCTAATATTGTTACAAACAACAATATATAGTTATTCATTGATATTTTTGTTGCTGTTGTTGTGTTTATATGTTCATAAGAATTGTAATATGCAATGCCCTCCGTAATGCTTGGGACAAAAACATTAATTTAGCTCAGTACACCACAATTTTATATTCATAAACAAACGATTCAAAGTGCAAGTTCTCATATTTTATTAAAGGGTATTTTTATGCATTCTGGTTTCACCATGTAGACATGACAGCACTTTTTATACATAATCCCCCATTTCAGGGCACCATAATGTTTGGGACATATTTATGTGATGTAAATTACAGTCATGTTTACTGCATATTTTCTGTATGCATGACTGGTTGAAGTCTGTGACCCACTGAGACATGACTGTGGGCTTCTGTGGACAGTAGTGTCTGACACATCCACGCCTGCCTCCTGAAGGGTGTTTCTGATCGGTTGGACACATGTTTGGGGATTTTTCTTCATTATGATGAGAATTCTTCAGCTGTAGAGGTCTTGGCTTGCCATGCCCTATGCCCCATTACATGTTCTCTCTCCTTAATGCTGTTCCAAACAGTTGATTTTGTTACACCTAAGGTTTGGCATAACAAAACAGACGTCTCATAATGGCTTCCTTGACATTCATTGGAACAACTCTGGCCCTCATGTTTAATGACAATAATATAAACCAAAGGCAAGAAAAAGCCTAGAAAAATATTTTGTTTATTGTTACTATATATAAAACACACTTCAATTTCAATATGGTGAAACCAAAGTCTGTAAACATGCCCTTCATGCATTTTTGATTACAAATCAAAAATTGTGGAGAACAGAGCCAAAAAAAAATGTCTTTGTCCTAAACATTACAGATGGCACTGTATATAACATTGTAATCTTTTTTTGTGTATGTAATAAATTGCAATAATTGATCTAATGTCAGTAGTGATGTAATGTCTGGTCACAGGTGCTCCCAATTGCGCAAATGACCTGGTGCTCCGCCAACAAGGCACCTGTGAAGTAACGCCAGAATAAGTAGCACAGAGCAGGGGGCCGTAACATATCCCTAATTTTAACAATTTGAAACAATAAAATTAAAAAATTAAAAAAACATTTACAGAGTTACAATAACAGCCATTAAAAACAATGTACTTAAAACAAATTGCATATCCCATATTGTTCAGAGTGAACAGTGGGGGACAGAGCCAAATACCTTAATTGTATTTGAGATAACTATTAAGTAGAATGATGGCAGAAAGGATTTCCTATCCATAGTGAAATGGAGCTGGAGATCTAATGACACGACAAACATGATTATGGGACAATTCTACAAGGAAATAGTTTCCATTATTTATGTCATGGTTTGGCAAAGGGCGGATTCAAGCCGTGGTGACCATCGTAGGGCTCTACACCTACACACGGCTGGCCCCTTGCTGTGAGGCGGCAGTGCTACCCACTACACCATCCGTGCCGCCTTCAGCAACCTTGTGTGTCCACTTATCTACAAAACAGGTTTACCGAGTTACAGTAGCTGGATCAATGCCCTCAATAAAACCAGATTCCGGGTTTTTAGAATAATGCACTCTGGGCTACATTGCTCAGCATCAGTTAAAATAGCTATTAAAGACCTGTGTTTTATGAAGCCGGAGCCTGAATATGGATTTCGCTGTAGTACGCGCCGCCAAGCAAGAAGATTGCAAAGATGTGTCTAGAATGATTATGGTCAGCGAGCCAGAAAATTGAATGAGTTGTGAGGTGAAATGCGCTTTCTCTCAACCTATCCCACAGACGACGAGAAGTAAACATTGTGTAAAGGTATGACTTCAGTTGCGTCTTCTTGCATTGGGGATTTAGGTCTGTTCAATAGCATATGACTAACGTTACATTTTATACATATTACTGTATTACTGTGTTCTTCTGGGTGTTTCATGAAGACCTGAAAAACATTCAATTTGCCTATTAAGGTTGTGAAATTTCCTGCAGCTGCCGTGACACTGCGGCATCTTTTTAGGATGGGCCCCGGTCCAAGATTTTTTTACGGGCCCTTCCTCTGACAAAAAACGCGCGCGCGCACACACACACACACACACACACACACACACACACACACACACACACACACAGCACCGTTAGACAGATATTTAACAGACAATACTTTAGATTTTATTTGGCTCATGAGTAACTTTGGTTATTGGGACACAGGCTACTTTGTTTGCGATATTCACTGAATGGATTTTTTTACAATTAAAATATTAATTAATATATGAAAATAATTAGCTTTTGTTTTACCTTTCAAGTTGTCATTTTTATTAAAATTTTTTACTATTTTTATATTTATTGCAGGTACTTATTATGGACATAACTCCTCCTCCAGTTGATAAAACTAAACGGACCTATTTGGTCGCTTCCTCTTTGTTAAGGGATACAATTTATACCTTCTATATCATTTTTACATTACATTACTGGCATTTGGCAGACGCTCTAATCCAGAGCGACGTACAAAATGTGCTACCTGTACAACAAAGTGCTACCTGTACAACAAAGTGCTACCTGTACAACAAAGTGCTACCTGTACAACTGTTATTTTTTATTTTTTTTAAACAAACAAATAAACCAACAAACAACAAAGCAAAAGTGACCAAACTTAACTATCCAAACACTGCTTACCTAGCCAACTAAAAATACCGATACACAAAGTAAATCACAGAAAGACAACAATTAAGGTTCATATCATATAAAATATTCCATATGAAAAGGTAAAGGAAGAGTAGACACAATTTGGAAATGTCTGATGCTTGAATCTATTAATTAAGTGAAGTATCTTTGTGTCCGAGTTCATGCTGTATCCCAAATTATCTAATGTGGTATCCCACAGGGAGGGATTACCATTTTGGTAATGTGATTTGTGATAATATAGCAATTTTGCCTGTATATATGAATTGCTAAGAAATGTGGATGTGGAATTTGCAGTGTTATGGGTATCTTAACTGGTGGTGAGGGCAGACTTCATTAGTAAAAAGTGTCCCAAATTTTACCCTATGGTGTAGTTGATTTTATGCTGCTTCAGATTCATTTTAAATATTTCTAAACTTTATTTCTCGTCACAGGAGTTGGCCGTATATATGAATATGCCAAACCAGGTGAAGATTTCACATAAAGGTATGATATAAACAAGGTGAAATGTCTTGAAAGTAATTGGGCCCCAGAGGTGCTATGTAGAATCATTGATCTCAAAGTCAGTGGCTGATTTTGCTTGGGGTGATGGAGTTCTCATGGTGATCTATCAAGGAATAGGACCATCTAATTACTACATGTCTCAATTTCTCGATCAACCCTTTTAGAGCTGGAACAAGATGGCTTTTCTGAAATCCCCTTCTTTCACTGCCTTGTTGCAGAGGGCCCTGAGGAACACAAGAGCAAAGAAGGTTTTCTTTTAAAGATTTAAATGTATATTCTGACAAATTATTTAATTATAAATCTACCAAGCATTCACATTGGTTCTCATAGCGCACCCAAAGACCTTCATACCCCTTCTCCTCAACCCAAAATAGTAAGATAATAAATCGAAGACTAAATGCAGTATTATTATTTAAGGCTAGAGGCTGGCACACAGTGGCTGATTCATATAAAGATACATTTACAGCTTCAGTAGGTACAAAATTCTCTGGAAGGCCTCTAAATAAATTTCAAAAGTAGATTTAGTTCTGTGTACAGAGCATGTCCTCTGTTCCTTGGCATTGCCAAAATGCTAATTCAAAACAACAGAGTAGAACTTCATTATCCCTCATGGGGAGTTCAAGGCATCAATAACTGCATTGGAGCATTGAAGTACTGTACAGACTGTATTGTTTTTCTGGTTTTAATCTTGATTCCTGGCTGTGTTTTCTCTATTACGGGTTTATGAGGAAAATGAATTGACAGTGTCTTCTTGATTTCATTCAGGACATACAACGGTGGGGTATGCCTTATACTTTTATACCTACAGCACATGGAAAGGACGGGCAGTGTATTTGGAGGACCTTTATGTGATGCCAGAATTCAGAGGTGTGTGCTTGTGTTTGTGTGTATCAAAAAGATGAAAGCCTGCTTTCGTAAATAAATTTCGTAATAAAGGTGCACCTTGGTGCACACAGGTAATTTCACAGAATAGTTTTGAACTCACATTCATCTCTGTTCTAAATCTGCAGGGAAGGGCATTGGAAAAGCACTACTAAGCAAAGTGGCTGCGATTTGTATCTCCTGTGCACTGTTTTTACATCAGGAGTATCTGACTGTATAGTCAGAATGGAATAAAGAGTTGCATTCAGTTTAACATTATTCGTTCTTGTCATGCCATACAACAAACGAAGAGTAGAAAAGTAGTAATGATTGTACACAAATACATACTTGTGTATATATGTGGAATCACCCAAACAGATGTGATTTATGTCACTGATACATTCCATAATTGGAGCCATTTTTACTAGTGGTGTGAAAAAAATATTTGCCCCCTCTCCAATTTCCTCTATTTTTGCAAATAGATTGAAGATTATTTGCAAACAAAATTTAATATAAGACACTAGATGACCTGGATAAACAGAAAATACACTTTTTAAAATGAGAATTTCATTTATTGAAGGAAAAAGGTTATGAAACACCTATATCGCCCATGTGAAAAAGTAATAGCCGCCCTAAACTTAACTTGTGCCACCTTTAGCAGCAACAACTCAAAGGAGACCGCACTCCTCTCCGTCAATGAGTCCCTTCAGGCTGCACGAGCAACCTCTCTCTCCTCTGTCCTGATCCTTCTTGACCTCTCTGTGGCGTTCGACACGGTCAACCACTCGATCCTCTTCGCCTTAGAACGGAGGGGTCTTGTTGGTGTATAGGTCTTGATAAGGGATTGAATACAGTCTCCTCGTTTTGGCTCTATACACCACCACTGTAGGGTCGGGGACTGGCGGAGAGCCAAGAACGACCAAGGGTAATCCCTTTAAAACGAACATGTTCGCCACAAAACTCCAGAAGGATTACGAAACAAAAAAATGTCTGGAGACAACTCCGACCAAAATAAAAGGAACAGCCCAAAAACCGGCTACCAGAAAATAAAGCACCCTCGAAAACCAGGGCGAACAACCCAACGAAAAGGAGTGCTAAAAGTGAGCACCGCAACACCCCGGACCGGGGACAAAATAAAATAACAACCTAGTATAAAAGACTAGGCGAGAAAACAAAGAACCTTGAGTCGCAGCTCAGGAAAAACACAAACCAAAAATACAGATACCGGGGACAACGTCCCTCGCCCGCAAGCTCACACGAGCTGTAAAAGAAAAGAAAACAGAACAGAACCTTACGGAAGGCGTCAGCCGTGCACACAGCACCAGCTAGCTGAGCGTCCTCCTTACCCTATTTCTTTTCTTTCTTATTTCTTTTAAAATGAGACAGAAAACCCAGAACCTGCACGATACCTGACTCATCACAGACAGAGTCTTACCGCGTGCATACCGGCTTGGTATCAGAGCGAACAGTGAACACCAAAGCGCCGACGGAATGCCAGCAAGCGCTTTAAATACCCACCGGAGGTAGGCTCCCCTGGCACTAATGAGGGCCAGGTGAAAATAATAATAAGCCCCTGGTGGCCACACCCGGTGTTACCTCCCAACCCTGACAACCACAAATGGATTTGAAATGAAACGAACAAGATATGCTTTAACTGCAGACTTTCAGCTTTAATTTGAGGGTATTTACATCCAAATCAGGTGAACGTTGTAGGAATTACAACAGTTTGTATATGTGCCTCCCACTTTTTAAGGGACCAAAAGTAATGGGACAAACTAACAATCATAAATCAAACTTTCACTTTTTAATACTTGGTTGCAAATCCTTTGCAGTCAATTACAGCCTGAAGTGTGGAACACATAGACATCACCAGACGCTGGGTTTCATCCCTGGTGATGCTCTGCCAGGCCTCTACTGCAACTGTCTTCAGTTCCTGCTTGTTCTTGGGGCATTTTCCCTTCAGTTTTGTCTTCAGCAAGTGAAATGCATGTTCAATCGGATTCAGGTCAGGTGATTGACTTGGCCATTGCATAACATTCCACTTCTTTGCCTTAAAAAACTATTTGGTTGCTTTCGCTTTTTTTACATCTTGTGGTGAACCCTCTGTATTCACTCTGGTGAAGGCTTCTCTTGATTGTTGACTTTGACACACATACACCTACCTCCTGGAGAGTGTTCTTGATCTGGCCAACTGTTGTGAAGGGGTTTTTCTTCACCAGGGAAAGAATGGTGGTCTTCCGGGTCTTTTTGTGTTGCTGAGCTCACCGGTGCGTTCTTTCTTTTTAAGAATGTTCCAAACAGTTGATTTGGCCACACCTAATGTTTTTGCTATCTCTCTGATGGGTTTGTTTTGATTTTTCAGCCTAATGATGGCTTGCTTCACTGATAGTGACAGCTCTTTGGATCTCATATTGAGAGTTGACAGCAACAGATTCCAAATGCAAATAGCACACTTGAAATGAACTCTAGACCTTTTATCTGCTCCTTATAAATTAGATAATGAGGGAATAACACACACCTGGCCATGGAACAGCTGGGCAGCCAATTGTCCCATTACTTTTGGTCCCTTAAAAAGTGGGAGGCACATATAGAAACTGTTGTAATTCCTACACCGTTCACCTGAATTGGATGTAAATACCCTCAAATTAAAGCTGAAAGTCTGCAGTTAAAGCATATCTTGTTCGTTTCATTTCAAATCCATTGTGGTGGTGTATAGAGCCAAAAAGAGGAGACTGTATTCAATCCCTTATCAAGACCTATACACCAACAAGACCCCTCCGTTCTGCCACTTCGTGCCATCTGGCGCCTCCCCCTCGCCACACCTGCACTTCACGCTCACGACTGCTGTCTGTCCTGGTCCCACAGTGGTGGAATGACCTCCCGGTGGATGTCAGAACGGAACGGCAGAGTCTCTGACCTCCTTCAAGCGCAGACTGAAGACTCATCTCTTCAGGCTACACCTTTCCCTCCCTAACTCACCACCATGATTAGCCTTAGACTGTAATGGCACTTATGTATAGATTGTATAGATAGTGTTACTTGTATAGACATTGTTGTTTTTTATTGGCTGTTGTATTGTTGTATTCAGGGTATTCTAGCTGCCAACTGTGGTATGCTAGTTTGAAAGTTGATTGTACTCTTCAAGGGTTCTGATTATCTGTATGTTTACACTAGGACTCGGAACTGTACTGTCCTCTCAGGTCCTCTTAGCACTCATACTTGTGTTTGATTTGCACTTCATTGTACGTCGCTCTGGATAAGAGCATCTGCTAAGTGCCATGTAATGTAATGTAATGTAATGTAACAACTGCAACCAAACGATTCCGATAACTGGAGATCAGTCTTTGACATCGCTGAAGATTCACCAAGCTCTATCCATTTGGTGGTAATGGCTCTCACTGTGGTTCGCTGGAATCCAAGAGCCTTAGAAATGGCTTTGTAACCCTTTCCAGACTGATTTATTTCAATAACTTTCTTTCTCATCTCTTCCGGAATTTATTTTGATTATGGCATAGTGTGCCGCTTGTTGGAACCCATTAACCTACTTCACATTGCTGGAAAGGTTCTTTAAGTGATTTTTAGATTCACCAGGGCTGGCAGTAATCAAGCCTTCAAGTAATCAAGTAATCAAACTTTTTCATACAGGGGCCATTACTGTTCGATAATCTTTTTCCCTCAATAAATGAAATGATCTTTTAGAAACTGTACTTTCTGTCTATTCAGGCTATCTTTTTCTTATATTAAATTTTGTTTGAAGATTTGAAACAATGAAGTGTGACAAATATGCAAAAATTGAGGAAATTGTTCACACCACTGTATGTTTGTTAAGCTATTGGTATAATATCCAGTGGTCCCATGTGGTGGTAGTATAGCATAATATATTTTACTGAAGCAATTTTGGTTATATAATTGGTCAAGAGTAAAATGGCAGTGCCCCACCTGGGAATGAAACATACAACATCCGAGTTGCAAGCCCAGTTCCTTTATACTACACTGCTACCCAGTACCTTGTTCCTCAACCACAAATGTTCACACATCAGTATTCCAGTAAGAAATATGCGCCCTATAACCAGGCTCTTGTGTCTGTTCAGGTGGGTAAGGAACAGCAGTGTGTGCGCCTGCAGTTTAAAGTGCTGGACTGGAGCACTCCGTCCCTGGACTTCTACTTCTCCAAGGGAGCCCAGGACCTGACCGCCACTGAGGGCTGGCACTTACTCCGATTTGACGGGGAAGCACTTGACAGACTGGCGAACGAAGCACCCAAAATGAACCTTTAAGCTCCCTGTCCCCACCGCCATTCCTTCCAATCAAAAGGCTTGATTTCTTTTCTTTCTTTTCTTTAGTGTTCATTTGATCTACAGTGAAGTTAAACATTACACCCTTTCTGTCATTTTAATATAATGACAAAGTAAAACCTCTATGTGTTATTTGTCACACAAGAGATGTATCTACTGTTGGGACATGAGGGTTCGTTAAGTATATCTTAAAGGAGTAACATGGTGGTTGGTCATACTTTCAAAATTTCTAAATTCATATTCTGTGTACCATAAAGTGTGTTAAATGAGTAATTACTAGTGATTTACTGATTTGAACTGTTAAAATCACAAGCTGCAGTGGTCATATTGACAACTGACTGCAATGAAAACTGTCTTTACATTTTTGTCATTGCCTACAATAGCAATTTATCTTTTCACACCAGCTGAGTTTGGGTTGAAAAATGCCCATTATACCCTGAGGATTTTTTTGTTAATTTTCTGAATTGGCTGAAATGAAATGGAATTGGCCTATACTGTAGTACATTGCACAATAAAATGCTTACTGTTATCCGTGTACAGACAATACAGTCACCACAACCATTTGTTCATTTATGTTGATTTTATTACAAACAGAAAAAGAGACTCATTATAGACGTTTCACTGTCACTTGATTGTTCTACACCACAACGCTCACAGTGACTGATATCAACAAATAAAAAATGAAGAGGGAGGAGGACACACTTGAGAACATTTTTTAAAAAGTGCTTCATTTGACAAGTTACTCTAGTGTGGAGCTTGCAAAAACACATGAAAAGTGCTGCCAAATTATTTCAGGCAGAACACTTGAAATGATAGCTTTTGAATGCTTGATGAGCAAAATGACAGTTAAATACCTCCTAATTCATCAATACCATCTCGGTTGAATAATTCTCAGGGTACAAAAGATTTAGTTAATTCCACTATGAAATACTGGCATAGGGTTTAAAAGCAAACTGACATTAATACGCATTCACCCTGTCACAATCTTTCTACTGAATTAATGTAAATACCCCAACACAGAAACAGATTTCATCTAAAAAGAAATTTGCAGTAGATGTGTCCAGCATGGAGTGAACCCAGTTGATCACTGTTTGATTACACGGGGGTTCGTTCTCCTATATATTAACTCACAAGCCCCAAATCTAGAAAATGTATTCAATTGAAGTGTTAATTTACTTGGAGAACTTGTCTCAGTAAATCCATACCAATTCTATTAATATTGTTTAACTATCAACTTTTGGAATTTTTGTTGCAATAAAATGTAGAAAATGCAAGAAAGCACAACAAACCAGGCTTAAATTAGCAAAGAATGTCACAGAATTCATAAAATGATTAATAATCTGAGCTGATGAGAAAGAGAAGGTTGAGGGGGTGATAGTGGAGTGGTAGAATCAGCTTATTAGAAAACTGATGGAAGGTTGTAGGGAAAATAATAATTACTTTTAAAAAAAGTTTTAAAGTAAATATCAGCATGTTCTAAAGCAGCATCTTAAGTAAAACTGTAAGTTTAGAGTTGTTGAACTGCCCCGAACCAAAATACCAGTTTTTACTCAGTCACAAGCAATAGGGCCTCTCAACAAAACCTCATTCAACATTTTTGACTAAAACCACTGTCCTCCTGTGTGTTATTGTATTTTCATTAGGGCTGTCAAACAATAAAAAAAGTGCTTGATGGTAGTTTTCTGTGATTAATTGTAATTTAATGTTTTTAATTTCCTCAAGTTAAAACCTTATTAAAGCGCATTCCATTTTAAAATACTACAAAGAAAACAAAGAATAAGTAGAATTCAAATAAGTAATACACCCATACATTCAGTAAACTGCCAGGCCACATGCAATTCAAAAAAGCCAGACTGGAGTTTTGCTGGTTGTGGCTGGAATATAGCAGACTCAAGAAAAGGTGTGGCCTGAAAATGATGGTGCACAGGCTGAAGGTGGGAGCTTGCAAAATGGGTTTTGATTTTGTCTGTCTTCGTTGTTTTTATACAATGAAATAAGTATAACAAAATCAAAGAATAGTTTTAAAATAATTACTGGAATTGAATGTCATATTTTTTCATTTCTGCAGCACTTTAGGAATAAAGACATTAAATAATGGAATTACTTCCCACTTTTGTCTTTAATATTTAGTGCATATGGTATGTAATAATGAATATGAAGGAAATAAACTTTGCCAAGTCATATAACTTCTGCAGCTATTTTAATAGCTAACTGTTAATAGTATGCCATTACAATGGTACTGGGGTAGAGTTAGCTCCTCCAGGCTGGAATACGCTTTCCTTTGAGAAAGTTCCTTTGACCAAAGCACCCATTACAGCTGTCTTGATAAAATGATTCCCAGGTTTGGTGCTGAGCCCTGGTGTGATGCTGCACTACATCAGGGGAATGCAAAAGTGTTGCAGAGGAACTCAAAAGTATTAGAAAGTAAATGCAAAACAATGTGATTTAAAAATTTCTCCCACAGGCTCAGATATCTTCCTATGGAGAACACGCAAAACATGCATGCTTTTGAAAATGAGGATTGCATGAAAAGACTGAATGTGTCAAACATTTTAAAGAAGCATTTAAGCTTTGACAGCCCTAATTGTCAAACATCCATGTATTTTGTAGACCAGTGGTCTGTTTCACGAAGCAGAATTACTGAGCTAGCCGGATAACTGCACACAGTAAAACCCAGAACAGCTCTTTTTACTTCAGTCCATGTTCTGGATTTGAAAGGGTTCCTGGTTTTACACACTGCAGCTATCCAGCTAACTCAGTAATCCTGCTTTGTCGAACAGGCCACACAAGTCTGCAACCCTAGTTCTGGATGGGCACAGGATCTGCTTGTTTTTGTTTTCACTTAAATTTTAACTTAAATTTCCAAGAAAGCAAATGAGTTACCTAAAATCAGCTGCTTTAATGGATCAATTCAGTGCTGAGTGAAAACAAGAACCATAGGACCAGAACCATGGGTTCTAGACTATTGTGGCTTACAGTAAAAAAATATTCCACTTAATTGGGATAAGATTGGAGGTACCAGTACACACATCATAAATCAGATTAGAGCACCTCTCCCACAAGCCTTAAACCAAAAATGAAATCTTTTACAGGAACTAAGGATGAATCTTTAGGGAGCCTCAGAAAAAAACAGCAGTATTCAATAAAGGATGCACAGTTGTTTACACAATATATTTCCCCATGAGCTCACGACCGATTTAGTGTACATGCGTCAGAACAGAACTGCAGTGAAGAGGCATGTGAGACCAGGGTCTTCAGTGTTGACCATGTGGATGTGTCCTCTGTACAGTGATGCTTTGTTTCCACTGCGTGGCCTCAGCAGACTACGGTGCAGCCTAATGTTAAAAATAACCAGCGCCAACGGGTCACTGCAGGCAGGTAATCTGCTCCACTGCCACAAGGTGGCACCGGTGAGCAGACTCAGAATTAGGAGAATGTGTTTCAGGTCCTCTCAGCAGGGGAACAAAAAACCTCAATAGCAATCCTGGTTCATTTAGAGGGCAACTAAAATTGGGGATTTTTTCATATAGCCCCGCTTTCACTATTTTTTGAGTAACACAAGTGTAAAGTGGGTTGTCTGCAATGACAAGTCTGAGGGAAGAACTGACAGGCCTTGAAATGTCACAGAGATGCGCGTGTACCCAGAACCTGGAAAAGAAGGTTCTGGATGCACTCCACCCACCCACCGACACTCCCTGTCTCATCACATATCCTCCTGAGACTCAGCAGAAAGAAGTACTTTCATTTTCTGACAATACTGGATGGTACAGTCAATTTATTTCATTTCGATTGAATGTCCATTACAGTTTAGATTTCAGCACAGGAAATATATGGTTCTCGCTAGAGAAGACCAGAGACTCAGGTCCTGTAGAAGGGACAAATAATAATTGCTTGGCTGTAGGAGGATATGGAAAAAAGCAGTGATTATCAGTGGACAGAATGCAAATATGCATTTGATTATCCATGCACACTCGTCACCTTACCTATATGTGGTAATATTTGTTGTAAAGAGTGACAAAGTTGCTCTTTACTTCTAGCATGCAGGAAATCTGGACAGAGAAGTGCCCTCATGTTTCTCAAAACCAAGCAGCACGTTAAGAAAAAGCAATCTTATTTTAAAGGATACAATTGCTGTATGCAGTAATTTCTGTGTAATCCTGGACAATCCCGAAATGTATTTGTTTTTGGAGAGACTGGTTTCCTGGTTTGCACCAGATTTTGAAAAAACTGTAATGGAATCGTAGGAGGTGCTAGAAGTAGGAATAAGGTACACTATTCATGCAATATGGAAGCGGTCTTTTCACAAAGTGAATGTGTGTGTTTGTTCTGCAGAAAATGTACAATTATTGAGTTTTTTGCGGCTGTTTAGAGAAATAAATGATACAAAATATTTTACAGGTATAAGCAAGTCCAGGAATGGTTGTATTCTTACATGTACCATTAAATAAACAACTTCTATAAACCTAAACATAAGGGAGTTTATTTCCAATCCAGTTAAGATCTGGTGGGGAGGGATGGGAGTACCAAAGAGTACCGTTGGTTGCAAGATTGTGTTTAAGATTAAACATGTTAGCTATGAAACAGTGAAAGTCTTCATGTTAGAATTAAGAATGAAACCAAGTTTTGAAGGACTACATCAATGCATGCTGACATTATTCATGTAAACCATTGTTTAACATATTACTGTGTATGGGTGTGTTTTTCACCTGACTGGGGTCTCTTCCCCCAAAGTTGTGAGTGGTGAAGCAGTCAAACTAGGCTGCTAACTTTATTATGTAAGTGTTGTATCTGTACAGCGATTGATCATCTTGTCTGTGTGGAGCCTACACTGAGATCTCTCTGATTGATTTGAGTACCAGGGTCGGCTGCTCCAGGGAGACCTGGGTTTTGTTTAAAGCATAGGCCTTCTTGCAGCTGCCAAGATCTGCAGTTCATGAGTGAAAAGGTTTTGTGTCTGTACTGCATGTCAGGAGTGCGTTGTGTGACAGTGACGGTGGCGGTTAGTTGTGTGCGTGAGGGCGTGTGTGTGTGTGTGTGAGTCTGTTTGTGTATGTGTCTTTGAGTGAGGGACCTGGACTCAGTCATCAATGCAGATCACCTCTCCACTCCTCTGCTCCCTCCTTTCCAGCAGAAATTCTCCCTCCCTCTCCTTCTTCATCCCCATGGGGGTGCCGTTCAGCACTGTGAGAGAGCGACAGAATAAGAAAGACAGGCTAACATACAGAATGACACAATCACTGCAAACTAACTGTTGTTTTACCTCCTTTTTTTCCAACAATATCAACAAAAGGAACTCCCAGGAATAAATAAAGCAGGAATGATACCAATGATGTGTGCTGTGGAACAGCTGTGATACTTCCTTTAATGTGCAAGCTTACATTATACATTAATAATAACATACTATATATAAAAAAAAGAATAATGTAAAAAATAAACTGTCAAGTTTGTTGTATGCTGTTGGGGTGGGCATGGAGACTCATGGGTACACAACACACAAACAGGTGCTCCAACATCAGCTAAATCACATGGCTATGCCAATTGGAGTTTAAAAGACGTACTTGGGGGACACAATAGCACACCTGTTAAAGGCTTACCATGTAAAAAATCTAAATGGCAGTGCATGACTTTATCAGGTTATATCAGCATTAGAGACATTGAGGTATGTGACACCAAGATGACATGAAAACTGCAGCAGCATTTGTGGACAGATATGAATTGAAGACAGACACATACAGGATAAACATACATTTTCCTCATTTGAGGAATTCTGGTTCAAACTTCAAGTTACTGACTGATATTTTTGTTTTAGCATTTGATTTGTATTATGATTATTGTTATTATTATTGCTCGGTGTCTAATATGCTTTTGGCTTTTAGTGTTGGAATACACAAACTCACTCATAGCAGAAATGGCTGAGCCTTTGGTCTATTTCAAATGAAAAACAGTATTCTAACAAAAAACAGCATATTGTACCATAATAAACTGACATCTAGACATCTTGACAAGGGGCCTCATTTATAAACGTTTTTACATACAGACATGCGATAAATATCAAATAGATTTGATTGTATCTAAAAATTGACGCACAAATTGCGATACATAAAAACTGAAACTGATGTGAAAATGTTCTTAAAGGATGTGTATCAGGTTTTACTTGTGGCTATGCCATTAAATAGGATATTGCAGCTACTGTATATGTGTAGGCTTGGGGGGGAGACAGAGTGTGCCCAATATTTATAAATGAATTGGTATCTAGACCTGCTAGCATCTTTGTGAGATTTGACATCTGACTAGGTGGTCCTACGGTGTATCTCCCCCAAAGTTGATGGCAGCCATTGTGTTAACATTGTGTGTAAACTGTTATGGAAAATAGAAAAGCCAAATAATAATATTAATAATAAAAAATAAAACAAATCAATACCTTTATGGTTTTAAAGCTTAAAATGAACGAGCAATTTAAAAACATCACATTTCATAATGACTGATACACAGAAATGGTAGTTGGGAGCGGAGCTAAAATGAGAGCAAGCAACAGAAGACTTGTATTGACAACTGTCAATGACAACTCCATTGAAATAAAATAATTTTAACAAATATTAAGCTGTGCAATATGTATAACATTAATGTATAACATTAACACAGTCGTAAACTATCAAAACATAAAGCAAAAGAAAAATATAAAATGGCAATAAATCCATTCTACATCACATGACAGTGGTTTAGCAGGGAATATATAGCAGAAAACCCAGTCAGATAAGGATATTTAAGTTCACTGGGTGGAGTTCATAGCCTCGTTCATAGTTTTATCCTGATTTCTGATTTATAAATTGGTCTTTTTTAATATAAATTGATCATTTTTGGGACATTTATTCGTGTGTATGGACATTTTGTAAATTGTTTGTAGGAACATTTTAGGAAATGGTCTTACGTTCACATTTAGGATGAATTCCAAGATGATTTTATAAATGAGGCCTATGGAATTTAAGAAAACAGCTGCTTGTTTTCCCTAATTTCACACATCAAAAAAGACCAAAAGATGGGAACCTCATAAAAAATAATTAATCTAGCTGCAGTAAGGTTCTAACAGACTTGTATGTAAATGTTTTAAGCTAACAGGGCAGTCAATGAATAAGTGTCTCAAAAGGGCTGTTTTTTTTTGCACTCAATTTAAATTAAGGGACGTTCCAACAAAACTGCTCACCGAAGAGTTGTACAGAATTATTGTAACCTTAACGTGTAAAATGGAGTCTGACTGCAACCCTGGTCCTGAAAAGCAACTAGGGTCTGCTGGGTTTTTGCAACTGATTCAGACCCAAGAAAGTGAAGTTAACTCTGTAATCAGTTGCTATAACTGAATTAACCAATTAAGTGCTGAGTAACAACAGAAAAAGCCTGCAGTTCTCCAGGACCAGGGCTGCAGGCCCCTACAGTAGAGTGACTGCCAGACATCAGAATCCAGGTTGTTTCCATGCCCCCAAAACACATTAAAGAACTGTCCTTCCACCAAACAATAATTTGACAATAGAAATAACAGGGCCACTTTAAATACATCTTGACGAGTCACCAGGATAACAAACCAGAAATACCAACAGCCCTAAGCATTCTGAGTAACCAGCGTACACTAAGGTGCCATTGCATAAATTAGACAAGGGGAAACTGCCTAGGACTATCAGTATGTCAGGACACATTAACATATCAGCATAATGAATGACGGATATCTACTGACCCATGCTCAACAGACCCTGTTACACTGGAGTCTGATTAAAGATATACCACATGAACAGCTCCAGGACAGTAGGACGGCATTGCAAAGTAGTTCAGGGTTGCTCCCTTTCATTTTTAAATGGTATTTTCCAAAAGTAATTTGATGTACTCTCATCAAACTACTGCAACAGATGATTAAATTTCAGTGTTTCACATTGTCAAATGCTGTTGTTTCGCATGAAGGTTTTAATCTGATCCACAAATTCTACCTTGTCATACTTCTAAATACAGTACTGCTGTTTGTTCTTCTGCTGGTTACTTCCCAGACAACGTTTAGGTAATACTTTACTATAGGTGGGAAATGTATAGCCTTTATAAAACCATTATATGCATTCATAGGCATGGGATAAAGGGTCACAAACACTTTTCATAAACATACATACACATGGTTACCACCAGCCCCTATATACACATCACTCATAGCCCATGTGTCTCACACTCTTCCCGATTGGCAAGGATACTCAAGGAATATTCAGGCTTTGACATGTAGAATCCTATTAGGATGAGCCCCGTTGTCTCCTGCTTGCTTCAAACACCAGGAAAATAAAAACGATTTCAGTCATATTACATTGACTGATTGTGCCCTGATCACCAGAGCATTTGGGTAGCTTGGCTTGATGTAACAGATCCCTTGAAGGGTAACAGTTACCTACAGTAAAGTGTACATACCACCAGGTAAAATGAGGGCAATGTGAACAGAGTGTTGCTACAGTTTCTTTGGTAAAACATATACTGCATGTATATATCTCTTTTTGAAGGTTTTTCCATAAAGGTTTAGAGAGCAGGCATTCTACTTCTTGCCTGTGAAAATGTTGCATATTGTATAAAATAGTGAACAACACACGACAGTTTACATATACACATCGCGCGCACACACTGTAAGACACGACTTCCTGTAGGGAAGCACTAATGGAGTTATTGTACTTATGATCTGACCAATGTTCCCTCTGTTTGTGTGTGAGTGTGTGTATTTGTGTGTGCGTATGTGTGTGTGTGTGCGTGTGCGTGCATACGTGTGTTTGTGTTTTAAGCCTGGTTCAGATCAAGAAGACAAGAATGCTGAGTTTTTACTTCTAAAAAGTCTTAGAATGTAGCAAAGACTTCACAGTCCACATTAAAACAACTATTAACAAATTAAATGACAGGTTTCATAACAAGTTATGACTTGGCTGAGAGGATTCATTTCATCTTTACTCCAGATTTGACATGTTGGGAGCACAGCAGCCATCAGCAGAAGTTCTGCAACCTGGTGGTTCGCACTTTAAATTGCTATTTAAAACATCCATGTTGGCTGATGACTAAGCTTTTTATTCCTTCTACACAAATTCACCAATCATGTTTGCAAGTGTCTGGCTGTAAACCACAGGGCAAGTGAGGTCTGACACATTGAGTCATCCTTCCCTCCCCAGACAGACACTATTTTTATCCCTGTAATGTACTGCATGTGCTACACTTACAACCCTCCCCACCATTTTCCCCACCACCACTCCCGGACTCAACCCACCAAAGTGGCCCAGAGACAGATCTGTTTCTGTTTTTTTTTTGTTTTTTTTTTATCAAACAGGCTTTCTTACGCAAAAGCAGAAGAAAATCAGTTTGCCCTTGGTCCTTCCACTCTAGTGTTCTCCCAACTCAAAAGTCTGACTTCCGGCTTGACCATCCAAGAGCTTTTTTGATCCCTCCAGGTTTAGGTGTGTATGAGCACTTGGAGCACAGCAAGCAGAGAAGACGTGAAGTAAGGATCAGCTGGGTCAGTCTTCAATGGTAAATCCCTGATTCCTGAGCTTCTGTGTAACTGGGTCATCCAGAGATTCCTAAGCAAGGTCATGAAGTCAGGCAGAATCTGCTTTCTGTTGTTCGTGGTTGTTTGAGGAAATTCTGAGGACGTAAAGCTTTGGTAAAGGACGGGCGCATTTCAGGCGCTTGGAGATCCAGGGGGATCTTCCTGCTGTCTTCATTCACTTGGTGTTCTCCATCAGAGTGTTTCTGATCCATTTTAGATTTTTGATTTTATCAGTCTTGAGGAAAAAAAAAGAAGAGAAAAAGATAACCAAGGCTGTATTCTCTCCCGCGGAGCTGGCTGACCCGTGGTGCTGTTAGAGAGAGGAGGAGACAGAGAAGGGGAATGGGGCGCTCCTGGGTAAAGGATGGAGCTGCATTTGGGTGAGGCTGTGGCTCAGTGACAAGATCAAATAAGTCCATCCAGAGGGGGTTATGATCTGGCAGGGAGATGTGTCGACACTGCGCTACCCGGCCGTTACTCTCCTGCTGTCTCTTCCTCTTCCTCTCTACCACCTTTTTCCTCTGCTTTTTTCTCTCCCAGTTCTGTTATTCCTCATTCTCCCTCTCACATCACCCCTCCCTTCCTCTGTCTGTCACTGTAGAAGATGTTTTCGGTCCCCCTTCTCCTGTGCTCTCTCTCTCGCGCACCAGCCCTGTCTTCCCTCCCTTCCTCTCTCTTTCTCTCTCTCTCTCGCTCTCCCTCTCTCTCCATGTCCTAGGGTTTTTTGGGCCTCCCATTTCGTGGCAGGTTTTCCACGGTGTTGCTGAGGCGGTACTTGACGATGATGCTGTGCACGGTAGACTTGGGCATCCTCAGCTCCAGCCCGATGGCCCCTTCCGACCTGCCATCCTTCCACAGGTCCACCACACGTTGGCGCTGCAGGACGTCGTGCTCCTTGGTCTTCAGGAAGGTGCCAGCCTCTGTGGGGGGCAGACAAGTGGCACACTGTAGAGACTGGGAGAAGGGAGCGGAGGACAAAAAAACAAGAAAAAGAAAAATGTTCCCCAAAAAAGCGATTGAAATATGCGGTATCGTTTCCTCGCAACAGCCGCAGGAAAACTGGCAAGATTAAAGATAAAATTCAAGACAAAAGGTTTTTTTTCCAAAAAAGAAGAAAAAAACTTGCCAAAAACGGAAAAACTGTAATTCCCCAATTGGGAAAAATATTGTATGAACATCACTCCAGTGAGGAAAAAAAAGTCATTATTTCAGACGAGGTCAATGTTGGAAAAATAAAACTGACCAGTCAAAGGGCAGCATTAGATTACTGACAGTAATAATAATTTAAAATACAAAACACTCCTGGGAGTCTGATGCAGATCTGTCTCATCACAGAATGAAACGTTTTTTGTTTGTAATGACGTAATTACGTTATCACTCCATGACCGGTAAAAATCAACAACCCAAGATTCAACCCCAGGACCATCAATCCCCAAATTCACACCCCCCCCCGCCCCGCCCGCCCTCCCTTCCTTGCTGTTTAACTGCATGACCATCCTACCTACAAATCTGAATCCACAGGGAATGATTTCAAGTCCAAATCCCTGTGTATAGCTAAAGCTATAAGAGTTTGACAGCAAACTGCTAACACAAGGGAAAGTCATATATACACACCCCTAACACATGCATGGAAGCAGCCAAAAGAACAGAAATTGCACCACAGTCCAAATACTTATGGACGTCACTTATTCTGTACAATTATCTCTTCGAAAAATTATAGCATCTCACTGAAAGACCAAGTTCGCTGAGAGCCTGGTAGTGTGTTTCATCTGCCTACAAGGAAATCTTTAGGATCTTGCAAATACTTATGACATAATCAATCATGAAAGCAGACAGCATATTTTAGAATCAAAATCTGAGATCATGATATCCAAAAAGGACTGCCTGTGCTATAGGTAATTCCGTGGTTTCAACTGTTAAATATCATTTTCTCGTTTCTGTGTCTAATCAACAGGGACTACAGCTTGTATGGTCCCTGTTGATTTGACACAGACAGAAGAAAAGTGCTGCACCAATGTGCAACTTCAATACATGTTTTGTTTCATAAATGAACTCTCATACAGTAGTGCACAGTCAAATATTCACTGCAAAATCAACTCTAATACTTAACTTCAACCTAACTTAACGTAACATAGCGTAATGCAGCGAAAAGGCCATTCAGCCCAGCAATGGTAGCCTTTTCCTTCCACTAAAGTGTACCTACTGCTAAAATTAAATAGTTTCTATCACCGTATCAAGCCTGGTGTTAAAAACCACCCGTGTTTCTGCCCCTCCTGCATGTCCTGGCAAGCTATTCTACACAGTGATCACTCTCTATATACTTCCTAATATCTGTGCGGAATTTATCCTTTGCCAATTTCCATTTATGCCACCTCGTTCTGCTCACCCTGAATAATTACCTGTAGTTCACTTTGTTAATCTCTTTAACGATTTTAAAAGCCTCAATGAAATTCTCCCCAAAGCTTACTAAACTTAAAGAGATTAAGCATCTTGAGTCATTCCTCATGACATCCTCCTCATATCATCTTCCCATCTTATACATGGAACCAATCTGGTTGCCCTTCTCTGAACTCTAATAGGAGTATGTGTGATTCTGCAGTGTAGTATTAAACAGCTTGCTGCTTAGCTTCAACTGTGCATTTTGACTCTTGCCAGTCAGTGCACGCACTACAGGGTGGCAGTGCACGCGCTACAGGGTGGCATTCAAAATGGACAATACCTGATGTTGTCTTAGCTATCAAATACCTGAAAACAGGGCACAGAAAGACCCTTCTCAGCAAGCAAGGTATATTTCACAGCCCATTGGAAGTTCAAACAAGCAGACTGTCTGCATATATCCCGCTAGAATTAAGGGAATGGCAGACATCTCTCCACTGTTTCAAACCCAAAACCTCAATAAAGAAACATTGTTCTTTGATGATAATGTTTTACCTATGCATTTGGTATGTATACAACAGTATTATGTAGCATTATAACCACACATTATTTACACAGTGCCTGAGGCTTAACGGCAGAAGTTTCTGTCTAATCGCAATCATAGCCATACAACGGTAATAATAATTCCACATGTGGACAACCAAAATCAGTACAGTTAACTCCCATCAGAATACATATACACAACAAGAGATAGGAAGGTAATGGTACAAATGGCATGTTATATACGGTGGGTCATAAGTGCAATTAGTGACTGCTCACACTGTGTCAAAAATGTGTTTTTGAATCCACAGCCTTTGAGTTGTAAACCCAGTCCCCAAACAAATACGCTCCACTGCCATTGCAGAACATTTTGGCATAATTTACGAGTGTTCCATTCCTTAAGTGCTGAATACTTCACAATCTGATGGAGTATCTGACAAAGCAGGATTAAGGAGAAAACCAGCTAACTCCTTACTCCAATGCCAGATAAACCCCTCTAGCTTGGATATTGGTACAGTACAAGGGTCAGGGTACCAGTGTGGTACCACCCTCACCGTGTTCTTATTTTCTTGCACATGCACAAATTATATCAAGTCTTAGGCCATTACATTTCTCCACACAACTTTTGGTCCGCACAAACTCTGGGGTCATTCCTGGCCCAACTGTAAAGACCCTATTGCAGATGCTCTTAACCAGAGCAACATAACCAGTTGCCACGGCTTCAGCCTTATTTGAAAATGGTCCCTTTCACATTGGTGCAAACACATTTTATACTAAAGGGCTGCTTGGGCTGGTGTGACAAAACTGAAAACACAATTTATGGCACATAATGAACTGGGAAATGTCCAAAATGTTCAATGGGAATCTTTCAATTAAATGAATTAGCATTTTCATTTCCTAAATTGACCACCAGCCCTGTTGGCATAATAGAACAAACTCCACAACATTACCAGCCTTAGAATAATGTACCCGATATAGTTTCTTAACAGGTGCTTACAAAACAAATTGTCATGAAACCTACTCATTTATATTTTCTCTGTATAAATGACTGGTGCATGAACTGAAACATACTTTATTACTAAATATTCATCAAAACTATACATATATAATTTGAAAAGCATACATTTTGTCAGTTAACATTGAAAAAATCCAGATTATTCCCCATTAAATTCTCACCTTAACCTCATTTGAGATTAAGATCTGATTCAGCATACTAACCTCATATAGTACATGAATAACACAAACGTTATACATGAATAAACCGGTATTGTGCTCACTCATACTGTACTGATCAAGATGCCATTCCGCACATCACTCTTGCATGTAATTAAGGTTTGCACACTGACCTATCTGTAAATTGACCTCACATGTAATTAAGTGTGATTCTCAAGTGTGATTCTGCCCACTGACCTGATATGAAGGACCCAGGGGGCATGTGGCTGTAGTTTGTTCCCCCCAGAGACATGGCGCCTGGTGGGGCAGGGGTAAAGGGTGCCCCAAAATTGTGTGGTGTGGCATATGGTCCCAGGGGAATGGGCTGCACAGAGAGAGAGAGGGAGAGAGGGGGGTACGTACAACAGTCAAGCATCACATAGAATTTCAGCCAACAGTATGTTTATCTAGATGATGTTTGTGCAAAACTGATATCAACCATCTAGTATTTACTAAGTGTGCATACATGTGTGCATACCCTGGCGTTGTGAGTGTGAGTGTTTGGGTGTGTCTACTGGTTTGTATGTGTGTGTGTGTGTGTGTGTGTGTGACTGTGTGGGTGTTTGCATGTGAGTGTATATAGTGTGTGTGTGTGTGTGTGTGTTTATAAGTACCGGGGGTGCGTGGGCCTCATTCCCCTTGTTGGCCAGCCTGCTAAGGATGCTCCTCTCAGACATCTGAAGGCGGGCAGCAATGGGCGGGATTCGGGACAGTGTGGCAGGTAGCCGTGTCACATCTGCCTTCATATCGCTCAGCAGCTCCTCCAGCTGGTTCAACACTGCAATTACAATGACATCCAATCACACCAAAGGTCTCTCTCCACAGACTGTGCAGTTCTAAGAAATAAAAATAAAAATCTTCCGCCTCTCTCATCTTTCTCTCTCCTTCGCTCCCTCACCTTTGTGTAGGACAGCGTTGGCAGGCTTGTTCCCGGCCAGAGACTCCTTGCTCAGGTGTTGGTGTGACTCCGCCAGGCACTCCACCTCCGCGAATCGGGCGTTCAGGGCCATGGCGGGGTGGGTGGGGTCCTGCGTCATGTTCAGGTAGGCCGCCCGGCGCAGCTGCTCCTCGATCACCAATGCCTGCTCCAACAGCTGGAGGGAGAGAGCGCTGCTCTTTCACACTGTGGATTACTGGTAGCTGCCGTACACGTGATTTTAGCTTGATAGCTACCCTGAGAAAGTCAAATAAATTGTGTCATTGTGTCATGTGGTCTTCCATCAAGCCCTGACAATTATTAGTATTACCTTGATAACCTTGTTTATTTTAATCCTCTGTTATAAGGTTCGACTAGACTGGTCATCTACACCTAGTCCCTGAACCACTGTGCCAACAAGCTCTGAAACTGGTCCTTAGTTGTATAATTGCTTACATTCCTTTAACTGCTTACCACTATTACTACCAACAGGGACATTGGCAGTAACATTAGACACTGGTCTACTCTTGAGTTTCATTTCACCTTGAAACGGCGAGCCAGGAACTTGTTCTTCATCTCCAGGAAGTTGCCTTGTTTGCTTGGGGTCTTGAATGGCTCATTGACGATGGCAAACTGCACGTCATTCTGTATGTCCTGCCAGCGAGCGTATCCATGACTACGGGGAGTCAAGGACAATAACCACTAGCATGGGAGGCAGTAAGGGGGGGGGGGGGGGGAGCTGGGGGCTGGGGAAGATTGCAGGTAGTAAAGATACTTCAAATAACTTTCCTCTTAATTTAGCAGTGGATGTAAACACATATGCTATGCAGAGGGCACTGCTTTTTTGCCATTTTTATCAGTATTTTATTATACTTGTCCCTAACAAATAAATTCATATATATGCCCTAATGTTTAAATTCAAGGGATAGTTAAATTTCTGGTGTTGTTTCCATATTATTTCAGTTTTAGTGTATGGTTTCAACTGGCCCGGACAGTATTGCAGAAATGTTAACATTTGTGATGGCTTGCGAGCTCATTGAGAGGGTGTCTACAGCATTGTCATAAATGTGAAATGAACCGTGAAATGAACTGTGAGTTGAATTAACACTAAAAGTGGTGCAGTGTGTAGACTTTTAAGAGAAGAGGTCATCTGTAGCGGTGTTTAAAAAGGATACAGCACGATGCTGCCAGCAGCCAATAGTCATGCCTTCGGTGCCAGATCTCATTCACCTTCCCTGAGGATATCGCTGCCCGCTCCTCGTTCTGCCACAGGGCGTGCAGCTCTGCGGGGAAAGTGGATATAGAGAAGTCCAAAACAGGAAAATTAACATTGAAAATAAAAATCTAATCCAAACCACATGCTGTGCCATTTGCGACAAAACAGTTACCGGTGAATCCGCCATCAGCAATGTTGAACATGAAGCGTGGACGTTCTGCTTTCCCATTGGTCCCTCTGGGAATTTCCTCTTTGTAACCTTGCCATCCTTCCCAGCATCCTTTTCACCCTTCACTTCCTCTGTGAAAAGGCAGACATTTGGATGGCAGGTATGCTGTCCGGCAACTTACACCTTGGCAAGGCATACCCACACATCCACAGCAGTGTTTGGCACGTTTTTAGTAGTTTAACTTCATAGCATATTTGTCAGGAGCAATTTAGCCTTTTAGCTACATATGCTGGCAGGTGTCAGTGCAAACCTGGTCCTGGTCTGCTGTTTTGGTTTTACCTTAAAATCAACCAGTTGAGATATAGCAGGATATAGAGAGCTGGGTGTGTAATGACCTCCTTTAACTGATAAGTTAAGTGCAAAGTAATGCTGAAACCTACTCTACCCTGTGGCCCTCCAGTGTACAGGGTTGCAGACCTTGCACTATGGGGTCTGGTTTCTTTTCATATAACACTAAACACAGATTCTGTATAGAAGAATAATAATGATAAAGCCTGTCTCCATAATGCTACCGTGTTACTACTGTTGAGTAACACAATTACAGTTGATGAATGACCAGAGAGCAGGGGAGAAGGTGATGGTCACTCACCTTCTTGACATCAGAGGGCAGGCTATCCTCCTTGTTTTTGCCACCTGCTTGTTTCTGAGACACCGACTGACTCCTCACTAGTTTCCTCTGTTGTCTTTTCTCCTCCTCTTCTACCTTTTCCACCTCTGCAATAACAGTCAAAACATCCTCAGTTCACCTGCCTATTTTATTCACTTGTGGGGAGTTTAGCATAACTTCTGCTACACTTCTGGAACAGTTTAACATAATGGCCAGGGAAGAGTAACATGGATAAGAGGTCAGCTAAATGCATATATTTTCTGTTTCTGTATTCAAGCTGCAGTGGTTTGGTACCTACCTGACTGGCACATCTAGGTACCAAAAACATGGAAGAACAGAATAAGGGATGAGCCATCCTTGCTTCTGAGCACCCAACAGGATGCACTGTGTATCATTTATTTAACCTTTTTTTTGGCAACCGACTTTGAGTTTGCGTGGGACTGACCTCAATCTTCTATAAGGTTTGAGGATAGAATTAGAAATTTTCCCTTGACATTAATAGGAACTGGGCTATTTAAGCAAGAATTTTTGTACAAGGCCTTGAATAGATTAAGGATAGGCGTGTCTGGATTAGTGCTTATCTTTCATAATGTCCTGTGAGTCATGGAAACAGACAACTTGATATATATATATACTATATATATACAGTACTGCGCAGAAGTCTTAGGCACCCTAGACTTTATTATATAGATTTATGTTTATGTTTTTGTGTTATAAAAGTACACATTTGAGATCTTCCAATATTCATTTTCCAAAAGATTGAATTTACAGAGACATTTTTGTATTTAATTTTAAAAGGAACACATTACTGTCAGCAATTGACTACTTTTTACATAAAAACTTGATCAAGGCTGTCTGAGATCAGAAGCAAGCTTTTTTTTACATTTTATCACAATCTAGAAAGTGCTATTTTTCTGCCAGGAGAAGCGGTCGGCAACCACAAATAGAAATCAGTGGTCAGGTATGCTATTACTCTGCAGCAGTACCTTGATTCTCTTCTTCTCCAGCAGAGGGCGCTGTATCAGAGACTGGCTTCTCAGCATCAGTAGGGCCCCCTTCTCTTTGTTCTCCTCGGCTTCCTCTCCTCCTGCCCTGGGACCGGGGAGTCTCCTTGCCCTCCTCCTCTGTCACGCCAGGCCCTTCCTCTGCGTCAGGTTTTTGGCTGGAGGGTGAAGCTTGTGTTGCGTCCTTTATGGTGGTCGAGGGCTTAATAGAGAAGTGTGACATGTTGTACATGTAGTTTCACTTATCTACAGGGACTGAGTCTGTGCTTAAGCATTAAGCGCTAGAGCAAAGGTACATATGATCCAAAGTGTAAGGCTGAAATTTAGGCATGTCTATATAATTTAAAGTGGCCACTGAGTGTATATTATTATTTAAAAAATATTAATAATGGCTATTATTATGAATAATATTTGTAGTAATAAAAGACATGATAGTTTAATATGACATCATTTATTATTGTTATTATAATAATTATTATTATTATTATAGCCAAAGATTCAAACCCAATAGCCACCATTCCAGCGTTACGGCAGTGTAGTCTATGATCTTGTACCTCTGCAGGATCTTTGCTTTCACTGCTGTCCTTCTCACTCTCCTCCTTCTCCTTTTCCTTCTCCTTCTCAGCCTCTCGCTCTGGCTGGCTCTCTCCCTCCTTCATGGCCTCCTTTACGTTCTTTTCCGATTTGTCAGGTGGGGAGGGTGTAGCTGGAGGAGGCCAAACAGGTCAGATTCTGATCCATCTATAGAGCCCTATCAATCTGTATATGCTCACTTGGTGCAGGATATATATGTGTGTGTGTGTGTGTGTGCATGCAAGTGTCTGTGTATCTGTGTGTGTGTGTGCATATTAGTGTGCACATCTGGGTGTGTGTGTGCATGTTAGTGTGTGTATCTGGCTGTGTGTGTGAGTGTGCATGTGTTACCTGGGGTAGAGGTGCAGGGGGTGGTGTTGGTGCTGGGTTCAGGTGTGGAGGTGGTGGTTTTGAGGCCGGGGGACGATGCTCGAGAGGACTCCATGCTGACTAACGGCTTCAGCTCAGGTAGGCTCCACTTCCCATTGATGTGCTCAAACTCCTGCACCTGCACCGGGCCCCA